>NW_015173676.1:1007437-1040002 GCF_001447785.1 Gekko japonicus
CCCCCCCCAAAAAAAAACCATCTTGGGATTTGGGAGAGTTTCATTAGATAAAACGTGATGAGCAAGATGAGCAAAATGGTGAGCAAGAGCAGAAGGTGATTTTATAAAATCAGATGAAGAGTCCAGCACCACCTTTTGTCCTTGCTGCTTGTTGGGTTCACAAGGTTAATTAACTTTAATTACATTTAATTAGCCAGTGCTCCCCAAGAAATTTAAATGCCCCCCAACTTAAAAAACATCCTGGCTACGGGCCTGGGTCCAGCTCTCCTTGCTGAGCCAGACACTTCCCCCAGGGCTGCTCTGGGAACGAGCACCGGGTGGCATTTCCCTCACAGAACCCTGCTGTCCCAGAATGCCTCACCCCCTTTCCACAAGGTGAGTTGGCCGACCCGCCAATCATACCTGTGCACTCTGTGGATGGCCTGTCCCCTTGCCTTACCCTCTGGCCCATCTGTGTCCATTGTTGTGGCTGCAGTCTTGGCAGGATGAGGCCCCTGCCCCTACCTTGGTGCTTCCTCAACACCCTCCTGCTGTTTCCTCCCCCATGGGTTCTCAACAGACACCAACACCTCAGACTGGCACAATGACACAGACTTTATTAAAGGGATCCAAGGGACCTTTGCTTCTTGGGGCGCCTCCCCGATGGCCGTGGGGAGGGAATGACCAGGTTGCTGAATGTGTCTGGCTGCTTACAAAGGCTGGCTTCTTTTGTACTTGATGGTGTTTTGGCAGCATGGTTGGAGTGTCTCCTCTTCCCACTGCATCAGCACCTGTGTTTGGGCCTGAACAGATGCAAGAGCAACTGGCAATGTGCTCCCATGGCAGGACGGAGGGCCATTGGTGTCCCGCAGGGGCCTCCACGCAGCAAAAGAGATGTCCCATCTGGCTCTTCAATGCCACTAGGAGGCTCCCTGGGTAGTGGTTTCTGCACCCTCTTAACCTGAGTTGGCGTCCTGTTGGCACCTCCCAGGGCGTTAGCACCTTCAGGGCATACTTCTCCTGAACAGGGAAAGGTGTGGCCATCATGCGGAATTGGCCAGCACATAGGTTTGTGGTGCTTGTCGGCCACTGCAGGGTTTTGGCCAGGGGTGGTGTTGCCACCTGGCTACTGCATGGCCATCAAAGTGGCCTCCCTCCCCCAGCAGCTACCTCACATGGGCTCTGAGACACCTAACAGCCTGGTAAGCGACATCCATGTCCATTTGGGGGCTTGCTGCTCGCCCCTACAGCTGCTGGATTCAGGAGGGGGTGACATCATGTCCAATGTGGCTCAGTGCCACCATGATAGGCCCAGGGGAGGTATGGGGGTGGGGGACTGGGAGCCTTGCTTACCTGTTCACACATGGCTGCCCCTTGGGATCCTGGCAGAGTGTACCTGTGAGGATCAAAACCTGGGATCGATTCCGCCAAAGCAGTTGTTCCGCCCTCGCTCTCCTGTTTCCCTGGGTTGCACTGCTCAATTTCTCACTATTAGCTGCATTTTGACCTGTATCCCCCCCCCCCTTTTCCCTTGCATCTTCTTGGTTCTTATTTTTGCTTTTGTGGAATCGGTCTGGGAGAGATCAGCCACAAAGTGTAGACGTTGCTCTACTTCTGGTGAAGTTCCCCCAGGTGCTCACCCAGCAATGCTAGGTGCCCTGTCTGTGTTGTGCCCACCACTGTGGTGCATGTGTGTGGGGAAGTGAATTTCAAGTTACCATGGTTGTCAGTGGACTATGACACCATTTAAGCTGCCTAACTGCTGCCATGCCCCCTGGAATGCTCACATCTGTGCCAAAGGCAGGGTTTGTGCCATTGCTCCACCAGTGTAGGTCTGTAGCACTCTTGCACTGTGGAACTCAGTGGTGCAACCCTGCTAGTTCCCTGCATCAGCATAAACTGCCCTTGCTCTGGTGTAACTCCAAGTTATGCCAACATAGGGGTCAGTGAGCTCCTTATTCCCATTCCCCCCCCCGATTGCTCTGTCAGTCAAAAAAAGATAACTTACATGCTAAATTAATTGGGGGTGCTCCCATGGCAGTAACTAAATTACTAAAATTAATTGGGGGTGCTCCCATGGCAGTAACTAAAAACTAAAAAAACTAAAATTAATTTAGTTACTTGTTTTTCTGACAGTAATGCTGGACCCATTAATCTCCCCTCCCTTTAACTGAGTCAGTCAGAGAAAGATTTGTCCCCAAGGGTGGGCAGCTCAGTTCCCTTGAACATCAGGTATACCAACCAGCTTTGCCTCCGTCTTGCTCAGGATTCATGCTTGTGTGACCTGACATGTTCTGTCCATGGTACTTTCAAGCACAGCATTTATGCCAAAGAACTGCAGGGTTTATAGGTGACTTGGTTTTGGGAAAGAGAAGAGGGAATTAATCAGCATCTCTTGGGACACAATTACACACAACAATGGGAGGTTGTGTTTAATTTTTTCTAGTGACACTTTGATGTGCATTAAAATCTTGAACAATTTTATTTGACATTAAAATATTTGTCTTTAAAGGGAGTCTTTGTGAGCCATCCAAAAAGGCTGGTGTAATATTACAAACCTTAAAGTGACCACTCTGTACTGTAGTATAAGTAGGGGAGAATAATAGAGTGCAATGCACTATAAGTTAAAAAAAATTTTCTGGCCGTCTTTCTGAGCAGCGGACTTAGCAATGCACAAAACTTCAGTGAGGGTTGTAAAGGAGTTGCCAGAATGATAGCCCATTCAGCTTTGGGCAGCATAAATGAAGGTCCCATAGGGTTTGGTCCCAACATTACACAATGTAGTGGATTGGGTGGAGAAAATGCTAACTGGATTTCACTCGGTAGGTACAAAATGTGGTAGGCACAAAAGTGTAGAGTTTGTGTTCTGATGCCATGGTGATGGAAGGACTAGCCTGCTAAAGTAGGGGCTGGGTTACATACACTGCCTGATACTCATGAACACCCCTGTTTGCTAGCTCAGTTAATAGTTTCCAGAAGGTGCAAGAGCCCCTCCCCAAATCACCATTGCTTTTTACAAAGTAAGATTAAACAGAAACTCTCTCCTTGCTGCCAGTACCAAATATAGAGAGTGTATGAGAGAGACTGTGTGTCTGTGCATAGGATCCTCTGTGGGAATGTCCATTAACCAGCATTTCTATTGTTCTGTGTGTCTCAGAAGGAACAAACCTGCAGGCGATAGCGTGTGTTCCCTTATACAAGGTGTGTCATTGATTTACACGCAATGTCTGCTTGACATCTCCCTGGACACCCTTTGAAAACCCAGTGACTCATCTCTTGGGAATTTCTTCTGAATACACACAGAGCCTGTGAACTGCATTTGTTTGCAGCTGGGTGGAGATGGCTCCTCCTGTGCCAAGACATGGGTGATAAAACCTCAGGACAGAAACAAATGTGCTTTCCCCCACTACAGCGCAGTACCGTACAAAGTGTAGATTTGAAAGTTGTTAAAGGCAAAAAGTACGAAACCTTCCTGCCTACCTGGTGCCCTGTATACAATAAACTGTTCTTCACATTTTGTACCTCCTTGACGTTATGTGCTTTCTCTCTCCCCCCCACCCCCTCCCAATTATACTGTACATTCTGGGATCAATCTTGATCTGGGAAAGTGATAACATGTTGGTGGATTCATGGATATTTGCAGCACAATCATGAGGGCCACTGCAACAGTGATAGCCAGTGGCTGATGCAAAAGAGGTGCTGCTAGTCCATTTTCTATGGACATTACGCAGGAGAAGAAACAACACATGCCCCTCTGCAAGGCACAGATGGCATAGCAAGCCTGCTGGAGTCCATAGGAACCACAGCAACACCCACTGATCAGGCAGCAGCAACTGATGATGCCCCTATGAGTGGCACAGTCAGGCGCAGCTAATCGCTGCCTGCTGATCCAGGCACTGCCCCTCAGCACCACCACCCCACACACACACAAATAGCCAGTGGACATGGAGGGAAAGACTCAACAACAGAGTAACCCCAACAGAGGCATATGACCCAAGCTGGCCACTCAGCCAATGGCGGAAGGCACCCGTGTGGCAGATGAGACACACACACACCCCGCTTCCCTGGGCCCTGTCTGTGAGACTCTGGCAGGGTTTGCAGTTCCACCCCAATGGAGGGGGACTCCATTTGCCAGGGAACCTCCTGTGAAGAAGGGCTCTACAACTGCTTGACCCACTGCTGCTGGTGCAAGGGGCTCTGCTCCTGCAAGGCAATGAGCTCTGTGGTTGCTTGGCCAGCTGATCCCCAGAGCAGCTTAACAGGCACCCCAAACCATAATTGGGCCCTGTTCCCCATGTGGGAAGAGGGGTACCTGGCAAAGGATTATGTTAACAGCCCAGTATGGGCCTGCTAGCATCTCCCCCCCCCAATGCACCTGCCCTAGGTACACTTCCCTGGGAATATGCCCCAGTAATTGACATGGGGTGTGATGCCAGGTGGGTCTGGGTCAGTTTGCCCCCACGCACACATATTGCTAATTGTGGGTGCCAGGATTGTCAAGGCAGTGCCCGGGCTCTTGCAAGGGGAACTCAGGAGGCAAGTGCGGACTCCTAGGCTGGGGCACCTGGATTCCCTGCTCAGTGTTTGGTGGCCCCTTTGGGTTGAGGCTCCAAAGATAGGGTACCTTTTAGGGTTCTGAAACTAGACATGTTAGTCACACAGCATGGACTTTGCTTTCCCCCACTGGTATTAGTGCTAAGTGCCCTCTCTGTGCCTCTCCCACCACAAAGTGCGACGCTGCATGTTCTAAGTGTACACAGCAGAGACCTCTGAGACAGGGTCCCATGCCATGCACCCTGCTACTGAGCTGTGGGGCATCCTGGCTGAGGTTTATATAGTGCTGAGAGGGCTGTAATTGGGTGCGGGAGAGGGTCTGGCTGCTGCTGGGAGGGGGTGATTGGTTGCAGTTGTAGTTGCTGTAGTGTTCAGTTGGGGTTTTTGGGTGGTGCCATGCCTTAGGGGACGCTTAGCCGTTTCTGTTGTATGGGCACATATGGGCTGCACTGTGAGTTTTGTTGGTGGCATAATTTCCCCCTGGTTTGGTGGTGGTGGGGCGTTCCCTGACTGGGAGAACACAGGGAGCAAACTAATTCCTACCACACCCCTGGGTCCGTCCCTTTCCCTGCCAGCGGTGTCAAGCTAGGACTCAGCACCGTCAGGATGTTCTGCTGGGGCATCCCAGGAATGTGCCATGTAGCCCCCCCGTGCTCCCCCCCTCCAGATTGTGCTGTTGGAAGACTGCAGGGGGAGGGTTTGTTTTCTGAGAAATTGTTTAAAAAATAATATAACAATGATAAGTGGCATCATCACAGAGGACATCACATATTCAGCCATTTTCAAATTCTGGCAAAAACCAAAGAATAGCCAAGCTTCTGGCTATTGAAAAGTGAAGAGAATCCTGTGGGAGGAGGGCATGCCTGGCCGAGGAGACAATGGCAGTGCTTTGTCTGCTCAGCAAGTGCCTCTGCCAGGGTCCTTCCGTCCCTTTTCCACCACCCTCAGGCCCCCTTAGGGAGAGAAGCAACTCATGTATCATCCTGCCTTCACTCCCTTATCCTCCCCACCCACTCCTTCTCTCCTCCCTTCACAGTGGGATATTCCCAGTCCCCCCTTCGTTTTTCCAAGTGGCAGAATCATGTCCCTTTTTTCTACCTCCTGATGTGTACATCTTTTCCCTTCTATACTGGGGAAACAACAATATCCACACTAGTAGCCATAACTAGACAGACACGGCACTTTTGACTTACCTGTCAGAGTGCATGTAGAAAGTGCTATTCTGGTTGGGCCCTTACACTGAATGGCCTTGCATTTTGGAGGAGTGTAAAAGTAGCTGGCTGAGCCATCCAGTCCTTTTAAGGGTAACAGAGTTCTGTGGGCCCAGTGTTGGGCAGGCTGGCACCCTAACTGTGTGATCCTTAATATCTCAGCTGCTGCCAGCTTAGGGAAGTAAGCTTGGTGCCAGTGGTGTCAGGATCAAAGCAAAAGCATGTAAGCTCTGGTCGCATACCAGTTTGTGTGCGCAAGAGAGGCTGTATGCTACCCTAGGGGCTGTTGTTTATCAGCAGTTTCAAGAGCGGCTGCTCCTCATCTTGTCCTGGATCCTTGCTTGAGCCCTTCACATTCCTGCAGTTCAGTGACCTACCAACATAATTTCTAGTCCATCCTCTTAAAAATGCATCACCATTTTCTTTAAATTATAAGAAATTATAATAAAAAGCCTATCCTAGTACAATGACGCTCCAACAGTCATTGTAATGACAACAGCAGAGGTGCCTGTATTTCAGATCCACTTCCTTTATTTAGAGATCCTTGCTTGGGATCCTATAGATCGAATAGACTCTCATTTTCACACCCAGAAGTGTTCTCACATAAGATAGCCACATATTATAGAATCTACCTTAACTGCATGGTACTCAGAGAGGGTTGGGAGTATACTCTTTATGGGAGCTCTTGTCTAATAATGCAATAAAACGTGAACAGCAGCCCATTAAGAGTCAACTTACATGTAACATCAGCAGTTCTGGGAAAGGGCAGAAACACAGAAAAAGTGAGGTTCAGGATCCAATCTTAAAAGCAAAAAGGGTGTGAAGGAGAAGAATGTAGAACCCTTACCCTGCCTGTGGCTTATTTCTAGTCCTTTTCTCCCAGCCAGAGCTATTACCCTTCAGGCTGATAAGCTATTCAGAGTTTCAGGGGGTAGCTGTGTTGGTCTGCAGTGGGAGAGCTACATATAGCACCTTTGAGATCAACAAGATTTGCAGGGTATAATATTTTGTAAGTCAAAGCTCCTTTGTCAAACAAAGGGAGCTTTGACTTTCATACATTTATACCCTGAAAAACTTGTTGGTCTATCCAACTCAGGAAATAGCCTGGGTCCGAATAGAATGGTCCTCTCTAGTAAACTCATTATTACATGAAGCTATATGGAATGAAGGTAAAGACAGATGATGGCAACCCAGTAGAAATCCATATCTGGCACATACTCTAAAGTTATGGGATAAAGTTAGGGAAGTTTTAGTTCCATCTACATCCCCAGTGATGGCATTCTTTGGACAAACCAAGTTTGTCCCAGGAAGATCTATTAGAGACTACCAGAATTGGAGGGGTAAACATTTGTATAGATTAGTTGACCTGGAGATTAATGGAAATCTAGGAATCATAGATCAATTTACTTTGAAACATCAAATTGAAATCCCATGGTTCCAATATCAACAGTTGTACCATGCTTTTCATCAAATATCCCATCGGTTCATAAAAATAAACAATTAAACCAACTTGAACAGTTACTAAAAAGGGGTGAAACAAATACTAAAGGAGTCATTTCCATAATTTATAGAATAATTAATGAAAAAACTTGGGCACAACCCTCGTATCAACAAAAGGTGTGGCAGAAGGAAAGTACCCTTCAAATTAGTGAAGAACAGTGGACTCAGATACGGACCTCAAATGTATTTCGCAGTAAATCCCTTAATATAAGCTTATTGCAATTTAAAATATTTAATACCTGTAAAGGTGGTATTTAACACCTGTAAAGTTTTTTAGAAGTAAATTTCAATCTAACTCAAATTGCTGGAAGGGATGTGGAGAGTCAGGAACCTTTCTGCATTGCTGGTGGTCTCGCCTTAAAGTCCAAAATCACTGGACTTTAGTTGTTTCTGAAATTTCAGAAATAGTAGGCAGTGATGTTCCTTTAGCTCCTGAATCCATTCTATTAAATTTTGGGCTGACCACTCATTTTCTTCTTTGCGTAGGGATCTTATTTCTCTTCTGTTAGTCGCTGGCAAATCCTTATTAGCCCAAGTATGGAAATCTAGAAAAATACCCTCACTTGAAGCATGGTTCCAGAAAGTGTGGGATATAGTTATTCAGGATAAAATAGCTACAAAAATATTGTTGATGGAGACCCCACGTTATAAAAATAATTTTGTGGAAAAGTGGTATCCTTTTATAGATTATGTAAATAACAATCCCTTTACGGAATGTAAAATATCTTCAAAATATCTGGAATTTATCTTGTTTTAGGTCTGTTCCTAAAATATGTAATGCAAAACTAAGGTTTAGTCTGTGTATGTATATGCCTATAAGATGTAATTGTGTTATGTTGTTGGTGATATGTTATGGTTGAATCAGTTATTGATATGTTATGGTTGAATCAGTTATTAAATTAAAAAAACTTGTTGGTCTGTAAGATGCTACCAGACTCAAATCTAGCTAAGCTATTCAGCGGTAGCCCTAGCTCTCTCCAGTTGGGAATCCAGTGACTGAGGCAGTTTCATGTTTAAACACACCTGGCTGCTTCCGTCATGACTAGTTTAGCCCTTAAAATTTCATTTAGATCACCAAAGCTGGGGGTTTTTTGCTGTCAAATCACAGCTGACATGGCAACCCTGTGGGGTTTTCAAGGTAAGAGACATTCAAAGGTAGTTTGCCATGGCCTTCCTCTGTGTCATGACCCTGGATTTCCTTGGAGGTCTCCATCCAAATACCAGCCAGGGGCAACCCTGCCTAGCTTCCAATATCTGATAAGATCAGGCTAGCCTGGGCTATCCAGGTTAAGACAAAGTTGAATATACCTAGTTCTGAATTCTAAAAGGGGTCTGTAGAAATTGTATAAGGCATACATATTAATGTGAATACCTGTGTTTACTGGGAGCAAAATTGGGTGTATGTGCAACATTCTAGATCAATGACATAGTTTTCTCATTTTCTCAATGAGAAAAGGATCAATAGTATTTACATAGTATTTACTTTTTCTGTGCTGCAGTTCCAGTTAAAGCAATTTTGGGGAGAGTGTATCCACTATTATTTGCCTTAACTGCTAAGCATGAAGATCAAGACTCCTTTGAAAACATTGCCCAAGTTTAGTTTGGTGTTTAATGAACTGACAGCATACTGCCCCTCAAGCCTACCTAATGAATTGTCTGGGGAGAAAAAGAAATAGCTCTGACTGAAATCAGGGCCAGCTTTGGGAGGCGAGAGGTTAAAGCAATATGATCTGCAAAAGAATGATTGCTTTTGTTAAGGACTGTGCTGATGACTGATAGGATTTATTCTCTTCCCCCTTTTTAATTCTTATATCAGTTAAAAGGAGGCCTAACACAATAGCCCTATATACGGAGTTAATATGTATGTTCTTCTGCAGAAGAAATACTTCAGTGGACATATATATGGAGAGAGAGAAGCGGTATGATTTTGAAGTACAAAGCACGTTCTAGGGGGCAGAGGAGGTCAGTAGAAAAAGGAGCTACAAACTGGCTACCAGCACAGGGCAACAAGGGATAGGTTGCGGTCACACACGCCACAAAAAACGAGGAGGGGGGAGCAAGGCTATTTCCTTTGGAGGAATTTGACTCACAGTTGCATGATCACACCTCCCTTTGAAGCTGCGGACGCAGTCCGTCAGTGTGTGATTAGATGCAACTGCGGGTGAGTTGGGGGGGTTGTGCTGTTTTTTCCCCATGCGCTTAACCGAGGGATCGAGGGATCGATGAATCGCACCTCCGCAACGAGGGCTCCCTATGGAGTTTACGATGATGCGCATACTGCGAGGGGGGGGACAACTGCACGGAGTAGGATGGCCTGATCAGACCATCCCGATGCCATGAGAGCACGCTGGAGCGATCAGACATAGGAAAGTCTGTCTGTGGCCCTTTTATTACTGGATTTTCCCCAGTGTCTTTTAACTCCGCTTCTGTGGTGGAGCAGAATGGGTTGCCGATGGCTCCGGGGTGCTTCCCAGATGTTGTCTGATTGTGCCCTTTAAATCCGCCCGGCATTCACACTTATGTCGGGTCTAATTGTGCGTATGATCGCAGCCATACTTGGTCCTCACAGCAGTATAGTTGTTCTTACCCCTGCCAAAACAAAATCAGGACTGTCCTCCTTTAAGGCTGCAGACGTGTGTATACTTACAAGGGTTGCCAGGTACCCCCTGGCCACCGGCAGGGGATGGGAGGGTAGGGCTCCAAGACCCAGGCTGGGAAACCCCTAGAGATTTGGGAATTGAACCTGGGGAGGACAGGGACCTATTTCCTGGTCTAGCAGGGAAATATTTCATACCTTTGCTGTGTACCAAAAAAGGGGGGGAAACTTATTTTACTTCCTACCCCTATTCAGCTATTCTGCTTCTGAGAAGTGAAATGAAAGTACTTTAGTTCCTCAGGTAGTGCCCAGGATAGCTGATTACAAGTACCTCTCAGTTTCTCTCAATCCTTTCAACAATGGTGGTTTTTTTTAGTAAAATCCTTTTTTAAAAAACACTTGGGTTTTGTATTCCAGTGTACTTCTCAGAAAAATTACTTTTTTGTTTCATTAGTTAACCTTTTGTCCTGAGCACTATAAATTGCATTTGGACCTAGGTGCCTGTCTACATCAGAAGGTGCATATATAACAAAGCAGAAAGCTTGGCTTGCCTCTTGATCCTCACTCATTGGGCAGCAAGTCTCATCATCAAGGCACTTCCTTTACCAGCCACATGGAGGCAGAGTCAAACTGAATCCAGACAGCAATCTTTAGTAGGATTGATTGCCCTTCCCTGATCCAGTTTAATCCTAGTAAAGCTAGCTAATGCTCACTAACCTGACATTTTAGCAACTGTCTGTGATATAGAATAAAATTTAGATCTCATTCCTCACTACCTATCTTTATGCTGCAATCCTATACCAGGAGCAAGTCCTAATAAACTCCCTTTTGAGGAAAGTCTGCTTAGGACTAGGTTTTAAAAACACTAAAGAATGGATATATATTGATAATGCCAGTGATAGCTGGAAGTGAAGTCACCCAGTGATCCCTGGATTTTTTTTGCAAGAATATTGTTTGATAAATCTTGCCTTTTCCATTTCCTTTTCACAACGTAAGAAGTAGGATGACCAGAGGTCATGGAGGCGAAGACATGCATAGATGGGGAAATTTCAGCAGGTTCAGCCTTTCTCACCTCAGCATGGGAAGGCTGCATCTACAAAAATTCTTCCTTTTGCGAAATATTGAAGGTACAGAAAAGCTGCCATCCCTTGTCTCTGATCATTCAATCACCCTTTTGCTGCAGCTGCACATGATGCATTCCTACAGATAAAGAAGCGGTGCAAGCAACTAATGTATTGGTACCATCTAAATCCCAGTGCATTTTGAGTAGTAAACTCTTTGTAAGGAGACTGTCATAAAAAACATATGAACAAGTTAGATAGCAGTGATGTTGAGCTCCATCAAACTCACATAGTAATAAATAGTCTGGTAAAATCATACTGATGCCTTCAGACCTCAGAAGTGTCCCTAGCAAAGAACTTCTGTTGGGGAGGCATGCAGGAGGGGAAAAATTGAGAGTGAATCTTATGCTCAGTAAAGAGCAAGTCAGCAGAGATGAATTCTTGCACATTTCTTCATAAATGTATGTACCTGGTTACCCAGAGAACAATTAGTTAACATTAGAGAGGGCAGGAGTAAGAATTGGGCATCCACAGATGGCAAATTCAAAACATGTGTGGCAGCAATTGTACACCACCATTTCCTAGACATATGGCTCGCTTTCTGTCAGGTAGTAACTGCATTAGTATTGGGGCATTTCAGGAAATGTCCCTGGGGCCCTTGCCTGCCATACTTTAAGCATCAGAGGAAATAGCCTTATACTGCTTTCTCTCCTGCCATGTAATCTCTATGGGACTGTGGCCCACTGGCCATCAAGATAAGGGTGTCTGACAACTGGGGGGGGGGGGGGCCGCGACTGCAGTGAGCCTGATTGGCTCTGGCTGGGCAGCTTTGCCTAGAGTTGGTTTATCACACGTTTTAGCTTAGCTTGACACAGTTCTCCCACCTGCAAACTATAAATGGGAACAGCAAGACAGAGCAAAAGGCAGAGGGGATGGAATGCTGTTCTGTAGGGCCTTTTTCAGACAGTTTTCTAAGGCTGAATAGATAATGAAATAAAAACATGAACAGAAAAGTGAATAAAATCATGGCACATTTTTCATTTCCAGCATTCTCCCTTTCTCCAGCCCACATTCTTGCACACTTGTTCATGGTCAATGCACACCAAATTCCAAGGAATACATTTCACCTTCTGTTTTGCCGACCAGCTTTCTATCTTTTCCTGTTACCACTGACGGAGCACAATATCAGACAGTCCAATCAAGACTGTAAACAGAGGAAATCCTATCTTGATCCCTAGAGAGCAGGGAGAGGTTTTTTTACACCACATGGAGCATTCTGGCTGGAACAAACAGAAATCTGTTATTTCTGCCATCCCCTCACACTGCCAGCAGGTTTGTTTGCACAACTGAGAGCAGTTCAGAGTCCCCGTTGGAAATGAGAGGCAGGGAAAGGGGTAGCATGAAAGAGGTTTGCCTAGCAAGCGGCAAGAGTGTTTCTGTGGCGTTTGGTGCCAGTAATAATAATCACAAGTTGCTTGCAGGTTATATTGTTCTGATAAAATAGCTCCTCAGCGTAAGCCCTGAGTTTGTGCAGGGAAAAAGGATACTTCGGTAGGTTACCATTATGTGGCTAAAACTTTCACTGTTTTTCGAGTGCTGTAGTTTATCCACTGCTGCAACAGTCTAGTGAACAGAGAGAAGCAAGAAGAAGCAATACAGAAGACCCTTAGACTTTTTCCTAGGTTCCAGGTTCCTTAAATTCACTTGCCAGAAGAGAGCCTCCTTCTCCCAACTGGCTAGCACCCTTGCTCTTCCAGCAAAAGCACTGCTCATGGGAGAGAAATTACCTCTTCTTTCTTCTATGTTCTTCCAAGTGGAAAAGAAGAGAAGCTTACCTCCTTCAAATAAAGCTATCCGGCTGTCCTCGACCAGGGCCTTTTCGGTCCTGGCCCCAACCTGGTGGGACTCTCTGCCAAATACCATCAGGGCCCTGTGGGACCTTATGCAATTCCGCAGGGCCTGTAAGGCAGAGACATTCCGTCAAGCCTTTGGATGAGGACAGCAATGGTTTCCATCATAGCTGGCACCCTTTCTGTTCCAGCTGCTTTCCATATCTGTTTTACCCTCTTCCCCCCTGCTCACGGAGCAGCCAGCAGTCTGAAATGGGACAAATTAATATACACCATCTTTTACTTGAAATATCTTATTAATGTTTTCATTGTTTTATCTTGATGTTTTTATGAATGATGTACATTGCCCAGAGCCCTGCACTGCAGGGATTGGGCAATTAACAAATTAAATAAATAAATAAATAAATGGGACTGTAATTGCCATCTCTTGCAGAAGCCCAACTTGCAGAAAACGAATAATCTCTCTTCTCTCCCCCCCATGCCACTTGAGGAAAGGTGAGGTGAGGTTCACTCTGCCTTCCCACTGGACTTTTGTAGGAGGCAGTGGTAGTGAGGTGGTGCTTGCACCTTGAATACACAAAATGGCAACATAATAAGACAGACCACCGGTTTATCAAGCTCAGTATTGTCTAATCTGACTGACAGCCACTCTCTGGCAGAGGTCTTTTGCATCAACTGTTATCTGGTCATTTTAACTGGAGGTGCTGGGGATGGGAGCCTCTGCAAGCAAAGCAGGCACTCTGTTAAGAACATAAGAACATAAGAGATGCCAATGTTGGATCAGGCCAAAGGCCCATCCAGTCCAACACTCTGTATCACACAGTGGCCAGAAATACCAGTGCCATCAGGAGGTCCACCAGTGGGGCCAGGACATTAGAAGCCCTCCCACTGTTGACCCCGCCCCCCCCCCAAGCACCAAGAATACAGAGCATCACTTGCCCCAGAGTCCCTGTTAGTGAGCCTCTCCCCCATCTTTGTCAAAAGCCCAAGACAAGAGCCCCTCCATTTGTCAATGTTTTTGTACATGCCACAGGAGTTGGGGAAGGGATGTGTTGGTGGTATTCACAATTACTGGACTCAGCTAGTGCGCCAAACCAAAATTTTGGACCCCTATCAATGTTCCGTGGGACCTAGCATACTCTAGCCAATTCTGGTCTCTATTTGCATATGCATTTGATTAATGAGAGCCCTATTGAGCTACAAAGTGTAATAGAAAATCCTGCAATTACAGGGAAGTTGGGCTAGAAATGGCCCACTTTTGGTAGTAGGAAAAGTAGGATAGTAAAAATATTAAATGTATACCGCTTTTTATGTCATGAAACTCACGACTGTATACTTAGAGTTCCCAGGAGATTCCCCTTCCAGGCACTGATCGTATCCAGACCTGCTTAGCCTTGGCAAGATTCCTGTATCCTGTGCCTTCCAACCATACCCTGGAAACCTAGTTGGCACCCCTGAACAAAATTGCTGCCAGAGTAGGTCATTCCAAGGAAGTAATAGCAAGGAAATTACCTCATTATGTTATCTGAGGCACCCTAGGGTAAGGTTAGAAAAAGTCCCAGCCATCCCCTAAAGGTATTCCAAATCTCCAGTTATTGTAATGAATGTACAGACGTTGCTGTCTTATGGTCCAAATAGCCCGCATATCTGTGATGGAGCCCCTTTCATAGCACATTTATGCTTAAGGGCTGTCAGATTTAACAATGACTGCTTGGTCTCCTTTCTCCCCTGGAAAATGCATGTTTCCTTTTCTTCATTCCCTCTTTATATTTGTCTTTCCCCATCAGAGCTGAGCTCAGGAATGCAGTTTTATTTGCCTGATTAGCCGTGTCTGTCATTTGAAGTAAGATTTTCTTCTATAATTGGTAACCTGAGCTGGTACAGGGGGTAAGCCTCATCTCTCCTGTCCACATGGCTCTGTCAGAGCATTGGCTGAAAGTGTTTTCAGGGATCCTGCAAGTAGCTGGCATTCTTGGTGCTGTGGAAATGAGTAAGCCCACCATGTGATCCAGCGACAAGGCAGCTTTTACATTAGTACTATACACTGCTCAATTGCTCTAGGGCCAAAAAATGTGCTCAGCTCTGGTACCCGCAAATGTAGCTCCTTTGACCTAGTGGGATGTTCCCAGGATGAAACAGCTCCTGGCTGCATACGGCCAGAGGCCTTGCTCTGGTAGCCTGAAATTTCACCTTATGAGTGCAGGTATCTAATACTGCAACCAAGCAGGGTTGCCAAGTGATTTTTACTTACCGGCGGGGGAGCCTCAGCACGCTCCAGGAGCCATTCCTCGTTTTGCGCGCGTGCCGCCAGCACATCACTGGAAGTGACGCGCGACGTCGCTCACGTTGAGGGCGTGGCCCCGATCATCAGAGGGAAAACCATAGAGTTTTCCCTCTGACGATCGGGGCCACACCCCCAATGTGATCTACGTCGCCCATCACCTCCACCACGCTGCGCTTTGGGGGGCGGAGTTCCCCCCCCGGGGCCCGATTCCACGGCAGTGGAAATCGGGCCTCCAAAGCAGGGGTTTACCCGCCACCTGCCCCCACTTGGCAGCCCTACAACCAAGACAGGTTGGGTATGGGTGTCCGCCAAGAAACTTTGTCAGCCTACGCAAGACCCTGACAGAGGAGGCAGTTGCTTTGTGCTCCAGCTCTGCTATGGCAATTGTTAAATAGTGGGTTCCATGGATGAGCAGACCCCAAGTCTAGTGATCTGCTCTACTTTATTAGTGATTTCAGCAAGAACAAGACACAACTCCAGGGCACCAGCCTTGTTTAAATAGCATGCAATTGCCACACGCAAACACACCCCACTCCCAACAATAGGCTATTTACATAACATTACTTCTTGATTGGTTACTTCCAGAGTCCTGGTGGGCTATTGTTCTTGCGCTCTAAGCTCAGCCCTCTCTGGTAGACCAGTCCTGGAATGTTTCAGTCCCAATACACTGATTCAGTTCAGTCTTCCAGGTACGCTGGCTTGTGTCATTCCCTCTGAGAACGCCGAGGATGCTGTGGGGGTGGAGACGACACCAGAGCCAGGCTTGGTGATGCAGGGACCGCTCTGAAGTCCTGTGAGGTGGGAACAGAGTCCAGAAGGTCCATAGCAGCCTGTGCTGGGCTTTCCTCTTCCCAGCAATCCGGCTGCATGCTGTTATGGGGGGGGTTGCTCTCAGGCAGCGGTGGTGCTGGTTCCGGGGTGCAATCGTCCTCAGTGGAGGACAATTCAGGCAGGCTCCTTGGGCGACGGTGCAGCTGGTCTATGTACCTTCATAGAAGCTGGCCCCCATCCATCGATACCTCATATGATAGGGGTCCAGTGACTTGGGTAACCTTTTCTGGGATCCACGCGGGGCCACTGGAATAGTTCAACGCGAAGACAGGGTCACCTGGAGAGAACCCACGGGGGGGCCTCCTGGCTCACCAGAGTTTGGCGCAACTCAGGGGCAGACGGTCCAGCTGCGTCATGAGGCAGCGGCCCATTAAGAGTTCCGTGGGGCTGCAGCCAGTGGACGCACTTGGGGTCACTCAATTGCCAAATAAGAAGATAGCAAGTCGGCGGTCCCAGTCCCCATGGGTGAACTGTTTTAGCACGTCCTTGGTAGTCTGCATCATCCTCTTGGCTTGTCCGTTGGTAGCTGAGTGTAAAGGAGCAGTAGCATGTGCCTGATGAGGTTCTGGTCCAAGAACCCCCGGAACTCCCCCAAGGTCGTTATTGGTCACAACCGTGTCTGGTAGGCCATGGGTGCTAAAAATCTGTCTCAGGGCCCAGATGGCTGTCCGGGATGAGGTAGATGCGACAGGCATGACTTTCAGCCACTTGGTGTAGGAGTCTACCAGGAGGAAGAAAAGCTGCTCCTGGAATGGGCCAGCAAAATCTAAATGTACCCATGCCCAAGGTGTGTGGGAAGATTCTCACTGGTGAGCGGGAGTCCTTGGAGGTTTGGGGCGTGTCTCCTGGCAGGCCCAGCAGCGCTGTACCCTGGCCTCGATTTCACTGTCCATTCCTGGCCACCACACGTAGCTCCTGGCCAGCGCTTTCGTCCTCAAGATTCCCAGGTGGGTCTCATGCAGGGCTACCAAAATCTGTTTACGCAGCAGTGGGGGAATCACTACCCGGCTACCCCATTTGAGGCACCACTTGTAAGCTGAGAGCTCATCCTTGTGGGATGCAAACACTGTGAATTCCGGGACCACCCGACCAGTGGGCCATTCCCTCCCCACCCAGTTCAAGACTTTGGAGAGAATGTGGTCCCTGGTGGTGTGGCAGCAGTGTGCAGAGGGCAGTCTGGCAAGTCCTCCATCATCAGGATTTGGTGTGGGGGGGCCACAGCCAGGTCGATGGAGCTGAGCAGGAGGTGGCTAAGAGCATCCACGTGTCCCATAGACATCCCCGGCCAGTATTGCAGGACGTATTGGTACCCCTTCCGAAATATGGACCAGTGCAGGACCCTGGGTGACAGCATCTGTGGTGTCTGGCAGTCATAGGCGAGGAGACCGAGCAGGGGCTTGTGGTCAGTTGCGATGGTGAAGGGGCAGCCATGCAGGTAATCGTGGAACTTCTTTACTCCCGCCACGATCTCAAGGGCCTCTTTGTCCACCTGGGAGTAGTTCCACTCAGCTGATGACAGGGTCCTTGAGTAGCAGGCCACTGGCACCTCTCTCCTGTCTGGCAGCCGATGGACCAGGACTACACCAATGCTGTAGGGCGAAGCATCGCACGCCAGGACAACCGGCAGCGTCTCGTCGAAATGGGTGAGGACGTCGTTCAAGGTGAGTAGCTCCTTTACAGCCCAGAAAGTGGTGGCTGCTGCTGGCCCCACACCCACGGGGCCTTCTTGTCGAGCAGGTGGTGGAGTGGCTCTGCAAGTGTGGCTTTATGGGGCAGAAAAGAGTGGTAGAAGTTCAGAAGCCCCAAGAAAGCCTGCAGCTCGGCCTTGGAAGTGGGAGCAGGTGTGTTCACGGTGGCGCAAACCTTGTCGGGGACCAGATTGATGCCATCAGCGTCCACAGAGAACCCCAGGAACTCTACACGGGGGACTCCCCGGGGGCATTTCTCTTGTTTCACCTTCAGCCTGGCGGAGTTGAATCACTGCAGCATGGCACATAGGCGGGTGATGAAGTCCTCTTCCATGGCAGTGGCGATCAATACATCATCAAAGAATGGTTGGACCCCAGGGATGCATTTCAAAAGAGAGTCCATCAAGTTCTGGAAGATCCCCAGGGCCACGCTCACCCCAAACTTCAACCGTTTGACCCTGAAAGCACCCCGGTGTGTGACTATGGTCTGTGCCTCGGCGGTCGGCTCATCCACTGAGAGTTGTTGGTATGCTTGGGCCAAGTCCAATTTACCGAAGACCTTGGCCCCCACCAATGTCGCTAGGACATGGCTGACCGCAGGCACTGGGTAAGTGTGGTCCCTCAGCGCCTTGTTGATTGTACATTTGTAGTCCACGTAGATACGGATGTCCCCATTTGGCTTAATTGGGGTTATGATGGGGGTCTCCCAAGTGGCATGTGGAACTGGCTCTAAGACTCCTTGCAACACCAAGCAGTCTAGTTCTGCCTCAATTTTGGGCTTGAGCGCAAACAGAACTTGAGGTGGATGGGCTGTACCTCGGGCTAAGTTGGAGCAATACAGGGGTCCCTGTGTAATGGCCGAGGGTCCCATCGAAGACGGCAGGGAACTCGTCACACACAATACTGAAATCTGAAGGCTGCATGTGGTGCATCCCCATTACTCTGAACCCCAAGGGCGCAAACCGGTGAGCCGTCATTCAACTACCACCAAGTCCAAAATTCCCTCAAACTGTCTGCATTGCACGTGGAATTTGCCCCACCCTTTAATGGCCACCTTATTCTTTTGAAAGTCCTGGATAGTGAAACCGGTGGGTCAAAGGCGGGGACCCCCCTGTGGACTGAGCCTCTGGAGAGTCTCTTCCGAGATGATGGAGATGGAGGACCCCATGTCCAGTTCCATCTTGCAAGGTACCCCCTCTATTAGCACAATCACTTTAATTTTATCAGGGGTGTCTCAGGGCAAATTCAATACCTGATGATGGTTGACAGCTGTGGTGTGCAGCTCTGCTGATTCCTGGTGCGTGGCGGTGCATCTCCGGGTTCCATGGAGTGGCAGGCGAAGGCGATGTGGTCTGTCTAGCCACAGGCGCTGCAGATAGCGTCTCAGAAACAGCAGGAGTGATGCTCGTGGGCCTCTCCGCAGCTGACACATGGCGTCGGTGCGACAGTCTCCACTGAACGAGCAGTGGTGGCAGAAGGTTGCGAGTCGCAACGAGCTGGGTGGCAAATCTGATGGGTCTATTCTTCATCTGACACCTCAGAAGCCAAGGGGGTGAATGGCAGAGGTCTGGTGGTCTTGCCAGGATTTCTCAATAGCAGTGACCATGCTTAGCGCCTTTGCTAATGTGAGGTCCTCATGACCAATGAGCTTTTGGTGTAGTTTCTCCTCTCGGATGCCCATCACAAACCAGTCAGGGAGGGCATCGTTGAGATTCGGGAACTTGCATGTGAGGGCCAAGCAACAAAGATCCACCATGAAGTCAGCAGCCATCTCATTGGACTTTTGCTGGCGCATGTAGAAGTCCATCTTTGTGGGCTGAGGCAGGAAATGGCCAGTGAGCGCTGCACTGAGGGTGTTGTAAGTGGCTGCCTCAAGCATGGTGAGCGTGATGAGGCCCTGGACTAGCCTCAGGGTTGCGATCCCGCAGGAACTGAGCAAGAGAGCCTTCATTTTCTCTTCGCCTTCGATGTCCTGGAACAGTACGAAGGTCTTGAGCCGCTCCACCCAGGTTTCTGGGTGAGCGGGGTCAAATTCCGGCAGATGTCCTGGAGCAGCAGCCATGGTCCCGGTTGCAATGCGACACATGTCGTACTGGAGCTGATGCGCGGTGCAGTGCAGATGGGCCCTGGGCTGGCTCAACAGGATCCCATCCTCGTCACCACTGTTAAATAGTGGGTTCCATGGATGAGCAGACCCCAAGTCTAGTGATCAGCTCTACTTTATTAGTGGTTTCAGCAAGAACAAGACACAACTCCAGGGCACCAGCCCTGTTTAAATAGCAGGCAATTGCCACACCCAAACACACCCCACTCCCAACGATAGGCTATTTACATAACATTACTTCTTGATTGGTTACTTCCAGAGTCCTGGCGAGCTATTGTTCTTGTACTCCAAGCTCAGCTCGTCTCTGGTAGACCAGTCCTGGAATGTTTCAGCCCCAATACATAACAGCAATAAAGAGTAGTTTTATAATGAAAGGCAGTTGTCAGTGAATGGGATTGAGGCAATGGGTGTGATGTGGAACCTAAAGGCACCATGGATAAATTTTGTTGTAATTTGCAGCTTTCCTAAACTTAGTTCCTGTATCTGTTAGGGACTGCTTGGCATTCACTACCCGGCTGTCCGTTTCTGTCTGCTGGATGAGGTGCCTGTCTGCCTAAGTCTCTCCTTAGGAATTTCCTCGCTGTTTCCAAAGTGCATCATAATTGCCCTCTGCAAACGGTGGATATTTGGCCTCAGAATCTGTAGTTTTACTCCTGTCATACAGGGTGATGATGTGCTTGGTATTTTGCCCGTTTTGTTTTCTTACAGGACTAGCAGTGTGTGTGTCCCATACCTTTAACTGTACATATAGATGCTGGGGTGTGTATAAGTTTAAAATACGTTGTGGTAACCTCTCAGCCTGCATGAACTTTTGTCTAGTACAAGAAGGGACAAGGAGTCTTCTCTTTTATCAGTCCAAAGCAAAGGACATCACTGTGGTGCTAGATGAAGATGCTGATAAGAAGCTGCAAGCCTGGCTCTGACAAGCTGCTTCTGAGACCTGTGACCCAGACGCTACTCTATCACTTCGGAGAAAGTTGCAGGCTTCGGGATTCTATTGCCATTCAGAAAGATAAAGGGGATTCTAAGCAGATTCTCCTTAGTCTTCCAGAGAACAGGGTGTACCTCTTGATGACCTCGGCTCTGCCCCGCTGCTCACTCCCTGCCAGCCACGGCACGAGATAGCGATTAGCTGTCTTCATGGCCCAGTAATAACCATGTCTGAAATGTTTTGCATGATTAACCTATTAGATACAGTACACTTCCAACCTCCTCAAGCTCAGCTTCTCTTTGCTTCCTAACATGCAGAATGAAGATGAGGTAAAAAGTATCCCTATAGATGTGGGCTTTGGCAGGGCATCACTTGAGGATGCACTAGGGCTGCCAAGCCGTGGCGGGGGATCCACACGTCTTCACAGGATCCCTGCCGCGGGGGACAGCGATACGCGTTGCACCGCCGTCGCCAGGATGTGACGCTACACGTCGCTCTGGCAACGGGGCTGTTTGGAGTCCCGTTGCCAGAGCGACGCATATTGTCACATCCTGGCGACGGCGGTGCAATGCGTATCGCTGTCCCCCACGGCAGGGATCCTGTGAAGGCGTGCGGATCCCCCACCACGGCTTGGCAGCCCTAGGATGCACCCCTAGCAGAAGACCAGATAGCTGGGGGGAGGTCCTTTTTTTTAGCTCATGACAAGGCCCTTTCCATTGCATCCTTTGATTTAGAGGCCTGGGATGTAGAAGGAAAGGGAAAACCTCAGGAAAACAGATTTATTTATTTAGAAGCTACCTATGGCAGGACTGGGCATCTCCCAGGTGACCTGTAGTTCAGCTGCCTGTAGCCAGCTGGGTAAAGGTCTAGAATCCATTGGTCTCATTCCCCCAAACATATGCAGGGCTCTCCAGTCTGTTCAACCAGACATTTATTCAGTCCTTCAGGCATACAGTCCAAGGAAGTAGCTGACAGCACTCTTCCTGCCTCAAGGCTCAGAAGTTCCCCTTGCTGCCATCCCCCCAGCAAGCCTCTCTGCTGTTTTGAAGCCTTGCCTTAATAAGCACCCTGGCTTGGCTGACCTGCTGCCCCGCCTATTCCCAGCTGCTACCAATGGCTGCTGGCTCGGCAGTGTCCAGGGTTGCTAGCCCTTACCACTCCACCTGGGGTTTGTCTTTTCTGAGCAAGCTTCTCAGAGCTTCTGCTGTACCTTTTTGCTTCCATCCATGCCTGAGGGCTTTCCTCACAAGGAGCACCTCTTGGCCTCTGGAAAGTGGGTTCCTTCTCTAGCCTGTCCCTGTCACAGCACCTCTCCAGAGACTGGCTCAAGGTGGGTCACAAATTAAAACCATATAGTAAAACTAACAGCATACACACAAGCCATTAAAAACAAGCCAGGGACATAAAACACCTCAGAGAATCATAAAACGATGTTCGTAAAACAGTCTTCAGGCTAGAAACAGAACAGAAAAACAACCCCTCCCCATTGGAGTTCCCTCAGTTAGAAACCTGGGTAAGAAGACATGGTAGCTAAAGGAAAGTAATGTAGGTGCCAGGCAAGTTGCAAAGGGGAGGGTGTTCAAAAAGTGAAGTGCCACCATTGGAAAATATAAGAAGTCTATTGTGTAGAAGAGAAATCATTGGAGATGAAGCACTGAATTGTGGTACAATGCATATCTTCTTCCAGGCTTCTCTCTCTTGATTTCCGGAGTTACTCTAGTTCTCTTTCAGTACTGCCACCATATAGTCAATGAATAGGGCACACACTGCCTGAGGGCTAGCACCCAGGCACCCTTTTGCCTTGTGCTGCCTTATGGAGTAGCTCAGACCTTTGTATCTCCCTCTGTTACCAAGGGGACTCAGCGCTCTTACTTACACTCTCTAGAGGAGTGGTGATCAACAGCTGCCTCTTCCCTTCCTCTCTCTGGGTATGCGTGACTGAACAGGGCTTAGTGTGGATCATAGAGATCAGACAAACGTCATCCAAAATGTAAGGAACTTTTAATAAATTAAAATGCTCAGAGCAAACTGAAAACACAACAGACTGAGCAATGACAAATGAAAAGGCAATAAAACTGGAGTTCTCTGACACGAACGCATACATACCCTAAATGATAAAAAAAATAGTATGGAATTATTGAATCTGTATACATTTAGAAGACACTCATTGCCTTAATTTCAGTAATTTCAGGTCTTTGTGGTCGCAGCAGTGTGTGCTCAAGAGGGAGTCCATGTTAGCACAGCAACAACTCAAACTGGCTTGCAGCAAAATGGAGTCTAAGGAGAGTAAGACAGTTTCTTCCTCGTGTCTAGGGGTTTTATCATCTTTATTTCTGCCTCCCCCTGTAGACCCACTGTTTCTTTCTGCCCCCAAAGGAAGATCTGTTATTACCTCTTGCCCCTTGTAGCTTTATAGCTCAAGTGAGGCCACTGTAGGTGGGTCCTGGCTATTGTTCCCCCCTCCCACTTAGGCTTTTCTGTGGTAGTGGGTTGCTTCATATCTAGGAGGTGAGTCAAACCTCTCTCTCATTCCCTCCTGCCAGTCAGCAAAAGGCATTTTGTAATCTCTGAGCCTGTGTGGAGTGCTGACCCAGTTACAACTGATCTTGTTACGCATTCTGGGGAGTGCAAATTTCGAGGTGTAAGGCATTTCACCACAGTCCCATTGATTACAATAGAGGATAATCAGTTTCAGTCTGCTATTGAAATCTTTCCTGCCAGTCCTTGAGTAATGAGCTTTATTAGAAGTTCTACCTTGCCTTGTCCAAGTAGTCCTTTTGGAAACTCTTGGAACGACTCAGGCTCTTTTCCCTGCAGTTTCTGAGTTGCATAGAGCAGGCTGAATGCACCAAAGAATGTGCATAAAGTTCTGCTTCCTCGATTCACGTGAATGGGATAGGGAAGCTCAGGATGCACCCTGGAACTCCCACACTTGTATGTTACTCCTGGGTCTGATGGAATATATCTGACATTGTTTCTTTATGCATTCAAGTAGATGCAGATATTTGTGGACATACGGGTGGAGGGGATAAACAGAACAGAAGGTCCTAGCATTGCATTCTGTGCTTTGAGGTGTTATGCTGAGTATTCTAAGGGCGAACATTACTCATTTCCTATCCCCAATTTATATATTCAAGGTTACATCTTTTTTATTTTGTATCTGTTAATCCAAAATAAATCTTGGCCTCAGTTCTATAATATCAATCAATCTAATTTATTGCGGCCGGAGCCCGTAAAACAGTACAATTCTGATATAAAAGGGTAATAACATGGGAATAATATAAAAACATTAACAGGAGAAAGTTTCTATAATAACAAATGGGACTCCACCTATAATTATAGATTGATGGAGACGTAGTCTGCTGGCCACTTTTGAGCACACTGTGAGAACAAAAGTAGTCAAGGGCTACTTCCCTGCAGAATCCTCCCCCTGGAGTGCAGCATGCCCCTGCATTTAAAGGAAGCTCATGCAAAATCCTGCTCATTCTGAGCACAACTCATGGGCCTCCTGGGGCTTTCCTTTTGGGTTTAAAGGAGGAACTGCAGGGTGGTTGAAAGAGCAGCTAAAACAGAGACTGGGTGGCACTAAGCTCCTCAATCCCCCTTTTAACCCTTTAAAGGGCTTTTCCCACTTAGCTACAGCACAGCTCAGCTAGGAAAATGCAAGTGAGGGGAAAAGATGAGTTCAGAGAGGGGCCTTGTTCAGGGAATTCAGCACACGTGCTGGCTCAGTGAAAAGGGGCAGCGATAGCTGTGAATAGTGTGAGGACGGGGCGTGTGGATGCCATTCCTACCTGCTTCCATGCTTCTTGCTGCTGCAGCAGATGCATTATTACATCAGGTAGATCCAGCAAGAAGAAGGGCCACACCAGTGAAGGCAAGGAATGAAGGAACTGAACAGTGGTGCCATGGGAATAAATTTTATTCACTGTATGTATCCCAATGCATTTTGCTCAGCGCTTCCTCAGGGGGATCGATGTAAACTTTTAAAATAAGCAAAAAGCATAAGATTTATTTCCCAATTCTAAAAGACATGTTAAAAGGTTATATGGGTCAAGAATTTTTTTATGTAAATACATTTTTGAAAAACATAAAGACAGGGCTCTTGAGCATGTACAAAGTACATTATGATGTCTCAAAAATGTTGTACACTTAGCAAAGTAGTGTAAACATTATGGGGAACAGAAAACCTATAGGAGTAATATGATATCGTCATACAAATTATATTTCACTAAGTGTGGTGATCCATGGGAAACAGAAAAGTTATCAAAACTAACCTGCACTGTTTTGAAGTGTCAGTGTTATTCCCAATCAGCCACCTGTTTAGTTTTGATAACTTTTCTATACAAACAGTAAATACAATTTATTATACAATTTGTTTTGTTTCTTCATCATGTAGATCCAGCCAAAGTGTGTTGAGAGATATGTAATCCACACTACATGAACTTGCATATGCCTCCTTAGTGGTTGAATTATCTCACACTGACCTCGTAGCCTTGCTTAATTCCTTAGACTGGTTTAAAGAACTCCCTTGGCATAGTTGTACCTTTGTATATTTTGAGAAACCCTCTTCAGATCTGGGTAAAAAATGTTTTTGAAGGATTCCTACCCCACCCCCCAAATCTGCATAGGGCATGCTCTTGATTTGCCAGCTTTGTGTGAGTTGGTCTCTCTGATAAGAGCCCTAAGGTCACAGACTGATATGTACAAACCTAGGACAGAGCAGTGCTTAACTCCCCCTCCCCTTTCCTCTTCTCTTTACCTCTTTCCTTTCCTTTTTTTTCTCCCCACCTTCTTTGCAGTCCTGGACGCACAACATCCAGCGGGAGAAGGAGTTCCTGCGAAAGTTGGTGAAAGCTCGAGTCATCACAGACCTCACCAGCGGAATCTGAGGAGGCACAGCCACTGTGCTGAAGGGCACGGCCACACGCATACAGCTGAGGACAAGGGGAGGAAGAGGTCCCTGGCAAGGATCCCAGCTCCTTAGAGACGCACAATGCCCCTTGGCAAGTCTCCTTGGCTTTGCTCCGTCCGACTGCATCAGGGCTGCTAGGGGAGTGGTGGTTATTGGCCTGAGGTGGCAGGCCCCACCCATGTTGGAGATGGAGCATCATTGGAGAGAACAAAAATAGGCCAGTGAAACAAAACAAATTGTGCCAAATGGGAACAGGAGCCAGGCCAGAGGCAGCAGTGCTTGAATGTACAATTATATTATTTTTTACAAAGAAAGAAACTCTTGAGAATCATGTCAAATATGGCAAGGTGCAAAGTGGAGCCTGGCTTGTGCTCATGCGCCAAAAGACTTCTAAACTGCCTCTGTGCCATCTGTGGCCCTTTGTGGGGCCTAAGTCCGTCCAAACCACGTCTGCTGTTGGTGCTGCTATAAATGAGAGAGACTGTAGCCTCTGTGCCGTAGATGGAGTGAATTGAGAGGCCTGTTGGATCATTAGAACTCCTTAATTCTTGTGGGATGGTGACTCTGCCAACATTTCACCCAGCTTCATTTTCAGCCATTGTTCATACAACCCATCTCATTATGTTGGGGAAATCTATATGTGTCTGGCAGGTTGGCCACATACTCAGCTGAGAGATACCCTAACCTTTATTTTCTACAACATCTGAATCATGGTTTTAAGAATTCTGTACTTTGCTTTGGGGGGGGGGCAGGAATAATTTATTTTTGGATCAAATCAGCGATTGTATCAAGACAGAAAGACTCACCAGTGTTTAGCAACTAACGGTGCCAGAATTTTTTCACTCATTTTACTGCACTCTGCTTTAAGTAACTTAACTATTGAGTATTTAAGCTCCTGTTGGGACAGAATAGATATTACCTGGCTAGCAACTACTTTGCTTGTTAGGTTGTACCCATCAGGTGATTTTCTCAGTCTGTTTCTGAATCTTCTGCTTCCTTTTTAAGGGGGGCAAAGATGTATTTGTTGTTCTGCTGCCATAAGACTGGGATACTGCCGTAAGACTCGGATGCAGTTTTTGCACAAGTGTGTTCCATTTGTGTTGGATAAGCTAAGAAATGTATTGTGCAAAGTGACCAAATTGTGAGGAGGGTGGAGCAACAATGCATGTCTGGGGATCTGTGCACAAAGAGGCACAGGGCTGTTACTCTCCACCCTGTCCTAAAGTATGAATATGTTTTGCATCACTGTGAGGTCCAACATTACATTTATCTTTTCTAGTTGGTCTTTCCTTGAGCTGCAAGGGTGTCAGAGTCTGGACAATTCAACCCTTCTTTCCTCATACAAGCAGGGCTGAAAAATGCACATCCTGTACATCCTGAGAGCATCCACCTGCATTCTGTGCTGTGAACATGTCTGTTGCCTGCTCAGTGCCCCAGATTCTGCTGAGAGATTATGAAGCGTGGCACTGGTTACTGATCAGAAAGGTTATGGAATGTATCCAGCTCTAGTTGTACTAGGAGCTAACCTAAGCCCCCTGGGCTGTCTGGTCCTCTGCTGACCTGTGCAGGAGGTACCATTCAAGGCTGCATGAGAAAAGTTCAGAGCACTGGCATTTTCTCCTTTTACAGAACCTAAAGCTACAAGCCAGGCAATTCAGGATGGGGTTTGAGATCAAACAAGCTTCCTTAGCATGCAGTTTCCCCTGCATGTGCATTGGTGTGCTTGGCTTGAGTGGATGCCTCATCATAGGGGCAGAAGGACTTCTCTGTGTGTCGGCGGTCATGATCACTGGCAGATCCTACTCAACAAAGAGTAACAAGGTGTGGTGTGGGGCACTTGTAGGTAGCCTGACTCCTTCAATCGAGGTATGAATTTAGCTCCAAGCACTCTGATGCTATCCTAGTCTCATATTCAGAGGGCATGTTAGCAAAAAAATAAGTTTTCTTACATGGCACTTCCTGGAGGAGAACGAACATAGCAGTAAGAAGTAGTGGCTGAAGAAGCAAGAACTACTGCTTTAGACCCCAGAAATAATCAGCTATCTGGGAGGAGCTAATGGCAACACCTAAGCGAGTGTATGCATATATCTGTGTACATAGTTATACATTTATGTGCATATCTGAGAGAGATGTACGTTCTTGTCAGAGATCAGTCATTAGTAGTCCAGCTAACCAACCAATTTTAAAATTGTCAGCATAGCTCCTAGGCCAGTGTTTCTGAAACTGGCGGAGCACTAGTACAATCCTATGCAGAGTTACTCCCGTCTAATCCTATTAAAACGAATGGGCTTAGACCTGTGTAACTCTGCATAGGGCTGCACTATACAAGTCCTTTGTAAGGATAGAAAGAAAGCCCTTCTTGTGCCTGTTTGACTAAAATGGAAACAGAGGAATGAAGGCAGGTTCTCCACCTCAAGGGAAGGGGATGAAATCTGCTCCCCCTATTTTGAAGGGTGGGATCTGCCCAGTCAACTAGCTTCCAGACCACCTTGGAGCACTAGCCAAAAAAGTGCAGACTGGTCGCTGGGAGCCAATAATTCAGTTCTAGTAACTCTAATTGGTGGCTCAAGGAGCTACAGTCCTCATGCAGACATCATAGTTGCTTCTAGTAAAAAAGTGAACTGGTTTTCACTCTTTTTTCCCAGTGCAAGAAATTCAGCATAGAGAAAGGACATTATCCATGTCTAATGGGAGCCAATGGGAGTTTTCAGTTGAATACCAGAAGTTCAGGTTGTGTTCTGTGCTGTTTCTATTAACAGGACTTGAAAGGTTTTCCAGGCACCTTCCCACCCCAGTGAGCTTGTTTCTTTCTAAACTTTAGTAACCAATAAGGAATTTTCTTATATTATCCACTGCAAAGTCCTTTCCTATCAATGTCAGAAA
Source organism: Gekko japonicus (assembly GCF_001447785.1). Taxonomy (NCBI): domain Eukaryota; kingdom Metazoa; phylum Chordata; class Lepidosauria; order Squamata; family Gekkonidae; genus Gekko; species Gekko japonicus. Next base: position 1,035,825 of record NW_015173676.1, read on the forward strand.
CTGATTAAAACTTGGGATAGTGCCTTTTGAACTGTAGCCCTATAGAATTGGGTATCCTCTGAAATCTGACATTGTAGCCCATGTACAGACAACAAAAACACATTTGTCTTCAACTTGCTTTTAAAGTGTAGCTGATATGGGTCTTGGTTGTTGTTGTTTTTGACATTCTGAAGATGCAAAAAGATAGAATCCTCCTTGTGTTACCCCTACCAGCATAGATTTAAGAAGCTGGATTGCTGACTTCAGTTTCTGGGGGAATTTAGCTAAATGGCAGGCCTCAGCGAGAGGTGGGGTATTAGATCTCCTTCCTATATTTACAGGAATCTTTCCCTTTAAGGGAGCTCTCAATATCCAGTCCATCGTTTAACCAAAAAGTGTTGTTTTTATTAAAAGAAAAAATCCTAATAAAATGCACACATACAGAAATAAAACACATGTTAAATCATACACACAAGCAATGGAAGTACAGAGGTGAGCAGGAATAATAGGAGGGGAAATATACTTTACCTATCCAGGAGATCAGGAGCCCATGGAGCAGAGACTGGGAGGATGTGGACATGACCCAAACGAATTTGGGGGTGACTTGCCAGTAGGTGCCTGAGGCAGACACACTGCAGTGGAGCTGAGGCTGCCTAGTTATACCCAAAAGCGTGTCCAGAGGACTTGTTAATGTGAGGGGTCCCTCAGAACAAAGCACTGATGTGATTAATCAAGGATAAAACAATGTAGTTTGGAAACTCTGTATGGAGTTCCAGGAGTGGACAAAAGAGACTGGAGGTTCTCCTCTAGATGTGAAGTACAATTTCCTGATCACTTCTCCAGTGGTTGAAGGACTAATGTATTACTAATTTGAACGAATCAAAACAGAAACAATACTGCTTGATGAGCCACCTTCATTTCCCTCTTGAGAGTTCCGGCACTTCTTTTTTTAAAAAAGCCCTGTATCCAAGCCACCACAGGTACCTCTACCTCAGGGATAAATGGCTATCATATCAGTACTAAGTTTTACCCTTTGGCTTGGCTATTGCCCCAAGAGTTTTTACATAGTAGATAGTGGTAGTGGTGGCACACCTAAGGTAACTTAGGCTGTTTCATCTATTCTTATTTTGATTACTAGTTAATCACTGCCCCAGCCTGCGAGCTTTTGTGAACACACGTGGACTTAATTCTGAATATATGCCACTATTAAGGCCTGGTTATGAATAAACACCCACAGACCCTCAAACAGATTGTTGTGTGCATTGGAAGTGGGAGCATTTTTCAGAGTGGGCTGTGTCAAAGGGGGTTCCCTCAAGTACCTGTCCTCTTCCCTTGGTTTCCTATCTCCTCTCTTTGAAATTCCTGGGTCTGTCCACTTCATCACTAAAGGTCCATTTAGCAACTATATCAGCCTTATACTCTCTTGTGGATGGTAAGACAATTCTCTCCCATCAGTCCTCAAGGATGTTCCTTAAGAGTTTATTTAATATGCTTCCTCCCTGTAGTTCCCCAATGGTTTCTGTCCTTGGTGCTATCTCAGCTTATGCTGTCACCCTATTGAACCTTTGGCTTCTTGCTCTCTGTCTATCCTATCCTATCCACGAAGGTGGCCTTTTTAGTAGCTATTACATCAGCTAGGAGGTAGAAGAACTAGCGGCCTTATGGGCTGATCCTCACTTTATCAAGTTTCACTCAGAAAAGATGGTACTTAGGACCAGCATTGCAGTTCCAACCAAAAGCCGTCTCAAAATGCCATCTGCCACAAGATATAATACTCCCTGTCTTTTCCCATCACCCACATCTAATGCGGAGAAGACTCTGCACTCATTGGATGTTAAGAGAGCTTTATTATTTTATTTGCAGAGAGGTGGTCTCTCCTCAAACTTTGTCAAGGTGGATTGTTTCTGCTATTAAATAGTATTATCAGCAGGCAAAGTTGCCCTGTCCCCTTCAGATCTGGCTGCACTCTACTAGAGCTCAGGCTGCTTCAGCTGCTTTTGCTCAAAGGACTCTGCTGACTGATAACTGCAAAGCAGTGACATGGGTGTCTTTGGACACCTTTGTGAAACATTCTGTGGACATAAATGCAAGGAGAGAGACATCAGTTGGTAAAGCAGTTCTACATTCTTTATTCCAATGAGAGCATCACCCAACTTCCATCTTGAATGGCTTGCTAGTCTCCCAATGTGGGACTGCACAGAAGACCAAAGATGAAAACAGTATTGCACTTACCTGTAACTGTTGTTCATCAACTTACTTTCTGTGCAGGCACACATTCCCTTTCTCCTGCCCTGCTGTGAGTGTCCCATTGTTCTGTGCCCTGTTTTCTTTCTGACAGCACACAGTGGCTCAGGGGAACTGAGGGAAGGGGACCACATGACCATTTGAGTGTAAAACAGTGTCTGGTGTGCTCTGGAGGGGAGGGACTCCTCTTGAGTATTAAAATAGCCTAGAAGTAGCTAGAAAAGTCTTTTGAGTGGCTGGCCTGTGCCCGCATGGTCCCAATGTGTGCCTGCACAGAAGACAACTCAATGAATGACAGTTACAGGTGAGTGCAACACTGCTTTCCAATATGAGCTTTCATGAGTCAGAGCTTATTTTATCAAATACAATGGAAAGAAAGAAAATCATATACCTCATTTTAAGAAGACTTCAGACGGTGAAGGAGAAAGGGGAAGGAATAGAGCAAAGAGATGCTTGGTATAATAAATTAGATGTGATTCTCTAGTTATACATAACAGATAGAAAGGTCAGAGGTTCTAGGTGGCTATCTTCCCCCTTCCCCTTCTGCAGCTTTCTTAAAATCAGATAAATTTTCTTTCCATTGTATCTGAGGAAGTGAGCTCACATAAAATCCCGTACTAGAATAAATGTCTTTGAGATGCCACTGGGCTCCTGTTATATTTTGCTACAATAGACTAACATGGCTTTGTTGTTCAGTCACACAGTTGAGTCCGACTCTTCGCGACCCCATGGACCACATCACGCTAGGCCCTCCTGTCCTCCGTCGTGCTCTGGAGTTTGCTTAATTTCATGTTTGTTGCCTCGATAACACTTCTTCTTTGACCTTCAATCTTTCCCAGCATCAGGGTCTTCTCCAGTGAGTGCTCCCTTCTCATTTGGTGGCCAAAGTATTTGAGCTTCAGTTTCATTATCTGGCCTTCCAGGGAACAGTCAGGGTTGATTTCTTTTAGGAGTGACTGATTTTATCTTCTTGCAATCCAGGGGACTCTCAAGAGTTCTCCAGCACCATAATTCAAAAGAATATATTCTTCGGCGCTCGGCCTTCCTTATAGTCCAACTCTCGCAGCCATACAGTACTACTGGGAATACCATTGCTTTGACCATACGGACTTTTGTTGGCAGGGTGATGTCATTACTTTTTATTATGCTGTCTAGGTTCGCCATCGCTTTCCTCCCAAAGAGCAGGCGTCTTTAATTTCATGGCTGCTGTCACAGTCTGCGGTGATCTGGGATCCCAGGAACGTGAAGTCTGTCACTGCTTCCACAACTTCTCTTCTATTTGCCAAGGAGTGATGGGGCTGGATGCCATGATCTTAGTTTTTTTTGATGTTGAGTTTCAAGCCAACTTTTGTGCTCTCCTCTTTGACCTTCAGCAAGAGGCTCTTTAGGTCCTCTTCACTTTCTGCCATTAGAGTGGTATCGTCTGTATATCCGAGGTTGTTGATGTTTTTCCCAGCAATCTTAATTCCAGTTTCTGAATAATCCAGGCTGGCATTTCGCATGATGTACTCTGCATATAAATTAAATAAGCAGGGTGACAATATACATCCTTGTCGTACTCCTTTTTCTTTTCTTTTCTTAAGTACCCATAGGTACACTTTTATTATTTTTTTAAAATCTACAACAAACAAATCTACACACTACAAACAGACACTCTACTACACATAACATATATACCAAGAGTACAGTTACATTTTATGCTTATATGCAATTACTTAATAAAAACTCTATATCAAATACTTTCCATTCTTCTATCTTCTGTGTTCTCAAGTCCATTGCGCTATTCTTGCCTAGTCTTCTATTACATTTGCATTATACCAATCATAAAACTTTTTCCATGTTTTTTTTAAATGTCCGCTCTTTACTTAATCTCATTTCTAGAGTCAGTTTATCATTTTCTGCTGTTTCAAAAAGTTTATTCACAAACTCCTGTTTCGTTGGTATCACCATGGTTT
>NW_015173676.1:1041482-1041665 GCF_001447785.1 Gekko japonicus
ATAGTTCTTCAGGCACTCTATCAAATGTAGTCCCTTAAACCTATTCTTCACCTCCACTATATATTCATCAGGGATGTGATCTAGGTCAAATCTGAATGGCCTAGTGGTTTTCCCAACTTTCTTCAGTTTAAGTCTGAATTTTGCAATGAGTAGCTCATGATCTGAGCCACAGTCAGCTCCAGG
>NW_015173676.1:1041916-1057225 GCF_001447785.1 Gekko japonicus
GAGGAGGACGTCTTCTTTTGGTGTTAGTTCTAGGAGGTGTTGTAGGTCTTCATAGAACTGGTCCACTTCAGCCTCTTCTGCATCAGTGGTTGGGGCATAGACTTGAATTACTGTGATGTTGAATGGTTTGCCTTGAATTCGGACTGAGATCGTTCTGTCATTTTTGAGATTGTATCCCATTACTGCCTTTCGCACTTTCTTATTGACTATAAAGGCCACACCATTTTTTTCTACGAGTTTCTTGCCCACAATAGTAGATATAATGGTCTTCTGAGTTAAATTCGCCCATTCCTGTCCACTTTAGTTCACTGATTCCCAAGATGTCAGTGTTCAGTCTTGCCATCTCATTTTTTGACCACGTCAAGCTTACCTTGATTCATAGATCTTACATTCCAGGTTCCTATGCAGTATTGTTCTTTGCAGCATCAGACTTTCCTTTCACCATCAGACACATCCACAGCTGAGCGTCCTTTCAGCTTTGGCCCAGCCGCTTCACTCTTTCTGGGGTTACTTGTACTTGCCCTCTGCTCTTTCCCAATAGCATATTGGACACCTTCCAACCTGAGGGGATCATCTTCTGGCATCATATCTTTTAGCCTTTTGTTACTGTCCATGGGGTTTTCTTGGCAAAGACACTGGAGTGGGTTGCCATTTCCTTCTCCAGTGGATCACATTTGGTCTGAGTTCTCTGCTGTGGCCTGTCTGTCCTGGGTGGCCCTCCACGGCATAGCCCACAGCCTCATCAAACCATGTAAGCCCCCTCGCCAGATCAAGGCAGTGATCCATGAGGGAGCTAACATGGCTACCCCTCTGGAATTTGCTTGGATAGAAGGCAGGGAAATATGCACTTCTTACATGAATTTTTCCACTAAATCCAACCCATTATTTGAGGTTTATTTTCCTGCTCAACTAGCTTCCAGTTTCTATTTCCTGGAATGACGCACCTCTGGAATAAGATCAGTGTGGGTAAAATATCTGTACACTCATTTTATCTACTAAAATGTCCAGGTTCTCCTTGTGGACTCAAGCAGAATGGGAAATTGCAGCCTAGGAAAATGGGGAAGATTGGCTCTCACATAATCTGTTTTGGTCTCTTCAAGCCAAACTAGCTGACTTTGAAATGAGGCCCAGTTCAGTTACCTTCTTTTTCTGTTGTCCTTGCAACCAGTTTTGTAGTGTGCCATCTAAATGCCCACAGTTTCACTGGTGAAATCAGGGCAGAATAAGTAGTTGTAATTAACCAATGTTAATAATTCCAGAAAAAAACAGTTTGCTTACCTTTAACTGATGCACTTTGAGTAGTTATGTATGCAGTCATGCATATCGGTTCTGCACCTGTGCAAAAGCAGCTTCAGAGCTCTGGCCCAAGAAGTGGCAATGATCTTCACTTTGCCAAGGGAGAATTTTGCTGCTCTGTGCATGGTTTGCTGGGAATTGTGAGCACCTTCCCACACAGTTGTTTCAGGCCACTGCAAGCATCTTCAACATGGGCTGAGAGGATGAGAGACAACTGTAGAAAAGGGGAGCTAGCTCCATGACTGGCCACTCTAAAAACATTACAGTTATAACTAAGCAGCCTGTTCTTCTTCATGGTCTCTGTGTGGTCACACAAGCAAGCTGACCTATCAAGAACCAGGTGCTGGAAAAAAGAGACCTTAGAACAGCCTGCCCAAATACTGCATGTGGCCTGGCTTGTACATCAAAACCATAATATGAGATTAATGTTAATGGTGTTGGCCAAGTGGCTGCTGTGCACATGTCCTTGAGGAAGGCAGAAGATGTGGACATAAGAGCGGTAGAGCAAGTCTGAACCTTAGAATGAAGGCTGGCCAGCAAGGTGGATAGCATAGTTGCTTGGCAGAAAGTTTACGACTTTCTACAAGCCACAATCAAACAGGAACAAGTTAGGATGCTTTTTGAAATATTTGATATGACCCAGATAAAAGGCCAGTGGCCTTTTGATAGCCAAGGAATGCATGACTCTGTGAGTCTCATTTTCAAACTTGGATAAGAACACTGGAAGTGCAGTGTCTTATGACAGAGCCAAATTAGATAAGATGCTGAAAGATCAGGTCTCTGGAGTTCTTTTTTAATTGCTAATGGTACCTTGGGGCCAATTTGAATTGGGGGCATGGGGGGGGGGGTTTCCCATGCTGTTTTCCCAAATTCAAATAGCCTTCAGAAGCTGCTGTTTGCCTAATTAGGGAGAACATGCTGTTGCCCCAATGGAGCAAATAGCATTTCAGGGAGGGGGGACCTGAGGGTAGGAAAGCAGTGCTAAAGGAAATGTTAATCTCATCTTTCCCTCCCCCACCCTGCACCACAGCACTAATCCAAGATGAAGGGCCTGCAACCACAGTGTAGCAGTGATAAATGCACTGCAGTTATGACCATGAAGTATCTTAACTAGTTTAGCCCATAAATAAAAGCTGAAAAACAGGAATATACGATGCAGTGGATCCAATAGCTAGGACTAGTGAGCAAGCGGAAAGGAACAAGTGAGTGAAGCACCTTAGAAACTAGGAAATGTGAAAACAGTGATTGCTCCCAGAACTATGGTGAACAGAACTGCCGGTCAAGTGAAATTTTGTGGAAGACAAACCCAAGCCAGTTTGCTGTAAATATAAAATATAACTTTAAAAAGGGCACAGGTGTGCAAATGAGGCAAAGTCCTGCTGCTTTATGAAAAAGAAAGCATCTATTTTGATTTTACTCCATAGAATTTATGAAGAGAAGTTTTTCTGGAATTCATCACCATTTCCTTTAACAATATGCCAACATTGGAAGTGCCCAGTGCTCCATGTCCTGAGATTCAGGATTTAGATGTCATGGTGGAGTGTCTGTTTCTGCCATTGTGACAGCAAATCTGGGTGACGGTGCTGCGCTTTGGCCATTTATATTTAGTAGTCACCTCAAGACTGGCAAGGCCATCAGACAATTAAGCCAAATACATTGTTGGCAATCTTCTCTGTTCACTCTCGTTATTAGATGCAACGGCTCCAACACAGAGAGCAGCAGTCCCTTCCATGGGAGCAAGAAACCACCATCCTGGGACTTTAAGCATATGTTCCAGTCACAAAGATCCGTGACCACTGTACAATAATTCAGAGGGTCACTCAGAACCAGATTGCTGCTGCTGCTGCTGCTTCTGTTTAGCCTTGGATTTAAGTGGCTCAAAGACTGCCAGCTTGATGTGGAATTTAGTGGTAAGAAGACACGGAAGTGGGCTGTTCACAAGCTCCATGAGAGAGAAAAGTAGAGAACGTTTTTAATACCTTCAGGACTGAAGCTGAACAAAATACTAGCATTATCAGAGCAAGGAGGTGCAACTCAAGGCATGTGCAAAGAAGTAAAACTCCTCTGGGAAGATTTGAGTGCTGGGGGGAGGGGAGGGGCTAAGGATTCCAAACCTGCTTCTGTGCATGTGCAGAACCCAAGTATAGGACACCATAGATACCATTTGAACATTTCATTCTCATTAGGGAATTCCAAGATAGCATTATAAGAGTTGCTGAAGTGTCTTCAGTCCATTTCCTTTAATGGTATAGCTTGGGTGGGGCTTGGATAGATCCAAAAAAAGTATTAATGAGGTGCAGAATGGAAGGGTAGGACTCCAACATACACAGCAGTTCTAGGCCACTCACTGACTGTCAGCTGGAACTATGCAGTTAAACCATGGAGAAAGCAAGACTGTGGCTTGAACATCAAGAACCATGTGCTGCCAACCGATTAAGATTACGTTGTTGCTGGTTCCTTTGCTATAAAGGGCTGTGTTGAGCCTCTCACTCTCCTGCCCTGAATGCCTTTCTTATGCATTCTCTAAATGGAAATGTAGCCAGTGCCACTTCTCTAAGGGCAGATTGTGTAATGGCAGATCTCTTCCACCTGCCTCTGCCTGCTTGTACCTCGAAGGCTCTGGAATCCCAGTACACTTGCATGTCAGCTGCTGTCAATGCATGCCCTCTCCATCCCATTAGTCATGCACATTCCCACATCACACACGGAGCAGGAATGTATTGGGAAGGAATGCTTTCCTTCTCCTGGGAATGTAATTTGCATTGCTGATTTGCATATGTGTAATTTAGTTGGATGTAGACTAGTGTAAAATTTAGTGTTCACAGTATTTTATTTTTATTTTATTCACCTTGTCAATACCTTTTTGGGGTAAGTCAATATTATCTCCACTTCACAGACAGGGAATTAAGAGGAGGAATTTGCCCAAAGCCATCCAACTGTATGTTAGGATGGTTAAGACACCACAGAGAAAAAGGAAAGGGAGGGATGTGCTTCTTCAGCTGCTTCCGTTGCCTTTGCTCCACCTTGGAGTCTACTTGAGTTCCTACTGTCCATCATTTGCCTGATATTGGCTGGGAGTGTGACACTTTTGACCTCAGGCCTTCTTTTACAGGAATTCTCTGAAATCTGACATTGTCTATGACAATGACTGCTTAAGATGCCAGTTTTGGTGGTTATTTCTCCAGCATTATAGCCTGGTTGTATTGAAAGGTTCAGAGAGAATATGGTTGATTCTTCCTAGGGAGCCTGCAGCTCTCAGGGACACGGGCCGATCAGACGCTTCTCTATCTCATCTGAGACTCAGCAAGAGAAACATTTCCATGACATTCACTATCCCCCATCCACTCTGGTGCCAACTGCACTAAACACTTTTTCTGCAACATCCAAGGAGTGCAAGTATTTGAAGGAGCTTTGGGTCTTTGCTGGCACTGTCCAGAGAGGGACTGGAACAGATTGCAATAGCTGAGGTTACATGGCTAACACTTCTGTCTGAATGTGTTTGGGAAGATGTTTTAGAGCTTACCAGGCAGTTTCTCAACTAGTATAGTTTCTGTTGTTTGAACTTTGACTGTACCTAAAGAAGAGAGTGTGGAAGGTGTGTGCCCCCCAAGTTGCTTGTGAGTTATTCATCTCATGGAAGCAATAAAACTGTAAAACCAGGTCTGGGTCTCTCTCTCTCTTTCTTCTTCTCAAGGGGAAGGAAGGGCAAATGCCTTGGGAATGGTGACTAAACTACCCGCAACCTGTTTAGTCACTCATTTCCGTGGATTTATTAAACAGCCACTGTTGATATTACAAGCAAAAAGGAGCTTCTGGTTTACGAGGAGCAATTCCTTTGGGAACAGAGAGCTAGGAACACTGCTGTATTTTGTATTCTCCCAGGGAATCGCCAGTTGGTGAATATGGCACTGTTGGGATGGGAACTTCATGAATGTAACTTTTTTGGGGAGTAATCATATTGGGCAGCTGTGTACCAGCCAACCTCAGTACATGCTACCTCCAAAGCTTCTATAACCTGAATAGATGTGCTTTGAGCACCAGTTAACACTGGACGAGGACTCCAAAAGTCACCTCAGTCCTACATGATTTACTGGAGTTGTCAGTGTTCCCTCTAAATTGTGGCTCCCTACAACCCAATTAAGAGAACATCTGTTTCAGAAAGGAGTTCTTACAAATTAATTTCTACTCTAAAAAGCATGGGAAGTGTAAAGAAAGGCACCCCCTTTAACATGGTTATGTAAGGAGTAATGACATATGTGGTGTCACACGTGGACTGTGCTTGCTTACCGCTAAGCCTCCATGCATCCCTTTTTCTTTAGTTTTTCAGCCTCCATCTATTCATATCTGTACCACATGGGCACTGAGCACTGGTTGATGGATTTTCTGTTGCTGGCCGATTTCTGTTTCTCACCGTAAGGCAGACATCCCACTGTTGACACAACAAAGAAAACAGCAACATATGGCTCATAAAATACTCATCTCTTTGACCTTTGTTCCAGCTTGGTGCTCTTATGGAAAAGGCTGTTCCCTGTCTTGTATTTGGGTGTGCCTAGCTGCATGGCATTTCAGTTCCAGGGCCACAACTGGGATTCTAGCCAGTTGGTTTGAAGGCAGTGTAAAAGTAACTTTCATGTTCTAATTAGAAACAAGTAGAATGTTTATTAAATGCTGTGTTCAAATTGTTGCTGCTAACTGGGAATAGCTGGCAAGTGTGTGTGCCTGGCTATTCTGGGGTATACATCTCAAGATAGTTTGGGAGGGAAGGTCAAGTCCTTATAGCCCCATGGCCCTGTTTCCTCATCACAGCCCTTGAGATTGACTGTAGGTCCAGCATAGGCTTTGCAGTGTTCACAACAGACTTCCTGTTGGCTGTTGTGAGAATATCCTGTGGGAAACAACAGCTACCGTAGCCAGTTTCACTTTTCATTACATAAAGTTGCACTCTGCTGGCAACATGGGCAGGCCCAATATGGATATGACCACAGAGTGGAAGCAAGGAATTCTTTCAAGGTTTGGTTTTGTTCTGCTTCCTTGTTTCTTTGAAAGATGGAGCAGGAACCTCTGATGCTGTGTCTGGAAGCACAGAAACAGGCAAAGCAACCACTTTCCCCGAGTATGGGGGGGGGGGCCCTGCTCAGAACAGATGCACGCGCTTCCCCCATTTTTGCCAACCACTGGGTACAACATTCCATAGTAGTCTTCCCGAAAGCCATGCAAAGGTTAAGCTAGGGCCAAAAGATGTCCATTCCTTTCAAACTGTGTTATATTTATTGTCAGACCCATCACCTTTTTTATTTAATTTTTTTGAATGTGAGCAGTCTTGAGCATCTTATCCAGGACATAAATATATAAATACATGAAGCTGTTTTCTGAGTCTGACTATTGGTCTGTTATCTACTGTGACTGGCAACAGTTCTCCAGGGTCTCAGGCAGAGGACTTTCACATCACCCACTACCTAATCCCTATATCTGGAGATGCTGGGAATTGAACCTGGGACTATCTGCATGCAAAGCAAATACTCTACCGCTGAGTCATGCCTCCTCCCTAGTTAGTTCTCTAGAAACAGAACACTGGTTTTCAAACTGTGTTCTGAAGAACTATGAGCTCCTTGAAAGCATAAAAGGGTTTCCTTGAGAAGATCAGCAGCAGTAAAGTTCTGAGATCCTCCCATGCAATGTGGGACCAACAGGTGTGTTTGTTATAGATACAGTCATATGTCTGTGAACATAGCTCAGTGCAGGAGTACACAAGTACAGCATCCCTGACAGGTAGCCATCCAGGCTCTGCTTAAAACCTCCAGTGAAGAAGAGGCTGCCACCTACTGAGGCAGTCCATTCCACTGTTGAACCGCTCTTCCTTAGATTTAGCTGAAATCTACTCTTTTCTCATTTCTATGCATTATTTCTAGTCTTGCCCTCTGGAACAAGAGATGTCTGCTCTATGGGTTGAGTCCTTCAGATATCTGGAGACAGTGGTCATGAACACAATATTAGGAATATTAGGAAAAACTTTTTCATCATCAGAGTGGTTCAAAGGTGGAATCAGCTGCCTAGGGAGGTGGTGAGCTCCGCTTCACTGACAGCTTTCAAGAAGAGGCTGGATGAATATTTGTCAGGGATGCTTTAGTCTGGTCCTGCATTGGGCAGGGGGTTGGACTAGATGGTCTGTACGGCCCCTTCCAACTCTATGATTCTATGCAATACTCTTATATTATACTTTTGTATAATATACCCTAAGACTGCATTTTAGCAGCCGTGTCATACTGCTGGTTTATGTTAGGCTTGTGGTGAACTTAACAGTGCAATCCTAAGCAAAGATACACCCTTTAAACCCACTGAAGTCAAGGGGTTAGAACGGTGTAACTGTATAACTATTGTTGTTGTTGTTGTTGTTGTTACTCAAATTTATATTCTCCTCCCTCTCACCCACAAGGGACTTGGGTCAGCAAACAGCATATAAAATACACCCAATAAAAACAGTACAAAAGGTACAATAAATAAACGTTAAAAATATAAAACAATTACAAATCTATCTCCATTAAAATCTATCCACTATCAAGCAGAGTATGATGAGTAGATGGTGAAGACACAATTGAAGAATACCAGCTGCCTAGTGGATCACAATCATCCAAAGACCGCCTGAAAAACAGCAGCCTTGCATACCCTGTAGAGCCTAGGGAGGTCCCGCAAGGCTTGCACCTCTTCAGGCAGCTGGTTCCCCAGGATGGGGGACACTATTGAGAAGGCAGACAGTTCATGGACCAGGGACCTTCAATGAATGCTGATATGAAGATCAGAGAAGACAGGGAGGATCATGCCAGGAGAGGTAGTCCCGAAGGTGTGAGGGTTCGAGGCCATTCAGGGCTTTAAAGGTAAGTACCAACACTTTGAATTGGCACCAGAAACTAATTGGGAGCCAGTGCAGCTGCCATAGGATAGGTGCTATATGCGTTGACCAGGACACTCCTGTCAGCAATCTGGCAGCTGTGTTCTGGACCACTTGCAGTTTCCAAAGCATCTTTGAAGGTAGCCCTGCATAGAGCACATTACAGTAGTCCAGTCTCAAGGTGACTCCCAAGGAAGATAGGGAGTCAGTTGACAAGCCTAGTGTAGATGGTAAAATGCAGTCTTTGTCACTGAGGACACATGTTTATCCATGGAGAGCAAAGAATCGAGCCATACTCCCGAATTCCTGAAGAGTCGATTGGAGAAAGTTGGAACCCAACAAGGATTGGTAGAAATGGCCACCCCAGTGGTCCGGGCTTCCCTGGCCACATCATGTCTGTCTTAGGTGGATTTAGCATCAGCCACCTCTCACCTAGCCATTCCACCACTCCATCCAGGAAGGAGGCCAAGACCAGAATTCCAGCTGCCAGTCGCTCCTTAAATAAGAGGTAGAGCTGGGTGTCATCAGCATTTTGATGGCACCCCACTTCGAACCTCCTGATAATCTCTGCCAGAGGATGCACTGGGGAGAGAATCGACCCCTGCAGAACTCCACAGTTAGGGCTTGTGGTGATGACTTCTCTCCATCCAGTTACCCTCTGGGACTGATCCTGGAGGAATGAGGAGAACCAGCTCAAGGCCATACCCCTCATACCCTGGGAGGCTAGGCGGTTGACCAGGACCAAATGTTCTACTGTATCAAAGATAGCTGACAGATCCAACAGGATCTGTAGTGCCATCACGCCTGCATCAAGGTGTAACCAGAGATCGTCAACCACAGTGACCAGAGCTCTCTTGGTTCCAAACCCCAATTGGAAGCTGGATTGGAAGGGATCTAGGGCAGACGTTTCATCCAGGAATTCCTGGAGCTGTTCAGTCACTGCTTGGTCAATGACTTTCCCCAGACATGGAAGATTAAATACTGGGTGGTAATTGGCTAGGTTCCTCTCATCTAATGATGACTTTTTCAGGAGGGGTGTCACCACTGCCTCATTGAGGGAGCTAGGAGGAAAGAGCCCTGGGAGAGTGAAAGATTTATAACATCTCCCAGGGCTCCTCCCACCACTTCCCTGGAGGCTTTCACCAGCCAGGAAGGGCAAGGATCCAAGAAGCAGGTAGTGGGCTGCATAGCCGATAGAGCCCTGTCAACATCCGCCTGGAAGATTACACTGTTAAGATAGCTAGATGATCCTTTTTATATCTACTGTTGCCAAGCCAGGTCTCTCCTATTTTTCATTCATGGATATACTTTTATACCTAAATGTAAGTGTTTGCATTTAAGTATGTAGACTTTAGATTTATCCCTGTTCACATTCAATTTGTTGTCCTTAGCCTGTCAAGATCCTTTTGAATCCTGACCCCAGCGCCTTCCTTATCAGCTATCCTTCTCAGCTTTGTATCTTTTACACATTTAATAAGCAAATTACAAATTCAATAAGCATTCCCCTCTATGTCCTTATCCCAGTCATTTAAAACCCTTGAAACCACACAGGGCCTAGGAGAGAATCTTGCCGCACTCCAGATTCCCTTCTAGTTTACTATGAAACTGTTATGAACATCATCAGGTACAGTTATTCAACCAACTCTGAATCCACCTAAGGATGGTATCATCCAGCCCACATTTAATCATCTTGTCCACAAGGATATCACGGGAGAGTTTGTCAAATGTTTTGCTGAAATCAAGATATTCTGTGTCCCTGACATTCCCATAATCTCCCAAATGACTGAGTTATCAAAAAAAAGAGATAAGCTTGGACTGTCATGACTTGCTCTTGCTAGCTTCTGACAAACAAACACATTTTTAATAGGAGTTCAGAGCCCAACTTTGGGGGGGGGGCTATGGGAGCTCCTTTTCCCCCTAACACCGCCATTCTTTAGCACCAAGCCTGCTGTCACAGCATTTTAGCTACAATGTAGGGTGATGGAAGTCTTGCTATTAGCCCTTTTAAAATAATTTAAGAAAGTGCTCTGGAAACAATGAACATTACTATATGGGAAGAATAGCCTTGCTCATGAAATCCGCTTTTCTTTTAAAAGGCTACGTGGATGCTTAAAGTGGAAAAGTGTTTTAAACCCCTCCAAAAATACAATCATATCAGCCACAGAATTGCATGGATATTGGAAGTGAGGGTTGTGGTTGTCCATACAGTGCACATCTGCTAAACAAACTTGGGTGTTTGGGCTGGAGAAGGAGAGTTGGTGCATATTTGAGGGGTTCCTTCTGTAAGCCAGAGAGGAAGCACTGAGGATGAACCAGCCCTACCCCACCTCCCCAAACATGAATCTTGTGCAAGATCAAGACAATTAAATGATGCTGCTGGATTTTCAGTTCTTGTTCTAAGGAGAGAGAATGCCAAGCTGGAGAAGAGGAATGTATGTGTGCTCTTGCTACCACATATTAGCAGGTGGGGAATATCGTTGCAACCCTAGTGTTGAAAGGATGTTTGAGCTCATACTTTCCTGCAGTGCTGCATAACAGTG
The DNA here is from genome assembly GCF_001447785.1 of Gekko japonicus. NCBI lineage: Eukaryota > Metazoa > Chordata > Lepidosauria > Squamata > Gekkonidae > Gekko > Gekko japonicus. The sequence continues at coordinate 1,052,639 of NW_015173676.1, forward strand.
CCACATAACAGGTCAGGGATACTGGAACATTGCCACTGAGGCAGAGCTGGGGCTAAGGGAAACCAAGCAGACAAGGCCCTGAAACATACACCAGATCCTCTTCCACTGAATGGAAATGCTCTGCCCATAGAGGCAGTCAGCCCCACTAGAGGGTGCTCAAGCCAGGTCAAAGGCAGAATTGTGTTTTCTTACTCCAGAGATCGGGACTAGAATTACTAGGTAGAAATGACAAGGAAGTAGATTTTGGCTAAATATTAAACACTGTTTGACAGTAGAACAAACTATCCCAAGCCCTTGCCATAGACAAAAATCTGGCTGCAGATGGAATTAGATGTGCACAAAAAGTATACAGGAAGGCAACCTGTTTAAACGCCAGCCACATGAGTAATGGAGAGGGGAAATCAGTGCCAAATTTATGCTTACTTTAATTGACTGGGTTATGCACACCCATTTTTTAAAAATGGAAAATTTGCATAGCCATTCCAAGCATATTAACAAACAGAAGACTGATGTTATTTAAAATTTAGATATGAGTTGGTGCAATTTTAAAAAACTAATGGATTCCTGGGTGTGACTCATTAAGAAAACTTTGCTCCATTGAGGAGTAGCTCTTTAAAATAAAACACAGTCACGCTTCAAATTGCTATTTCAAAATAAAACAAGATGAAGTGCAGGTATAATTAACATTCCTATTCCATAAACTGGACTTGAACTCTTGCTTTTCGAATCTCTTGGTTGCTTTACCACTTGAACCACAGAAACATTTGCTGGTCTTGTTTTATTGCAGCTCTGGGGGGAAATGCCAGCTATATTTTCAGTAATGTAAAAGTGTGATTTCTACAAACCTTTAAAATAACTGTGACACATTGCTTGATAAAGCCTAGTGGGTTTTAGTCCTGGGTTCCAATCCCCAAAATCATGCTACCTCTCTCTTTGCTTGCCAAATGAGAGCAAGATCTAAGAAATGAAAGCTTGCTCATGCTCACTTGGGAAGCAGTGACGCTTGCCTGCCCTCAGGGTCATGGCACACATGTGTGTATACACGAAACAATGTGTGTTGGCATGGCTGAGTTTGAAATATCACTAAGGTTACATACGGGCAGGCCCATAGCCAGGATTTTTTAATTCGGGGGGCCTTTAAATAAGTCAGGGGGCTCCCCGCGCACCCCCCTGCACCCCCCAAGGGAGCGCCTGGGCTGGATGGGAAGTTGGGGGGGTTGGTGGTAAGTCAGGGGGCCAAGCCCCAAGATGCCCCACTGTAGCTACAGGCCTGCATACGGGTAGCAATTTTATCCTCATTCTAGTTGTAAATTGGAAAGGGTGGTAGAGCTAGCTGATTTTGCTTGCCTGGACTGCATGAAGCCCTCCACCGAGATGCACTCTATGACACACACACACACTGGGGATCCCCCATTAAAACAAGAAGCCATGAGACATCAATTGAGGGCCAGCTTCAACCCTTCCAGCCTGCTGGTCAGGTATCCAGATATGAATGATGTGGGTTTGTGTATTGTAGACAGCAGAGAGTCAAAACCGTTCCTTGGAAACTGAGCAGATTTCCTCTCTATGACTGAGATTGCTTAAGAGAAACACACCTGGGCTCACTCCATGTAACAGCTGGGGCCAGTGATGGGAGATCCTGCCAAAGAATGCTGCACATGTGTCTGGATTAGCAGCCAAACTAAGAAAGAAGAGTTGTTTATGCAGAGGATTCCTGTACCTGCCACTAACATCACTATTTCCAGTTAGCTCAGTGACTCACTGAGACACTGGGGCTTTGTCCCTACTGAAGACTTCTTGACACACCATTTGCATTGGTGGAGGCAACAGATGCAAATGGAGGAGAGTCAGAGGAAAGCTCCTACCCATGAGAACAGTTGGGCAATGGGAGGCTAGGCATAGGCTGGGCCAGTGAAACTCGCAAGAGGAGTGGGCTGGCCTTGAACAATCATTTTAGACCAGTTGCAAACACTGTGGGTTTATTCAGATAATCAATCAATGCATGACTCAGCTTCATGTCACTAATAGCACAATCCCCATGCAAATCCTCTGTTGTAAAGTGCCAAGCTCACACGACAGGTAGGCCAGTGGCCTTGCTGTGCGGAGAGATGGCTATGTCACAGTTGGCTCCCTTTAGAAAACTTTGCACTGCAATAAGGGGGGGGGAGCACAAGCCAGTGGCCTGAGGGGGATACTGTCACACAGCACAGACATGGAGGAGGACACCAGCAAAGTGTGTTTTGCTTTTAATCAAGAGAAAAGATTACAGCTGCTGGTGAATGACACCAACAGATGGAGACAGATTAATCTCCCTGGGGTGTTCCAAAGTGTTGGTGCCACAATGGGGAAGGCCCTATCTCAGGTCACCACCCATCTAGCCTTAGATGGTGGGGACAACTGAAGCAGGACCTCCAAAGATGACCGGTGTGAACAAGTAGGTTCGTTGGGGAGAAAGCAGTCCTTAAGGTATGTTGGTCCCAGGCCATACAGGGCTTTAAAAGTCAATACCAGCACCTTGAATTGAGCCTGGAAGTAAATTGGAAGTCTGTATAGATGGAACAAAACTGGAGTGATATGGTCCCTATGACTCTCTCCAGTCAACACTTGCACTTAATGCTCTTGCTCGGAGAAAGATGGCTTTCTCACTAGAAGCAACAAGTGACTGTTTAAATGTCAGTTTTCTAAACATGGTAGCAGAGCTCCGCCTATGCGCACACTGCAGACGCTAAAAAAATGGCGGATGAAAAGCAGAAGCCTTGGGCAGCTTTCAAGTGGGGAGGGGGTTTAAACCGGAAGTGGCTTGACACCGGAGGAGCGATCATCACACAGGGGGGAAATGCGGCTTTAAATGGGAGAGCTGAGAAAACACCACTTTGGGACCTGGTAACAAAATACTCTGGGTTAAAGCGGTTTTGAGCCGGAAACCAACAGCTGGGGATGGGAGGCAGATGTTGACTTGTGTGATCATGCATATAAAATCCGTTGCTGAACTGCCATGACACCATATCAAACGGCGCGTCTGAACGCACCCAATTACTTCAGCATACAGTTTGTGATCCATCTGGGGCCAATGCAGCCTACCTGTTGAGCCTTTGCTTACACAAGACATGTGTCTGAGAGAACTGCAGATTCAAATAAAGGCGCAATCATGAGAGTATTCGCTCAGCATGTTCTGGAGGCAACTTATTTGTGTACCAAACCAGTGAGCCCAGCCCACTCAGTAAAGAACACTTATTCGATATACATACTTTTCCAGCTAGGAAACAGAAATCCAAATTGAAACTAATTTTACTTGTTTAGACCATTGATCATAACAAAGTAAAATTTTGATTACATAAAGTTAGATAAAAATCAGGGTATAAACCATCAGCTACATAAATAGCCACCTCTCCAAGCTTTTGGCAGATTCTGGCTGCTATAAAATCAAAACAGCAATCTTTTCAGTAAGAACTTTCTGCTAATAACAAGCTTTTTGCTTGTCTGATAGAAATTTCCATAAAGTGTTTGCATTAGAACAATACAACAAATATACAGTGTCTTAATGGAGCTTTCTGGCCATCAATTTTTCCATTCATTGAAAATGAAGAAGCATGCATCCTCTTTCAATGCAACATTTGGGGACTGAGGAAAAGAAATTGAATTAAATGATGGAACTAAAATGCTCGCACTAGTTGAATCAGGGTTGCAGGACAAAGTCAGCTTCCCTTGAGCAAGAGAGGTTACTAGTGACAGTCACTGCAAGAAAGAATAGCTGGGAGAGGTTGTGGCTTAATTGCAGAGCATTTATTTTGCGTACAGAAGGTCCCAGGCTGAGTCCCCAGCATCTCAGGTTAAAAAGATTTTTTTTTAAAATTATTTTTTAATTAAAATTTAAAATTTAAAATACAATCAATAGCTATGAGTCGAAACAGCAGCAAAAATAAAATCGGGAGGGGGACACATTCACGATATCTGGGGAGTTTCCTCAATACAAGTGATAAACTTGTGGATGAGCAGGAGCGTTCAGCATTGAAGCAAATGTGACAGCCTCAGTTGATGTAGGAATACTCTTAATTGGTTCAGTGGATGCAGCCATTTATCACCCCATGTTGTCAATAGATTGCACCATCAACCAACCAGTAGCCCTTCATATTTTGGTTTTCTTATTTGTTCCCAGTCGAATTTGTCTATGATCTCAGGTTAAAAAGATTAGTAGGTGATTTGAAAGCGCTCCATGCAAGAGCTGCTGCCAGCCAGAGTATACAACACTGACCTTGATGGGCTGGGCTGATGGTCTCACTCATTATAAGGCAGCTTCATGTGCATCTAGCTGGACTTTGCTTTTTAAATAGAGTAGATGCCCCGTATCTTTAGAGAAAGGAAGAAAGTTACCCAGGATGAATAACAGAAGTGATCATTGGTAACAATAAGAAGAGAAGTTTCACAAAATGCTGTGAGGGAGGGGATAGGCTTGCTGGAGTTCAGCGGGGTTTGATTATTAAATTTGTTATACTTTAAGAAGTATAGAATTGTCACTTCTTCTGGAACAGAAAATACTCAACCTCATAAAGGAGTCTTATTTTTAAAAGAAAAATGTAAAAAAGACTT
>NW_015173676.1:1057291-1075305 GCF_001447785.1 Gekko japonicus
TAGCCAGAAAGTGCTTCTAACGTGCTACAACCGCATTCCACACTGTGCATGTGGCCATAACTGACCGGTTGGTTGTCTGGGAGAAAAAGCACTTCTTACCAACAGCAACAAAAATGCTATTTATTACTGGGAAAATATTATTTCCCTGCAACGGAAGTGATAATTTGATCATGGATGCTTGGGATTCTCCCACACTCTGCATTCTCTATTTTTGAAAATGCCATCTGGATCTTATGCAGAGCAGCTAGGTAAGCACTACGCATGGTGGGGGGAGCAATTTAGAAAGGCCCTCAAATATTCCCTGAGCAGGCAAAAGGCATAGATATCAGCATCAGAATCCTCTCACGCTAGGAAGCTGAAGGATCTTGCCTGAAACCTTTTTTTTGGGGGGGGGGGGAATGGCATTTCTCTTTCTGACCAGAACAAGTGATCCCCACCCCCAACAGCTACTCTTGCCTTGGTAATGGGGTTGTAAGGACCAAAGATGCTTTTGAAGCAGCCTGAGTAGGCCAGGTGGCCTCTCTCACCATTTCAAACATTTAGTCTTTTCCTTCCCCTTCATGTCATTTTCCACATGCAGCTGTACACAGAATTGAAACAGTTACACCCCCCACCCCCCAATGTGGTATTGGTACAGGGTGCGTGTATAATGAGGCATCCAGAGTACTCATCAGGCAGGAATGTCACCTGACTTGCTCACACTCGCAGCTGTTGTGGAGCCAGACACAGCAGCGGGGTTCTGTCCTCTGGGCCAGGGAAGGCCTCCTTCTGACCTAGCACTTTGTCACTTCCACTGATGGTTTATGAGCAGCTAAGTAGTGACCCTGATTAGGGTTGCATCAGGACACTCCTTGTTGCCCTGGGGACCAAATAAAAAAACCTCAATATTCTTCACTTAGCTCCTGAAATATATCAGCGCAAGTGTGCACTTACCTGGCCACCTGGCTCCAAGTGAGTCTGGGGTGAAGCACTCAAACCAAGCCACTCTTTTCCAGCCTTGCAGTGGCTCTGCCAGCTGCCTCCTGCAACTCTCAAGTTCTGTCTCCCAGGCCTCTCTGCCTTCCTGCAACAAAGCAGCACTGCAAACTGAAGTCCTTTTCAGCCATCCCCTCCCAAGCCTAGGACCTGCCTCTGTTTTCTACAGGCAGCTCAATGACCAGGGTCTCCCACATTATGTATGTATTTATTTACAAAAATTATATCCTGCCTTTCTGCCCAAAAGATGGGTAACAATTAAAAGGAGAACATTATAAAACACATCATAAAATCAATTAAAACTAAAAGTAAAATACATACATAAAAACACAGAGCCAGAGATTAAAAAACATAGAGCAGGGAGGAGGGGGCATTGAGGGAACACCAGAGGAAATGAAGAAGTCTTCACCTACTAGTGGAAGACAGTGGTGGAAGGGGACAGATAACTCTCCATGGGGAGAGAGCTCCAAAGTCTTGGCACCGTGACTGAGAAGGCTCTTTCTTGAGTTGCCTACTTGCCACCCATCCAGCCTCAGGAGGTGGGGGCACCTGGATCAAGTCCTCCTAAGATGACCAGAGTGGATGGGTAGGCTCTAGGGTTGCCAGGTCCCGTTCTTCTACCAGCAGGGGGTGGGAGGGAGCTTTCTGGGAGTGGGGTGGGTGGGGTGACATCACCATGTGCAGCATCCACAGCATGATGATGTCACGTGGAAGCGTCGTCATCATACCAGGGACTTTGAGCACAGCCATGGCTGTTGGGGGTGGGGCTTCTCCCAGCTGGCCGGCAGTAGACTGGAGCCCATGAAATCGGGGGATCTCCCGCTCCCACTGTCACGTATTGGGACTGAATCATTCCAGGTCCGTCACCCCAGAGACTGGCTGAGCTTGGAGCCCAAGAACAATAGCCCACCAGGACTCTGGAAGTAACCCAATCAAGTACTAATGTTATGTAAATAGCCAATCATTGGGAGTGGGGTGTGTTTGGGTGTGGCAATTGCATGCCATTTAACAGAGCTGAGGCTCTGGGGTCTTGTCTTGCTCTTGCTGAAATCACAAATAAAGCTGAGCTGATCACTAGACTGGAGCCTGCTCATCCACGGAACCCACTGTCTAACACCCACCTTGAGGCTGGCAACCCTAGTAGGTTTATATGGGCATAGCCTGGGTTTGCCAACCTCCAGGTGTTAGCTGGAGACCTCCTGGGATTACAGCTGGTCTCCAGGGGACACAGACCAGGGCACCTGGAGAAAAGGGCCACGTCGGAAGGCCGACTTTATGGCATGAGGCCCCACTGAAGTCCGTCCTCTCCCCAAATCCCACCCTCCTCAGACTATATCCCCTAAGGCTGCCCGGTCCAGCCTCGTCCCCAGAGGGGGACTTGGGGGGGGCATCCCTAATGTGATGTAATGTGATGCAGCCCCGTAGCCAGGATTTATTTGTTTGGGGGCATTTAAATTTTTAGAGGGGGGAGATAAATTAAAGTTAATTAAATTAATCTGAACACCTATCTTTAAAGGGGGAGGCTCTAAGCCTGTTTCTAGCCCTTCTTTTCAAGGGACAGGGCAGTGAGCATGTCAGTTCCTAGGAAAAAACAGCTCAGAGGGCATTTAACTGCCTTTTGAGTTTCCTTCCACAGGGCAAGAAAGCTTAGCCTAGTCCTGTTAGCCTAGTCCTGCTGTATACCACCTAGGCTGTGGTGAGTTTTTAAAAAGCATTCCTGTGAGCCTTTGGGAAACATGCGGATTAAAGTGCTGGAGAAGAAGAAGAGACTGGATTTATACCCTGCCCTTCACTACCTGAAGGAGTCTCAGAGCGGCTTACAAACTCCTTTCCCTTCCCCTCCCCACAACAGACACCCTGTGAGGTAGGTGGGGCTGAGAGAGCTCTTGACAGAAACTGCTCTTTTTCAAGAACAGCTCTTATCAGAACTAGGGCTTGCCCAAGGTCATCCAGCCAGGTGCAAGTGGAGGAGGGGGAATCAAACCCGGTTCTCCCAGATTAGAGTCCGCGCACTACACCACTACACCAAAAAGAGACCCTTTAAATGCTTCTGGCCAGCAAGGGTTTCACATGCCTAAACTCCAAGCGGCGATGCGAGGGAGAGGGGTGATGGGTAGTCTTTTTGGGGGGTGGGCCTTTCCCTGCTAGCCAGCTGGCTGGTGGTGGACTGAAAATCGGGGGAAACCCCTGCCTGGACCAGGGGTTTGGTAACAAATAAATATACACTGCAAAAACCTTTTAGCAAACTAATGTGTTCTATTTATGGTCATCATTTAGTAAAGTGCATAGTGTATCATTATTTCATCCTAGTCAGGTATAAGTATTCATTACATTCAATAAGCAATAACATTCAATACAACCCTACCATCCCCTAAATCTCCAGGTATTTCCCAATGCAGAGCTGGCAACCCTAGCATAAGCAGTCCTTCAGGTATGGTGGCCCCAAGCCATCCTGGGCTTTAAAGGTCCATACCAGGACCTGGAATTGGGCCCAGAAGCAAATTGGGAACCAATGTAGAAGGAACAAGACTGGAGTATGATCTCTTTGACCCACATTGTGATGGCCAGCATTTGGCCACATCAGCATATCTGGCAGCATGTTGCCCTGATAAAGCTGTTGCCTCTTCCTCTGCTCTCTCAGCTGGTTCAGGGTGTAACTTGCACCAGATTTCTTTTCAGCATGGCAGTGTGTAGCCAGGTGGGGGAAAGTGCCAGCCTAGAGATGTGCCACAGCTGTGTTCCCCATAAAAAAACCATCCACAGGAGCAACATCCTAGTATACATTTACAGTCTATATGGAAGTACGTTCCTCTAGCAATGGTCCCAGTTCCCTTGCAATTTTCCTTTTGTTCCTTCTTTTTAGCATAATTACTTCCTGTTGTCTGACTAGTTCTTTTGTTGCACTCATTGGAACAGTGGTTAATGGTCAGGTCTTGTTCTCTTGAGAAAATAAAGCACTTAAGCACTACTTTCATTTCATAGCCTGCCCAAATAATAATTCAAATTAAAAAATCAAGTTATAAGAACATAAGAACATAAGAGATGCCAATGTTGGATCAGGCCAAAGGCCCATCCAGTCCAACACTCTGTATCCCACAGTGGCCAGAAATACCAGTGCCATCAGGAGGTCCACCAGTGGGGCCAGGACATTAGAAGCCCTCCCACTGTTGACCCCCCCAAGCACCAAGATGACAGAGCATCACTTGCCCCAGAAGTTATGAATTCATCTGATTCACTGCTGAGGTCAAATCAAAACTAAAATTTGTATTTATCGGTTATGGACCCAGGGTCAAGTAGGGGAGGAAGAACAGTGATCCTAACAGTGGTCCTAAGTAATGCCCAAGACTCGGTCCGATCAGTACTTGGTCCACTGCTTTTTATCTTGTTCATGAATGATTTGGAGTTGGGAGTAAGCAGTGAAGTGGCTAAATTTGCGGATGACACAAAATTGTTCAGGATGGTGAAAGCCAGGGAGGATTGTGAGGCACTCCGAAGGGATCTGTCAAGGATGGGCGAGTGGGTGTCAATGTGGCAAATGGGGTTCAGTGTGGCCAAAAATCCTCAGTATAAATACACGTTGATGGGGTCCAAACCAAGAGTCGTAGTAGATAACTCACTGAAAATGTCGAGACAGTGTGCAACTGCAATAAAAAAGGCCAACGCTATGCTGGGGATTATTAGGAAGGGAACTGAAAACAAAGCCAATATTATAATGCCCCTGTATAAATCAATGGTGTGACCTCATTTGGAATACTGTGTACAGTTCTGGTCACCACACCTTAAAAAGGATATTATAGCATTGGAAAAAGTGCAGAAAAGGGCAACTAGAATGATAAAAGGGTTGGAACACTTTCCCTATGAAGAAAAGTTAAAGCACTTGGGGCTCTTTAGCTTGGAGAAATGGCGACTGAGGAGTGACATGATCAAGGTTTACAAGATTATGCATGGGATAGAGCAGGTAGAGAAAGAAGTACTTTTCTCCCATTCTCCCAATACAAGAACTCATGGGCACTCCATGAAATTGCTGAGCAGTCAGGTTAGAACAGATAGAAGGAAGTACTTCTTCACCCAAAGAGGGATTAACACATGAAATTCACTGCTACAGGAGGTGGTGGCTGCTACAAGCATGGACAGCTTCAAGAGGGAATTGGATAAACATATGGAGCAGAGGTCCATCAGTGGCTATTAGCCACAAGGTATAGATAGGGACTCTCAGTCTGGGGCTAGTGATGCATTATATTCTTCGTGCTTGGAGGGGGTGGGCAACAGTGGGAGGGCTTCTAGTGTCCTGGCCCCACTGGTGGACCTCCTGATGGCACCAGGTATTTTTGGTCACTGTGTGACACAGTGTTGGACTGGATGGGCCATTGGCCTGTTCCACCATTGGTTTCCCTTATGTTCTTATGACCCAACACCAGTCTGGAGGAAAACACGCCCACAGTTTTTATTGGAAACAACTGCAGGAGCATTGGCACAACATGGGGATGGATTGGGCAACCCACCTGCTGCCTGATATGACCCTTGGCACCAGCCCACCTGCTGGGGGGGAGGGAAGCATGAAGTACAAGCCCCAGGTTTCACCTGGGTATTAGCCACTGCGTGGTTCCCTTGCCACCTGGTGGTGAGAGCAGGCCGACAGCCCCCTAGCTGGGCATGCTGGTGAATGGCTCCACCCCCAAGATCCCTTAAATGTTCCTAGCACAGAACCCTGCAAAGATGAGTCTGGGCTGGCTACCAGAAGACTACCAGATGGGTGGACCTGAGTAACATCCTTCGGATGAAAGTAGCAAATACACACACACACATACACACACACAAGGATGCTTTGGTGAAAAAAACCCTATGTTATGGTGGTATAGTCAGCACAAACCAAAATATCAGAATCAATGGGTCATGAAATGGAGGAAGTACAGAGTTAAATGTAATTATAGAAAATCCAAATAATGATGGGACCATTCACTAGTTCTGCTTGAATGAGCTGAGTTGGCTGCCTGCTCTTGTCTGACGCCCGGGGGTGGAGCCACAGCTCTCAGCTGTAAGGCAGAGCTCATTAGAGGGCTGACCCTATAAAAGGCACACAGGATGCCTGTGGGGCTTGCGAATGGCACTTTGAACAGGGGGGCTGAGCTTGGGAGTTCAGTGCGGGAGGTCAAGGGGGAGCAGGAAAGAACCCCTCTAATCTGAGTTTCCTGAGAAGGAACACACAAGCTTCACATCAGCAAGGAAGGTGGTGTACTGCTGTATCTTTCCTGCTACAGAAATCTGCACAAGTTTAGGTAAACATCTATTTCACTCTAAAATACCTTTAAATGACCGACCGGTTATACAGGTAGAAAGCCAGCAAGTGAATGGGGGCTATCCAGTGTTTTGCAGAGAGTGCCACGTGTAGTGTTCCCCCTAAGCCGAGCTGCCGTGCGCTCGCCCACAAGTTTTGGCCCTTTGGCTCATAGATTTGGCCTCTTGGCTCACAGATTTCACCCCTTGGCACACAACAGTGGACAGTGGGCGAGCTGAGCATGGGGTGGACAAAGGCGGTGAGCCAAGTGAGAGCCAAGTGAGAGCTGGCAGGCGGGGAGGGCCGGAGGGAGAAGGGGATAGACCCAGCCCGGGTGTAAGTCAGGCAGGACAGAAGGAGGAGTCTCCTAGTCACACTCTATTGCGGGGAGGGCGGGGTATAAATCGAATAAAATAAATAAATTTTGTGCACTTGCTCACCTCCGCTGCTGCCAGAGGGCTCTGGAGGGAGGGGATGAGGATGCATCGGGGAAGGGGGGGGAAGAGACAGCTTTCAGCAGGGTTGGGCCCCCAGTACCTGTTGTTGGCAGCCCCAAAGGAAGACTGCCACCTCCCTCGTGGCCAGCCTCCAGCCTCCATTCCCAAGGCAAAACAGAAAGGGGGAAAATAGAATTTGGGGTTGTCGATGCTGCATCCTCACCTTGGAATCATCTAGCACAATATTAGATGTCTGCTCAGAAGTAAGCCCCACTAGCCTCAAGGGTGCTTATTTCTGATGGACATCCTATGATGTAAAAAGTGAGCTGGGTATCAAAGCTTTTTTTAAAAAAAATAATAACATCAGGAGCTGCCCAAAAGTGAGCAGGGCTGAAGTGTGGCTTGCCAACTTGGAGGCGCAGTACAGCCAGCCGGGCGGCCAGGCCAGATGGTGGTGGCTCCTGAGGTGAGTGTGCAGCCGGGTGTGTGTGAGTCTCCCCCCCCCACACACACACACACAAACACATGGGAAGCCCTCAAAGGCCTAATGAACAGAGATGGGGGGGGCTGTCTGCCGCTGCAGCTGATGCCTGGGAAAGGGAAGGCAGGGCAGGGAGGCTGTCTTCTTCAGCCCCAAGGAGGCCTCTGCACTTTGCTCGGCTTTTTGCCGCTTGGGTTTTTTGCAGAGGCAGCTGGAGCCACTCGAGCCTCTCCTCCCTGCCAAGTTTCCAGGTCGCTCCTTCTTTCCTGCAGAGGGGGGCCGTGCATGTGTTTATGTGTGCAGGTGAGTAGGGCCCGGGGTTGGGCTCTCTCTTTCTCTCTCCCTGTCCCCTGCTCATTGAATGCTGAACTTTTAAATCATATTTAGCTATTCAAAGAAATGGGGAAACAAAGAAACCTGGTGGCCCAGGGGCCTCCACAGTGAACAAAAACACTCATTCCAAGGTCTTAGACAAGTCATGGGTCATGAAGCAATCCTGTGAGTATAAATTATATCCCCCTAGGACTATATTCTATCCTTCCTTGGGATCCCCTAGGTACGCATGCAAGCACCTCTGGTTTGCAGCCGTACTCTCATGTCTGCAAAAGCCTATAAATAGGTGCCACTAGACTCTTTGTTGTTCCCATACTCCATTCACTGCCAGTGAAACAGAAATAGTGATCACAAACCCCACACAACCTCATTGTGTGAATGAATGAGACAAGACTGTAGTGTCAATAAACTGCAGGAAACACATTAAAATATCTCCATGATTCTATCTCTTGGTTAAGAATCTAAAATAAGCCATGATAGATGAGGCCAATGGCCCATCTAGTCCAAAACTCTGATTTGATTTATTTGATTTATACCCCACTCTCCCCACCAAAGTAGTCACACAGTGGCCAAAAATACCAGGTGCCATCAGGAGGTCCACCAATGGGGGTAGAACACCAGAAGCCCTCCCACTGTTGCCCCCCCTCCCAAGCACCAAGAATACAGAGCATCACTTGCCCCAGACTGAGAGTGCCTAGCTATACCTTGTGGCTAATAGCCACTAATGGACCTCTTGTGATTCTTAATGTCAGATTTGTGTCCATTTATTCTTTGTCATGGAGCTGCGGTGGCTCAAGTGGTTAAGACACTAAACTGCAGGCTGTGGAAGGTCAGCAGTTCAGCAGTTCGAAACCCGGGTGCCGCATGATGGAGTGAGCTCCCATCTCTAGTTCCAGCTCCTGCCAACCTAGCAGTTCGAAAGCAAGAAATTGCAAGTAGATAAATAGGTACCACTTCAGTGGGAAGGTAACAGCGTTCCGTGCGCCTTGGTGTTTAGTCATGCCGGCCACATGACCACGGAAACGTCTTCGGACAGCGCTGGCTCTTCGGCTTTGAAACGGAGATGAGCACAGCAACCCTAGAGTCGGATTCGACTGGCTTTCAAGCAAGGGAACCTTTACCTTTTTATTATTTGTCATAGGGCTTGACCTGTGTAGAGAAGGGCACTGTTGGCATTTAATACCATATTGCATACATCATTAAAGCGGACTAGCAAGCTGAAATAACAGTGTAGGGATTTGAATCTGGCTGTCCCAGATCCTAGTGTGACACACTAACCACTGGCTGTCTGCAGTTAGGACATCTCCACACATTACAGTTGTTAGCCGAATGTTATATCTGCCTTTGTTGCAGCGGACAAATAGGTTGTGTGTGTGTGTATAACATCTGTGCACATATTTCTGGGAAATCAGATTGGAACTGGATTCCCACACATTTTTAAATTAGATATTTAGTACATTTTAATCCTGCCCATTCCCCCAATTTGCACAGAGTGCTGTCCATTGTTTTCTCATCCTCTGTCTTATCTTCACAACAACCTTGTGAGGTAGGCTTAGGTTTATGTGATAGTCAAATGTAGGCTTGCTCACAGCTTCAATGCTAGTAGCTCATGAAGGATAATTTTTGCTCAGAAGACTCCAGAGCTTAGAGGGAACATCGTGTATGATTATCCACCCACTGGGTAGAAATGATGAGTGTGCGCTCAGTGCACGGAGCTCATGGCTGTCAGTGAGCAGGTTCGTTCCCCTGAGGCTATGGTCGCCAACCTGGAGAAGCTGAGACAGAGAGAGAGAGGTTTGGGAAAGAGACCCCCAGGGACTTACCAGAACAGTCCCACTCCTGTGCCACCAGTTCTTCTGCTGTTGTGGAGAGTGAGAGGCTTGAGTTTGGAGGGCAGCATTAGTCTGAGGAGGAGGGAGGTGATCCTTTAGAAGGGCCCCCTTCCTTGGCCAGTGGACAAATATCCGCTCATACCAAGGATATGCCTCTGGGGTTGGGAGAAGGTGGCGTTTGGTAGTTAGGAATATAGAGAGTGGGGTCTGTGACAGGCATTTTGACTGCATGATGACTTGCCTGCCTGGTGCAAAGGTTGCAGACATCACACAGTGTCTAGATAGTTAATAGTGTTCAGGGGGAGTCAGTAGTCATGGTGCACATTGGCGCCAATGACATTGGGAAATGTAGTCATGTGATCCTGGAAGAAAAATTTAGGTTACTAGGTAGAAAGTTAAAGGCCAGGACCTCAAAGGTAGCATTCTCAGAAGTGCTACTGGTTCCATGCTCAGGGCCAGCTAGACAGGCACAGATCAAGGGTCTCAATGCATGTATGAGAAAGTGGTGCTGAGAGGAAGGGTTTAGATTGGTCAGGCACAGGGGAACTTTCCGTGACAAGCCAAACCTCTACAAAAGAGAGAGGCTGCACTTGAACCCAAAGGGAACCAGGCTGTTGGCAATTAATATCAAAAAGGTGGAAGAGTGGCTTTTAAACCAACCGCAGGGGGAAAGCTGACAGGAGCTGGGGAGCCTCTGGTTCGGGACAAATCAGTCCAAAGGAATGATTGTGTAAACAATCAGGGTAGCATTGATGGGGGCATAATAGAACTTGGAAGCAAGGGTAGGATGGTGAATGAGGGCTGTGTGTGACAACCAAGGGACCAAGGTGAAAAGTACTGGGTTCGCCACATGGAGACTCGGACTACGACATGCGTTCAGACGCGTTTATTGTACTTCACACACAAGTCTGACAAACAGGCCCTGTAAGGACCAACTATATACACACCACCCAGCACACCCAGGGTCCCCATAGGAGGGTTTGAATTTCCCGCCAGAGGCCTATTAGTGGACACAAGGTGGTTTAGGATCCGAGGTTCCCTTTGTATCCGGGAACCAAGCTCCTAACTTTAGCCGCGGACCCCTGGTGCCTGCCCGCATACATAACACAAGGGAGGCGAGGGTTACTGGAGATGGAAACATTATAGGTGTCTGTATGCCAGTGCTGGAGCTGTGGTGGCTCAAGTGGTTAAGACAGTGAACTGCAGGCTGTGGAAGGTCGGTAATTCAGCAGTTCGAGACCCAAGTGTGCCGCATGACGGAGTGAGCTCCCGCCTCTAGTTCCAGCTCCTGCCAACCTAGCAGTTCGAAACCAAGAAATTGCAAGTAGATAAATAGGTACCACTTCAGTGGGAAGGTAACAGCATTCCGTGTGCCTTGGTGTTTAGTCATGCCGGCCACATGACCACAGAAATGTCTTCGGACAGCGCTGGCTCTTCAGTTTTGAAACGGAGATGAGCACCGCAACCTTAGAGTCGGATTCGACTGGCTTTCAAGCAAGGGAACCTTTACCTTTACTATGCCAGTGCTAGAAGTCTGGGGGCCAAGATGGAGGAGCTGGAGTGCTTGGTGCTAATGACAATTTAGATTGTCAGAAACATAGTGGAATTGGGGGAAATCTATGAGATACAGTCATTCCTGAGTATAAGCTCTTTAGGCAGGGCAGAGAGGGATGGGCTGGTGGAGGTGTTGCATTGTACATCAAAGAGGGCATAGAATCAAATAAGTTAGAAAAGATCAGGGGAATAAACTCCCCAACAGAAGCAATACAGGTGGAACTACTGGGCCCTAAGGGTAATTTACAAGTGGGGGTGTACAATCACCTACCTTATCCAAGCCTTGACACTGATCTTGAGAAGGTGAGGGGAATAAGGGAGGTGACTAAAGCACATAGTCTTATGATAACCAGGACACTTCAGCTACCCTCACATTGACTGGGTAAACATGTGCTCGAGTTATGCTGTAGAAATGAGATTCCTAGACATCATAAATTACTAAGCACTGGAACAATTGATCACAGAACCAACCAGAGGGGTGGTAATCTTGGACTTGGTTCTGAGCGGGTCTCAAAACCTGGTAAGAGATGTAGAGGATGTGGCACCAATTGGGAACACTGACCACAATGCTAAATTCAGCATTCATGTCAATGGAAAATTACCTCTAAAGTCCAAAACTGTAATATTTGATTTCCGAAGAGGGAACTTTACAAAAATGAGGGGAACAGTTAAAAGGAAGCTGAAAGGGAAACACAAGAGAGTGAAATCCCTAGAGGATACTTGGAAGCTATTTAAAACCACACTAATTGAAGCCCAGATAGAATGTATCCCACAGGTTAGGAAAGGCACTGCCAAGTCTAAAAGAATTCCTGCATGGTTAACAATGCAAGTCAAGGAAGCTATGAAAAGTAAATAAGTTTATTTTTTTAAAAATGGACATTCTGCCCCAATGAATTAAACAGGAGGGACCACAAGTTCTGGCAAAAGAATGTAAGCCAATAATTAGCCATGCAAAAAGAGAGTTTGAGGAGCAGGTTGCTAAAAGCATCAAGACAAGTGTAGTGGCCAAGTTTGCAGATGACATAATAAAATTATTCAGGGTGGTGAAAACCATGGCTGACTGTGAAGAGCTCCAAGAGGATCTCTAGAAACTGGGTGAGTGGGAGACAGTGTGGCAAATGAATTCCTATGTTAGTAAGTGTCAGGTGATGCACACTGGGACAAACAAATCCCAACTTCAAGCATTAGTTTTTTTTTAACTGCCCCCAAAGGAGGGTTTTATTACATTTTCCACATAACATACACAAGCAATCATAAGATATACATACATACTAACGTACAAACTGATACATGGAGGTTATTTTCAATTTTACCAATATTTATACTGATGCCTATTCCACCTTAATAACAATTTCTCATGAACTGTGTAAGCAACTTTTCTGTCTCTATCATCCTAACAGGTATATATTTCATTTAGTAAACTCTTAGTCTGTCTCTTGCAAGCTTGCCTACATATGTTTATCATACCAATTATAGAACCGTGACCAAGTATTTTGGAATGTCGAATCTGTTGCGCCTTTTATCAATAAAGTCAATTTATCCAATTCCGCAGCCTCCAAGATTTTATTTGCAAGTTCTCGTTTTGTTGGTATCTCCGGTAATTTCCAATATTTTGCATAGAGAATTCTTGCAGCCGTAGTTAAAAAAAACAATCAAATAGCGATCATCTTTGTTAGAATTATCAGGTAGAATATTCAACAACAAAGTCTCTGGTGTAAATGGTGCTACCATCCCTAGTACCTTTTGCAAGATTTCGTGTACCATTACCCAATATTTCTTAGATCTTTCACAATGCCACCACATATGGTAAAATGAGCCAACCTTATTTTCACATTTCCAACACTTATTCGAACATTTCGGGTCAATTTTACCTAACCTTTCAGGTGTTACATACCATCTATAAAACATTTTATATATGTTTTCTTTATACGGAATAGCTTTCGTAATCCTAATATTTTTCTTCCATATTTGATCCCACTGCTCTAATTTAACAGCAGGCCCAATATTCTACCCCCATTGAATCATATTCCCTTTTATTATTTCATCCACCATTAAATCATCAAGTAACAACACATAAAGTCTTCGTAAAAGCTTCTGATCCATAGATGTCATAATCTTTTCAATCTCTATAAGGTTTTTATAAAATCAGATTATCTTGTCTTTAGTAAATCTGGATTCTATTTGCGCTCTTTGCCACCATGGTAAGTCTTCTAATGGTTTCAACCGATCTTGGGAGTCCAAGTCATTACAATTCCTAGGTATTATATTTTCTTTTGTAGTTGGAAACCTGATGTTTCTTGTAGTTGAGTTGTCCTCTCCTCTTCCATATTTTTGGTCATTATCTTAGTTTTATTGATATTAATTCTCAAACCAGCTACAAGTCCATAGTCTCCAAGTTCTTGTTTCAAAGTAAGAATTGATTCCAGTGGGTTCTCCAATATAAATACTAGGTCATCTGCAAATGCCAACAGTTTATATTCTTCTCCTTTTAGTTTCAGGCCCATAATCTCCTTCTTTTCTCTTATTGAGTCGTTTAGTATTTCCAGTACAAATATAAACAAAAGAATATTTAGATATTCTCTTATCTGTTCCACTTTAATCTCCGCTTTACTATATAGCTCTTTATAAAAGTTTTCTACTAGAACTTTCATTTCATGAATTCTGTTTGTTTCTGATCCGTCCCCTCTGCTCAAGGCTTGTATAATTGATTTTTCTTTTTGTCTCCTGATCTTATAAGCGAGCCATCTCGTTGGTTTATTCGCATTCTCAAAAAAGTTTTGCTTTGCAAATAGCAGTTTTTTTCGCCATTTCCTGTGATAATAAGCAATTCATTTTATGATGCAATAGCTTAAGTCTAGTCTTCGTCTCGTGTGCTGTAGAGTCCATCATGAGTTTTCCTTCTTGGATCTGAATGTCTTTTTGCAACTTTGTATATTCCTGCCTTCTCTGTTTATTCACTCTTGCAGATTCTTGTATCAATAGTCCTCTAGAAAAGGCCTTGCACGTGTCCCATACTACCTTTAAAGGTGTATCTTTTTGCCGGTTTGTCCTGAAAAAGATTTTAAGTTCTTCCCTCATTTTATTAATAAACTTCAAAATTTTCAGGAGAGAAGTATTCATAGTCCATCTACTTCTAGGTTTCCGCACTTGTAACTCTACCAAGATAGGTTTATGATCTGCATATGTTCCAGCTTCAATCTCTGCTTCTAAAAGATCCTTAATCATTGTAGATGAAGTAGGGTGTGCTGAGGGAGAGTGACTGGCCCAAGGCCACCCAGCAAACTTCCACAGCAAAGTGGGGGGGTTGAACTGGGGCTCCCAGATCCTAGTGCTTCCTCAGATCCTACCCACGAAGAGTTCTCCTGTACTTGAGATTTACCTGCAATATTTGCATCACCTTGACACTTGGGAAGGAAAGTCTCAAGAGATTCCACCAGGAACAACAGCCTTCACCCCACTAATACTATGAGCCTAGACCAGTCCGCACAACAGGTCTGTTTTCTTGACATGACTATACAATCACATTATGGGCATACAAGCACCACTATATACGGAAAACCTACTGGACTACTGCACAGAACTACATGCTTCCACGTATTATCCCGAACGTGGATTGTAATCCATCGTCTGCAGCCAAGTACTATGTTACAGCTGCATTTATTTGAATTCCTTGGCCAGGGACTCACAACTGAAGTCTTTACAACAGGCATCCTTGGAATTACAACAATCACCCAATGAAGTGAAGAAACAATACCTACTGAAATTGCCTACTGCAAGGCAGGCCCAACAGAACATCACTCATTGTCATTTATGGCTTCCTCCCAGCTCAAACTATCCAACATGTTATCAGCAATCTACAGCCATTGTGGTTTTCTCACAATGGCCTTCTGTGAAGGGCCTTTCTTTGCTTACAGACAGCCCCCTTGTGACAGAAACCCTAAAAACTTATTGGGGTGAGAATGCCACCTAGTGTGTCTGGGATCTTGGACTCCTGGGTGGTTTACATTAGAATGACCCATTCATTCCCATTCCACATCCTAACAAAGTTAAAATCCCTTTTGGACAAAGGACAGTCTGGTTTGGGCCAGACCACCTATTTGTCATGAAAGTTCAGAGCCACTACCAGATGCTTGATGGGGGTGGGACTATAACGTATATGACTCTGATTGGTAACAGTAGCCTCTGACATCAAAGATGGGACTTTGCATGGGATTTGCTAAATCAGATCATCATTTTCAGAAAGGAGGCTGTCTTAGGTCTAACTCTATTGACTACAAATATCTGGACCTTTAATCCTTTCCCTTGTCTATAGTTTTCAGTCTTCAGCAGAAACTGGGGTCCATAGAAGGTTGGGTAGGGGTTAAGGACTCCTCTAACATCTTGTTACTGCTAGGAACTCTACACATGCTGAAGAACTGGCTGCAGCCTGGGTAATGTGTATTTAGCTGAGTTGGATCTATTTTATTGCTTTTTCAATCTCTGTGTTGTGTGCATTTCTTGTAATTTTTATTCTGCCCTCTTCCCACCACTTTTTGGAATCTAACCACTCTTCCCCCCCCCTTTTATAATAAACTTTTTTATCAAGTTTTTTTTTTGCTTCGCTTAGTACAATTCATGTCTCTGGGATATTTCTCTGAATCTCTTACCCATGTGCTAGACTGCACAGGTGCTACATAAATGGCGATAAGGTATTTTCTAGGGCTTCTACCCTGTCACTTCATTATTGTTCTAGTACTGGATTAGAAGGATATCTTCTCAGTGGGTCAGTCTAATTGTTTGCAGGAGGTTCCTGAGTGGTGGCAGCTGATTTCCAAGATGCTTTCCAGGGAACCCTTGGTCTAAGGGAGTTTCCCTGCAAGGAAAGACACCTCCCCCCCCCCTTCCTTCTGCAACACCCCTAATCTGCAATAGCTTCTTATGAATAATAATGGGCCACCTAATAGACACACAAACCCAAGATCCAGAGAGGTTGGATCTTGAAGTCCATTAGTGGAAGGTGCTGTCTTTCCCATGTTCCTGACCCTCTGCAGTCCTTTCCAACCCTGGGGAAACTAGTCCCAGAGTCATGGAGCCCATATGGACTAATAGCCAAGCAGGTAAGGAGGCCATAGTGGGGAGGGGGAAGGGGACAGAATTCCCCTTTGTGCTTCTTCCATCAGCTCTGAATTGGAATTCATTAAGAGATATTACACTATCTCACCCCACCCTATCAGGCTGAACTGGGACTTGGACTTCTAACTTAATATAAGTGCTCACTATCTTAGTGAAACATGGGGATTCCTCCGCCATCAGAAGTTTAAATAGCTGGTGAATGGTTTTGGTAAATGTTATGGTTTCACCTGGTACTTCCTTAATTTCATGGCCCTTTGACCGTCCTGTTTATTTGTTAGTCTTCAAGGTGCCACAAGACTCCTGCTTTATTTCTCCACACAGTTGTATTTCTCATCACTATGTGGAAATCATGTTAGAACTGGGGAGCCTGAGATAGGTTGTATAGGAAGATTTCCAGATCCTCAGTGTGGGCTAGCCTTTAGCATGACTTCCTAGATGGGTCTACACTTGATGCTAGTTCTCTCAAGCAGTCAGTTATTGATTGCCTTGAAAGGGATGTTTGAGTCAGAGGTTTACATGAAACTACAGGATTTACAAGCACTGCAAAGCAAGTGTAAGCAACGGAGGAGTGGCTATACTGTAACGAAATGGAGCTGTCATACAGGATAAGCCTAACAGATTTAAGCAAATGTGCTCAGGGGGAAGATCCTATGTGGCTAAGAGTAAATAATGCTTGGCCTATAAATAACCAGCCTGGAGGAGAAGGGAAACGCCTGCTGCAGAGGCATCCCCCAGGCCCATTCTCTGTCCAGCCAGCAGTGCAAACCCCTAATGAGTGCCCAGTTCCTCTCTAGAGCGATTATACCAACCCACGGAGATTGGACTGGCAATTTATCAAGCCCTGCCAAGTTAGATCCTATACCAAAAGTAGAGCCCCATTTGACTCCCTGCATTGGAAGAGCTAATTAGAGGCAAGAGAGAGCAGCTGAGGGCAAGGCCAGCTGGCAAGAAACAGAGCAAAGGGGCTTATGTGCAGCAGCAGGCCAGGAAGGGGAGGGGAGAGCTGGATGCACTCTGGTGCCCAAGGAGCCTGAAAAGGTGCAGGGGAATGCACACTCTTCCTTGGCCTTCGACAGACAGGTCAGCTGGGGCCCAAGGGAAACGCCACAGAGCCATCTTGGTCACTCAGCTGAAGTCTGGAGAAGAACACCAAGCTGGAGGTAAGAACTGGGCTGTGTGCCCACAAGCAGATTAGCCTGGTTATACCCCCCAGCAGTGACAGTGGGGCTAATCCACACAAGGGGAAGGAGCTAGGTTCACAGGCCATGTGGGCAAGCCCAGTGGGAACCTCCAGCCCAAATCCCAGCCTTCTTGTCCCTACAACTCTCAAACCATGCTGAGGCCAGCGTGGATGCTGCAGGGCCCCTGGATTCAACAGGCAGGGCCACTTCACCTTGGGGTCTCAGCAGAAAGAGCAACCCCTGTCTTAGGAGGGAGGAAAGGGCGGAGTTGGCGGGACACTGTCCAGGACAGGAGCCAGTGAGCAGTAAGAGCTGCCCTGCCCCTGCCCCTGCCCCGGGCCCTAGGACTTGCCTGGGCCCCACTCCCCTGCGCAAAGGGGGGCTGGATGCTCGCCTCCAGACCACCGCATCGGAGAGCCCACTTCTCCCGGCCAGGGCTGCCTGGCAGTGCCCTGGAGCGTCTCGAAGGGAGGCCAGGGACAAGCCTGCCGGGTACCAGTTGGGCTGGGCAGACCCCCGCGGGTCCGGAAGTGGCCCCTGGCCCGCTCGGTGCGGCGCGCCCCGGAGGGCGAGGCAAGCCAGCAGGTGGCGACTCGTGGGCGGTGACCGCCCCTCTCCTCGGTGGGCGACGCCCCCTCCGGGGCTCTCTGGCCGCCCCGGCCCCGCCCCGCCCCGGGGATCAGGTGACAGTGGCGGCTGGAATTTGACACCGGAGCATGCCCGGCGCAGCGATGGAGCCGGCTCTCGTCCCCTTCCTTCCCTCCTTCCCAGAGGCCGCCTGCCCCGAAGCCCCGCGCCCCACTGGCTCCCTCCCCTGCCGCGCCCGGGGAGCTC
>NW_015173676.1:1075397-1094835 GCF_001447785.1 Gekko japonicus
GGAGAGGGGGCTCCGCCGCGTGCCCCGGGATCCGTCCCGACGCCTCGGCCGCCGGCAGGGGAGGAGGGGGCGCCTGCCTCCCGTGGCCGCTCCACCGAGCTCTGACCTGGCCGGCGACGGTGTGCCTCCGGTGCCGGGAGCGGACTCGATGCCCTGGCAGGGCCGGGATCCGCGGACAGAGGGAGGCGCCTCCCGGCCCCGATCCGCGGAGTATGGTCTCCGGAGAGCAGCGCGCAGCAGGAGGCGGCCGAGACGGCGCGTACGGTGAGTGGGGCGGGAAACTGCCGGCGTCCTCCGGGCTGGGCGGCGGGGGCGGGGAAGGCGAGCGCGGGCCGGTATTCGGGTGGGGGGGGTGTGTGTTTGGGAGGGGGGGCGGGAGAGACACGAGAGTTGAGGAGACCGCTGCGCGAAGTGTGCTCCAGTATTTAGCCCGAGCTCTGCCCCGGGAGCAGCTGCCGGCCTTTCCCTGAGGATGAGGAAGGTGGCCCAAGATCCTCCTGTTCCTTCCTGGAGCTTCCCCAGCAGTAGGTCTGGGTTTCTTCCGGGCTCGGCGGAGCGTTCAACTCTGGCTTCCTGCGCTGGAAAGAGTTCCAAGACGTGCCTTGTGCGTGATGTGGCACCACCAACGTTCCCAGGGAAGAGGGCCTCCACAAAGTTCCTCTCACCATCATGACTTGGAGAACTTCCTTCCTTCGCCTCAGTCGCTGCGAGACTCCCCATGACTCGGGTGTCCCGTTTTTCCTTGCTCCCTGGTGAAGGGTGGCTTCTGAGAGAACTGCGGAAGTGTTGCTTTGGTTACTGCTCCCCTGAAGATGTGGCATCAAGTCCAAGTAGTGATTCCTCACCTGATGTATACTGTGGCTGCAGTTTTGTGGAATTTAGACCCTGCTTGTTGGAGAGAAAAGTGGCCACGTGTGGGCCCCATCAGACTTGGCCAGGCATTTTATCCGTGGCTCTCCAGTGGAGCTGGTGGAATGGATCTCCAGAGATGAGAGTTCACAATAGGCAGATCCGCTTGTGTCTCTAGTTGCCTGGGCTCTGGGATAGGATATGTACAAGGTGAGCAGGATGTCTGGGAGGGTGGGGGCTGGCAGCTCACCAGCTACAGCTCATCACCAGCATTTCTTTGTTTTGGAAACTGAATGAGTCTCTTTTGAAAAACTCCTGCTGCTCCAGCATTGGCTGCCTTAGCAGCACCTTTTCAGCAGGGTAAAGCTGAGAGCTGAATACACCAGAAAGGAGAAGTCCTTTCCCTTCTTTCTATCTCTCTGGAGGGGGGGGGGACTTTCCCTTTTGAGTGCATTAGCTTGGAGGTGACCTCAAGCCTGGCTGGCTTAAGACTGCTGGTCTCTTCCTTATTGCCCTTTCCTTGGTGTGTTTGCCAAATTCCCTGTCAAGAGGTTTGGGGGGATCTTGTGTGCTTCAGCTGTTTCCTTGGCTCTCATGAAGCCTGTCCCAAAAATCCCTCCCTGATCTGTGTCTGCAGCTCACCCCGCATCTTGCCTCTTAAAAATGAGACAGCTGGGTATCCAGAGAAACTGCCATTGGCACCACCTTGGCCATGCACACCAGCGTATGCCTGGTGGGAGTCTGCATGAAGGCAGGGTTGACCGGCTGACTCTGATCCTGGGCCTGAGTGGAAGTTTTCAGCCTGGGAACAGAGGTGGCCTCTTTCTCCAGCTCCGATTCAGGTCTCTGATAATTGCACTGATGTTTACATATTACATCCAGGCAAAGAGCCAGATTCGAGTCCAGTAGCACCTTAAAGACCAACAGGATTTCCCAGGGTATAAGCTTCCAAGAGTCAAAGCTCTCCCTTCATCAGATAGATATTTGATAAAGAGAACTTTGACTCTCAAAAGCATATCCTCTGAAAACCTTGGGGGTCTTTAGGGTGTTACTGGACTCGAATCTTGCTCTTGTATTGCAGGCTACCCACCTGGAAATATCAGGCAAAGAGGCTTTCCCTTAGTAGTTAGGGAAGGCATACCCTTTCCACCCAAGGTTTGGAGCATAGCGGGAAATGTCTGATGCCTCCGGGATTCTTTCTAGAAGCTGGTGACTCTCAGAAGCCCAATATTATGCTTTGATACTTTGTACTGTATTGGATTGGGCTTGCAAATTTCTTCTGTGCCCCAGAGTACAGTGATAGTTATGCATACTGTTGCATGGATGACATAGAATGAAAAGTAAATAGATCTCTGAACTCTGGAATTCAGTAGTATCTTTTGGAGGGAGTGGGGAGGAGAATCTGATTCATATTCTGAAGGTGTTTCTGTCTCTGTATGTGACTAGTGGACCAAGGACAGACATGGTCAACAGAGTCCAAGGAGGACTGTGGTGTCCTTTCAGTGGGAGGCCTCAGTTTTCCCCACATCTGTCCTCAGGGTTCTTGTGACTTTGGATTTCTTTCTGTCTGTTAGGGTAGGGTGGTGGATCTCCCTTACATGTGAAATGCGTCAGGTTGAGAGAAGCAGAACTCTGGTCCCGTACTGCCACCATGTGGGAATTTGAGAAAGCACACCTCTAAAAAGCTCTAAAGAGACCCCAGATGATCCCCTATGTAAGCAGATGCACCTTGTCCAGCCAGAAGATCCAGGTGGACTGAAAGTGAAACAGGATCGGGGGGGGGGGGCAGTGCTGGCAATTTGGTAAGGGAGGCTCTTCAGACATTACAAGGGTTTACTTATGTCTCTTATGTGGATCATCACTGCCAGCCTCACCATCACGCATCAAGCCTTTTCAGAATGTTTTGACTGTGACTAATAATGATCCTGGGGAACGGCTCCATGCGGTTGCAGGTCACAAGATGGGGTGGCAACAGATAAGCTGGTTTTATAATGGGGGGGGGGTTGGTGGACAGGATACAGAAGAAGGCATTAATGTAAATATGGAAGGATGAAAAGAACTGTTGTATGTGTACAGTGGAAAGGGAAACAGCAGGTGAAGAGGCTTGTTCAGAAAGTGTGGATAGAGAAGTGGAGCTGAGGCTGGGAGATGTTATGGATTTTGACTTTAATGGCCACAAAACTATCTGCAAGAACAGAAAGGTTGCTATGATCCTGTAAGGCATGGTAACCATATGAGCAGCTCCCATGTGGAGGTACCAGTTCTCATAAGTGCTTCATCTTGGAAACAACTCACCTTCCAGGGTCTGAAGTATGACCTATCCCAAAATCTCCAGGCTCATCACTCTACAAGCTGGATCCTTTTGAGATGGAGGTGGTCAGGGACTCTCATTGCTCTAATACTGGAAAGGTGCCCAGTTACTCCCTTGACATGGTTACAGTGATTCTCCAATTTTGCACTTCTTTCAGTATTCACAAGATAGCTGCTTATTCTGGATGTTGTTAGCCTTGATCAATGCCAAGAAAACCACTCATTTCAAATTCTCATTGACAGTGGAGAAACATTGCTAGGACAGAGCCAACATCTCCTCTCACAAAGCATCTATTTCTATCACAGGCACATCCCAAGGGTGCTGCTAGATGGACCCCATGTTAGACTCCAAATACCCTGAACATTTTGCATTGTGCAAGAGTGCTGTGGATTGCTTTTATTCAGCTGGAGAGACTTATTTACTCAGAGTAGGTTGCAATGTGAGAGAGGGTACTTAGAGGTGCAAAGCTGGGCATAAATGATGGTTGGTGCCATAGGCTTGAAGAGCAGAGGCCAAGGCAGTCCAGCTAGAGAGGCAAGGGCCAGTTCCTTAAATTGTTCTTTGTGTTGCAGGTAGAATGGAGTGGAGATCAGAGGGGCCAAGGCACAGCTCAGACAGGTCTCCCTCTGCCTACAGGAGTTTGCCTACCCAGCAGGTGCAATACAGGGTGAGTTAGCCTCACCAAGGACTGTTCTCAGCATGGGAGCAAATTTTGAATAGGAAATATTTCTGCAAACAAATTCCCCATGCAAAGTGACTGCTATCTGATCGACATTTATTTGATGCATACTTAGTAAATAAAACTCATCAAGTTTGTCGTGTTAATTTACATTCTAATTGTCCTGAGTAGCCAAACAGAAATATTTGATTTGGGAAAATAATTAATAAAGCAAACCTAATGCAACTTAAATGTGCTATGTGTGTAGTAGTATAAAAGCAATAAAAGCTATTTAAATGTGTGCTATGTGTGTAAAAATACGCTTCCTGAAAGAAGTTAATTACAACTTTAAAGTTGTCCATTTTGACTAGTATATTAATTCACTAAGTTAGCAATTAAACAATGCATTATTGCAAATGTCAGTTTATCCACAGAAAATATAGTGGAGGAACATTTTCTGTTACAGAACATTGTCCATCTCACATCATCACCTACCAGAAATAATGGACAGTTTTATATAGGGAATGATAAAAACATAAGAGCCTCCTGGATCATGCCAGTGGTCCATCTAGTCCAGCATCCTGTCTCATACAGTAGCCAAACAGTTCCTCTGGAGGGCCAACAACAGGGCATAGAGGCTGAGGCCTTCACCTGTTGTTGACTCCTGGCACTGGGATCCAGAGGTTTACTGCCTCTGAAGATGGAGGTTTCCTTTAGTCACTATGGATAGTAGCCACTAATCCCCTTTTAAAGTTGTCTATGTCCATGGCCATCATTACATCCTCCGGCAGTGAATTTAACATTTTACTCACCCCTTGAGTAAAGAAATATTTCCTTTTGTCCATCCTGAATCTACTGCCCATCAACTTCATTTGATGCCCTTGAGTTCTAGTATTTTGGGAGAGGGAGACTCTCTTTACTCCATGCATAATTTTGTCCCCTTTTAGTCATCTCTTTTCTAAACTGCAAGGTTCTACACTCTTCAGCCCCCTGACCATGTTGGTTGCCCTCTTCTGTACTTTTTCCAGCTTTATGATATCCTTTTTGAGATATGGTGACGCACTATTCCAAACAAGGCTACATCATAGATCTCTACAGGGGAATTATAATATTGGCTGTTATATTTTCAATCCGTGTCCTAATAATTCCCAGTATAGTGTTTGCCTTTTTAACAGGGGCAGCAAACTGAGATGGCATTTTCATTGAGCTGTCCTCTATGTCCTCAAGGTCTCTCCCTCTCAGTCTCAGTGAGTTCAGACCCCATTTGCCTATACTTGAAGTTGGGATTATTATTTTTTTTGTTCCAGTGTGCGTTACCTGACACATACCAACAATGAACTTCATTTTGCCAAGGTCCTCTTGGAGCTCTTCACTGTCAGCCTTGGTTTTCATCATCCTGAATAATTTTGTGTCATCTGCAAATTTGGCTACCACACTTCTCCCCCCTGGTTCCAGATCATTCATGATCCCATAGCTGTCTAGCGCATGAAAGATGGGAGGGTTTATTCCTTTGCCTTCCCCTTGACCACTTTCTTTCTATTTAGTAAGCCTCTCCCCAAGATGGGAGCCGTGACTCACAGAGCCATGACAAGTGTCTTACTATTACTTCTGTATAAGCCAAAACTCACATATGATACGTAAGTTGTCTTGCATTTCTCTATTTTTCTGCATGTGTCTATGGCTGCAGTTTCTCATTGAAATGGAACCCTACACATTCTCATCACTATGAGGCAGATGTCCATTTTCCTATGCAAAAGTGATGTCAGCATAGGCAGCTCATCATGTACAAAGTGCCTTTGAGGCTTCCACATGGAGTATTCCCACCTCTCCCTGCTCTCACCTACAGGAGGACCCTTTCAACTTTCTGTGCTAGACTAGCCATGTGCCTGTTTACTGGAATCTGCCCTCATTTCTTTCCTAGGAACAGGGTTTGTGGAGGGCAATCACCCTGCTGTCCCTATTTGCTGGGGCAATTACTGCAACTCCACAGACTTGGCATCACAACCAGATGTTGGGAGCAGCCTCCTATGAAAATGTGGACACAGCCAGCTCAACCTCACTGGAGGAGAACAGCAAGGAAGCGCCATCTCTGGCTGCATGGGGCCATTGGCATGGTAAGAACCCCCAAGGAAGTAGGCTGGGAACTTTGGTGGCACATGGGTTCTAAGCTTTCTCCACAGTCCAAGGATCCTTTCCCTTCTCATTCATTTACAGTGCCATCCAAAGCAGAGTTACACCCTTTGAAGACTTCAGTTGATTTATTAGGGGGTAACTCTTGCTTAGGATGGCACAATAAACTGTTTCCAGATTCCACGTACTCTGGTGTGGTGCTTTGCTTTTCCTTGAATTTGCCCCACCCGGGGGAAGGTACGCAATCCTTTTGGGAAGCAAGGGGGCTGATGAGACGGCTGTATGCCCCGTGCAAGCCTTATGCCTCTTCCTTGTTTTATAGGGACAGACACCTGTCCTGCTTCTTGAGAGTCAGAGAAAGGGAAACTTCTTTGTGATTTACCTCCCTTTTCTTTCCACCAGGGGACAACATGACATTGCAAGGGCTGAATTCCTCAGAACTGCTCAGGGCCGAGCGTTCCCCATCAGGTTCCAGTAAACCCAAGAAAGGCTCCAGCAAAGAAAGGCGTAAGAACCGCCACTGCCGCCTGCACAGCCTCACAGTGAAGGTGCAGGATCTGGGGCTTGGCTTTCAGTCGGAGGAGATTGTACGGTTCAGCTACTGCGCTGGGTCATGTGAGTCGGCCCGCACAAACTACGACCTGACCTTGCAAAACCTGGTACAGATAGACCTCCTCATGCGTAACAAGCATCTCTCCTCCAATCCCTGCTGCCGCCCTGTCCGATATGAAGTTGTGTCCTTCATGGATGTGCAGAATGCCTGGCATACTGTGGACAACCTTTCAGCAGCAGAATGCAAGTGTGTGGGCTGAAGGGACTGCCTGCCTGCTTGGAGCTCACAGAGTCATCTACTTGACAGGTGTTAGTCCCCAGATTGCAGCAGTGCCAAGAGCCTGCCCTGTCTATGGGGCATGGGATGAGGAGAAGTGTGGTGCATACTGGGGCTTCCGATGACAGGCAGAAACTACAAGAGAAGAATAAACCGGAGGGCTCAGATGTGGCTGGGGCTGCACCTGCATCCTTGTGGGGCATCTTTACAAGGCACCAGCAACAAGATGGTAGCCTTGCAAGACTTGGGCCAGCTCAGCCCCACAATGGCTGGGGTCCTACTCTGGGTGGATCTGTCTGCTTCAGGGCTCGGTCTGTCAACAGCATTTTGAATCTACTCAGACAGACAGCAAAGATGCAGTGTTGGAATTTCCCAAACCTCGTTGGAGGGATGAGGGATCAAGAGAGAGCCTGTGAGGCTTGTGGTGCTAATGAGCTCCTTCTCAGGTGTCCTTCCATATCCTTCCCCAGGTGAGGAGGCTCCTTATTAAGGTCCCCTAGCCCCATCAGCTGCGAGGTCCATATTCCCATCATCACCAGCGCTCCCTTTATTTCAGCTCACAATGTGTCTTTGCCCCAATGATTTGGTCCAGCACCGCCAGGTAACATTGGACCTAGAGGACAGGTTTTCAACCCTGTGTAGAAGCTTCAGAGTCGATTGTGACTATCTGTGCCCTGCAAGTCACCACCCTCTGCCGTTCCTGAGATAGGATAACCAGCACACTTAACAAGGGCAGATTTGGGTAATTTCCTGATTTGCTTTTGGAACAGTCTCTGTTCTTGGAGTCTCTGGTCTGATTGAGGAGCTTGGCCTGGTGAGAAGAATACACCCTTGACAGGCAGAGGCTAGGGGTCTAAATCATGTGGTGGGGCCACGAAGCACAACTGGTGAAGCCTGTGCTTTCCAAGCAGTTACAACATCTGCAGCTAGCTTAAAGGGCTTGTCCTGTCAAGCCTTTAATAGTGATAACATCCTGATTTACAGCATGCCCTCACGCACACACCACTGCCAGCAGCTTGGAGTTTGGTCACTGGACCAGGCATACACTGGGCCCAACAAGAGACCATGCCATACCCTGGGTCAGCTTTCACCTGGTGCCAGTAGGGTGGGGGCTTCTGTGGATCAACCCCTCCCTGCCCCAGAAGTAGATGCTTTCTGAACAAGGTTATTTATTCTCTAACTTATTTATTTATTTGTTTGCACCCCTCTCCACCCCTAGTGGCACCTATTTATGATGCTGAGAACAAGGTCTGGCGTACCATTTCAAGCCAGTGCTGAAGTTATGGCCTGGGCCTGTGACCAGCAATTCCAGTTCCATTTTCCCCACTTGGCCTGAGTAGAGGCATTTCCTCTTCCTCTTTTCCTGGTTTTATATTCTCCACCCTTGATTTGCATTTGGATAAACTCTATTTTTGTACAGTAGCAACTTCCTGTAGCAATAAAGCCTGTTAAGACTGAAATTGGCTTTGTTCTTCTCTGTGGGAGAGAAAGCAAACGGCAGTAGTGAAGCATACCAGCTCCATTCATAAGTACCCCAAATCACAGCAACCACCTTAAAAAGAGATTCTCGAAGCCTTCCCCTCTCTGAAATGCTGAGAGACTATGTCATCTTACTTCTACCAAGATCTTGGCATTATTGAACCAGGTTTCTAGCAATGGGACTGTTGTACTTTTCCAGTTTGGGGCCCAGGTTAATCTGACAGCTATTGACGTGTTACTCAAAAGAGAGAGCGTTTTGATGGAAAGACCTCTGGTAGCTATGAAAGGGAAAAGATGAAAAGTAAAACACAGTTAAGTCTATTGACCACCATGGAGGATAAGTTCCGTTTTTTTCCCACCTCCCTGCCACAGCTAGAAAACCATGCATTGTGTGAGCCTCATCTTTGACACCAGCCAGAAGAAAAAGGATCTTTTTTGACATGGCAAGTAATAATGCCTGTAAAAAACCATTTTGTGACAGTTCTCTCCTCTACTCACATTCACAGTATAGAGGTGCCTGTTTTTATGATACGGGTAGATTCAAAATGGTTTTCCTTCTTGTCAGTGGGGCAGAAGCAGCTGAGTTAAGGCTTGTGTGGAGAAAAGGGTGAAAATGAGCATTCCCATCTCTCATAAGAGGAGTCTTGCTGAATCAGTCCAATGGTCCATCTAGTCTGCTATCTTCTTTTCCACAGTTCTCAACCAGATGCTGTTGCTCCAAGCAGCTAGCATTCAGAGATATACTGCTTCTGAACATGGAGGTTACATTTAGTCATAGTGGCCATTGACAGACCCTGCCATCCATTAATTTGGCCAGTTCCCTTTTAAAGACATATAAGCAAGAAGCCCAAATAAAGTGATGCTCAAAATCTTACCAAAAAGGCCGTTATCATGTATGGGCAGAGAAATGCCAGATGTTCAAGCTGGATTCAGAAAAGGAAGAGGCACTAGAGATCATATTGCAGATTTACATCAATTACTGGAGCAAATGAGAGAATTTCAGAAGAAAATCAGTTTGTGTTTCACGGATTACAACAAAGCTTTTGACTGTGTGGATCATGAAAAGCTATGGTTGGTTTTAAAATAAATGGGTGTCCCACAACATCTGATTTTTTCGATGTGCAACCTATATTCTGAACAAGAGGATACTGTTAGGACAGAACATGCAGTAACCCACAAGGACTTGCAGGAGGCATCTCATCCCCCACTATTTCCTCTCTCCCTTCCCTGAAAGCTTCCATAGCCTCTCCCATTTTCCTGCTTCCTTCTTTCCTTCCCACTCAACAGCCAACCTTCTTTTATCTGTCCCTCTGTCTTCAGCTTTCCCTCCCCCACCCAGCAGCCTCTACCTAGGAAAACTGGCTCAGTTGTGTGGTGCCAGCCATTGGGCGAGGCCCACTTGCATGGTAGGGCATCTTAAAGGACTTGTGAGAGGGCACATCACTTTCCCCTGTGTCTCCCTCCCCACACTATTTCTCCTTTCCCCCCTCCTGACAACTCCTATATCCTCTCTCCTTTCCCTGCCTTATTCTCTACTTCTCAGCCATTCACCAACGTACCATTTATCTGTTCCCATCTTCAGCTATATTTATTATTCATTTTCTTCATTTGTACCCTGCCTTTCTCCATAGTGGGGAGCAAAATAGCTTACATCATTTTCCTTTCCTCCTTTTTATCCTCACAACAACCCTGTGAAGTAGGTTAGGCTGAAAGCATTCAACTGGCCCAAAACCACACAGTGAATTTTCATAGCAAGATGGGGATTTGGACTTGGGTCTTCCAGAAACTACTCTGAAGTTCTAACTGCTATACCACACTGGCTTTCATAGGATGGCTGCTGTTAACCAGTAGAAAGCAGATAGGCTTAGTTGAGTCATGAAAGTTGGGATGGTTTCAAGTCACCCAGAGATTGCTTCCAGGCCAAGGGTTGCCAACTTCCAGGTAGGACTTGAGGATCCTCTAGTATTACAACTGATCTCCAGATGACAGAGATCAGTTCCCCTAGAGGAAAAATGGCTACTTTGGAGGGTGGACTCTATGGCACTGTGCCTGGCTGGGAGCTCTTCCTATACCCTACCCTCCCCAGACTCCACCCAAAAATCTCCAGGGATTTCCCAACCTGGAGCTAGCAACTCTAGCTAAGCTTGGCCCCAATGAGTCTTCCTTCAAAGGCCAAAACAGCCCTGGAAAGCCCCCACACACACCTTTTGCTCACATACACGAAGCCAGGAAAGCTGTGGTTGCCTATCAGTGGCCTCTGAGGGAATCTGTTTCTACAAGCTACAAGTGCTCCTATTATCTATTTAGGGTTCTTTAACCCCCCCCCTTTAAAAAAAAGATTTCATATTTTTCTGCAAACTTGGGTCATTTTTCAGGTTAGTAGGAAAATCTGTCTTACCCATTTACAGCTCCAATCACCAGATTTAATTATCCTCAGATATGGCTGACTTGGCTACAAGCAGGAGCCCACAAGAATTTGTGGGAGACATCTCATTTCCTCCCCCCCACCACTATTTTCTCTTTCCTTCCCTTTCCTGAAAGCCCCCCCCCTAGGTTTTCCCCTTTTCCTCCTCCCTCTCCTTCTAGGGTTGACAACCTCAAGGTGGGACCTGGAGATCTGCAATCACAATAGTGCTCCCAGCTACAAAGATCAGTTTCCCCTTAGGATTGCCAGCTTCAGGTTGGAAAATTTGTGGAGATTTGAGGGTGGAACCCTTGGAGGATGAGATTGGGGGAGGCAAGCAACCTCAGCAGGGTATAATGTCATGGAGTCCACCCTCCAAAGCAGCCATTTTCACCAGGAGAACTGATCTGTGTCATCTGGAGAGCGGTTGTAATTCTGGGTGATCTCCAGCCCCCACCTGGAGGTTAGCAACACTAGTTCCCTTGGAGGAAATGGCTGCTTTGGAGAGTGGGTTTTATGGCATTGTACCTCTCTGAAGAACCTTCTCTCTTCAACCCCCAACCCTGAGAAACCATAGGAATTTCCTAAAAAGTGGGCAACCCTATCTCCTTCCCACAGGGTTGCCAGATCTGGGTTGGAAAATACCTGGAGACTTTGGGGGTGGATCCAGGAGAGGGTGGGGTTTGGGGAGGGGCCTCAGAATGGTACAATGCCATAGAGTCCAACCTTCAAAGCAGCCATTTTCTCCAGGAGAGCTGATCTCTGTCAGCTGGAGATCAGTTGTAAAAGCAGGAGATCCCCAGGCCCCACCTGGAAGCTGGCAACCCTATCTTCCTACCCAACCAGTCTTACACTTTCCCTTTGCCCTGCAGCAGACTGTACCTAGAAAGACTACGGCCCAGTTGTGTAGTGTTGGCTACTGGGTGAGGGCCACTTACGTGGTAGGGAACTCTCAAGGACTTGTGGAGAGATCTGTCACCCATTCACAGCTCTAGTCACCAGATTTAAGTATCCTAAATTTTGGCTGACTTCACTATTAGTATATAAATCCCCAGGTCCCTAACGTGGGATCTGTGGGCACCATGACATCTGCCAAATGTTTTTAGTAACTGGCTGGGGCCAGGTAGGGCTTTTGCCCAGCAAGGTTTCTGATTGACTATTGGAGATTTGATTGGCTGTGCAGATTTTTTTTAAATGTTGCTTTGGCTGCCACCACAGCACAAACAGGGGCCAAATCTGACATAAATGTCACTGTCGGCCCAGGCCATGTGTGCCATAAAATGTAATGCCACATACCAAAGATATCAGCTGTATAAAGGACACAAGCAAACCCCATTAACAATATTAATTTTTACTCAAAATACAAACATGCTTAAAACATTAACATTCTACAGTATTTCCTTTATGTAGTAGTCTTTGATAACTGACACCTCTTGCTCTACATTATTGCATCAAAATCTGGAGTCAACGTCTGTGCTGTAGCAATCTTGAGTACGCTGTTTAGGTATGTATCTGTAAGCTGAGAACATACTTTTGATTTATTTACATTTATTACAGAAAGAGCTGTTCACAGACGTACATTGTCCCAAACACAGGCAGAATTTTAGAAACAAAAGTCTTAAGTTGGGGGGTAATTTGGACCTAAAAACTGGTAAAATTTGCTAATGCCAACTTCAGAAAGCTTACCCTTCAGTACAGCATCACACTGATTTGTGACATTCTTTCATTGGTGGTGGGGACCAGTGTGAATACCCCATTTGGTTGACTGTCTTGACTCACTATTTGTAATCCACCTTGAGTACACTTCCCACCTTAGAGAAACTTTTTCTGCCCACACAATCCCTCCCTGGCACAACTAATCCCAGGGGTCCTCTTCCTTCTCTTCCCCACTACACTAGATCAGCAACTTTTTTCTCTGCAACCCTGGAAGCATTTTGTGTGTGAAGCAGTTTCTTCCCCACTTAGAGAGGTCTACCCCCAAAACATACTCATATATTATAAACTGTCCAAGGGAAGCCACTGCTCTCAACACTTGCCCAATTCACCACAAAAATAATAAGCCCTCCAAAAATTCACCAGCCACCTGTCAAGGACCAAAACTCTTAAATCACCCCTTTTCTCCCTCCACCTCTGTGTGATTCATCCAGACCCATCCACCCTCCCCCAAATCTTCAGTCTACTCCCACTGACTACTCCTTCCCTTGCGCTTCAGTCCCACTTAGAGACCTGACCTTCCACAAAGACACACATATACCCCATGGTACTTAGATTTGAGCATGGGGACTAGCAACTGGGAGACCCAGGTTCATAAGCCCCATTCTGCCATGGAAACTGGGCCACTCTCTCAGCCTAACATGCCCCCTGGCACAGTTGTTGTGAGAACAAAAACACAGGTGGGGAGAACAATACCTGTACATTACTTTGGGTCCCCATAAAATAAAAATGCTGCAACAAAATCTCATGAAGTTTTTAAGGGGGCTGAAGACTCCTGTTTTATCTTAGCCTCCAACCCTGCTCTTGCATTCCACCCCTCCCCCCAAACATAAACACTCAGCACCTTCCCTCACCCCAACACCTATATTTCTCCTCCCTTCCCTTAGCTTTCCAAGAGTAGTTCCCACCACACACCCCATTGGACATACTTCAACCCTTCCCTTCTGTGCCCCTCCCTCCAGTCCCTTATATCCCTTCTTGCAGATATATTCTGGCATTCCAATTCCTACACTTCCCCTACCTCAAGTTTCCATCTAACAGCTTACTCACTCCACCATCTTCACACACAATGACTTCCTCCCTCCTTTCATCTTCCTTCCCTCCTCCCAAAGGGCTGCTTCTTTGGCATCATGGTGGAGAAAGAGCAAGAGAGGCGGGCAGAGGAGGAGAAAAAGAAGGTGGCAGCAACAGCGGTGAAGGAGGCAGCTTCTGCTGCTGAAGCAAAGGGGGAGGCTCAGTGTGCATGCACACTGATGGGGAGGCCGTGACCCCCTCCTCTGACAGGAGAAGCAGTCGTGCATGCGCAGCCTGGCCCAACCAAGAGAGTGAGGAGGGGAGGATGGACTTTCCTGCCAGCTGACCTGACATGGGTCTTTTCTCTGGTTTTGCTGCCACTGCCACCACCACCCTCATCTTCCTTGCTTGAGGGCCTGATAACAGACCAGTTCTAGCCCCCAGGCTGTATGTTTAACACCCCTGACCTACACTGTGTTACTGAAGTTAAGCTGTGGCAATCATTTTGTGGCTGGCTCTACCTCCTGTGGCACTCTGTCCCGATTCAGGTAGGCTTAGGGTTGCCAGCTCCAGGTTGGGAAATACCTGGAGATTTTGGGGGTAGAGACTGAGAAGGGCAGGGTTTAGGGAGGGGAGGGACTTCAATGGAGTATAATGCCATAGACTCCACCTTCCAAAGTGGCAATCTTCTGTCACCTGAAGATCAGTTGGAATCCCTGGAGGTCAGAGGTCATTTCGGGGGGGACGCGGGGGACGCAGTCCCCCCGGGTGAGGTGCAGGGGGCGGGGCACATGACGAAGCCCCACCCCCTGCTTCCGGCTACCCCGCTTCCAGCCCTCATTCAGCCAGGAGGAGGCAGGAGAAGAGGGAGGGTAAGTTGCTTCCTCCCCACCTCTCCCCACCCCTGCCTGCCTGGGGCCAGGGAGGGCCTTTGCGGGGCTTCCTCGCACTCCCGCTGGCCTTGCAGGTCCACCGCCGGGCCCCTGATGTCAGGGTGTGTGGCATATGCTAATGAGTTATGCTAATGAGTTCCCCTAGCTCTTTTTCTACGAAATGACCCCTGCTGGAGGTAGGCAACCTTGGGCAGGCACTTGGGGCAAGAGGCAATAAACACAGTCTGGGGTCAAAGCACAGCTAGTCAGGAGTCCAAGCATCAAATCAGAAGGGCAAATCCAAAGTGCACAAGCCAGGTCACAGTCCAGAAGGTCGAGCACACGGAAACTTGTAGCACAGCAGCTTTTATCAGGAGCCATTCAGGGCCTGGTGCAACTCAGCAACCTGCTGAGTCATTGAGGGACAGGTGCCAGTCATCAATGGCTGAGCAGCCTACAGGGTGGTCAGCCCTGCTCCTGCAATGACTCCAGCTCACAGGCAGAGGTTGACCAGTGCTGGGCTGCCAACCATGCACCACAACACCAGTCCTGAGCCTCCCTCTGGGCTTACTTTCTCCGGTGTTCCAAGGGCTCTGGTGACACCAGGGGTGAAGCTGGTGGCTGCAGGGCTTCTGCCTCAGCTTTGGATCTTAGGCAGCAGGACTGAGGGCATGGCACTCTGACTTCAGCCCGAGATTCCCAGTCTGCACTTGACAGAATCTCCACCTTGTCTGGTGGGTCTTCCTGCAGCATCTGAGGGCTGGGGCCAGCTTCTTCCTCCATCTCTTCCTCATCCAAGGAGGTGTGGGCAGGCAGACCCATGACACAGCTATTTTCTGGCAGGCATTTTGTAGCTCCGCCCACCATGCCTGCAAGCTCAAAAAGGTTGAGGACCCCTTGATATAGATGATATACATATAAATAATATGAAGAAACAGAATGGTTTCCAGGTGGCAAAGGTGTCAGAGAGGGATATAATCCATCTCCCTATCTATTCAGTCTATATGCAGAACATATCATAAGGAAAGCTAAAACAGATTTAACTGAAGGTGAAAATTGGTGGAAGAAACATTAACAACTTGAGATATGCAGATGATACCACATTACTGGAAGAAAATAGTGAAAATCTGAAACGACTCCTGTTGAAGGTTAAAGCAGGAAGTGCCAGAGTTGGATTACAGCTGAACATCAAGAAGTAATGACTGCTGAGGAATTACACAACTTTAGGACTTGGCTTAAAGTTTTAGCGCCGAAGAATAGATTCTTTTGAACAATGGTGCTGGAGAAGACTCTTGAGAGTCCCTTGGACTGCAAGAAGATCAAATCAGTCAATCCTAAAAGAAATCAACCCTGACTGTTCCCTGGAAGGCCAGATAATGAAACTGAATCTCAAATACTTTGGCCACCAAATGAGAAGGGAGCACTCACTGGAGAAGACCCTGATGCTGGGAAAGATTGAAGGTCAAAGAAGACGGGGACGGCAAAGGATGAGATGGTTAGACAGTGTCATAGATGCAACGAACATGAAATTGAGCAAACTTCAGAGGACGGTGGAAGACAGGAAGGCCTGGCGTGATCTGGTCCATGGGGTCGTGAAGAGTCGGACTCGACTGTGTGACTGAACAACAACAAAAGGGCTTGGCCTGACCTGGCTCGCCCAGGCTAGCCCAATCTCGTCAGATCTCAGACGCTAAACAGGGTCAGCCCTGGGCCTGGCTAGTATTTGGATGGGAGGCCTCCAGGAAATACCAGGGTTGTGATGTGGTCAGGCAGTGGCAAACCACCTCTGAACGTCTCTTGGCTTGAAAACCCTACGGGGTCGCCATAAGTCAGCTGTGACTTGGCAGTAAAACAACAACAACGAGGCTGACAATGAAGAAGAAATCGTTGTATTCCTTGGTTCAATCATCAACCAAAAGGGAGACTGCAACCAAGAAATCAGAAGGAGATTAAGACTGGGAAGGGCAGCTACAGAGGAGCTAGAAAACCCCCCCCCCCCAAGGGTAAGTATGTGTCACTGGAGACCAAGATCAAAATAATTCATGCATACTATAGTATTCCCTATTATTATGTCTGGGTGTGAAAGTAGGACAGTGAAGGAAGATGACAGGAAGAAAGCGGATTCATTTGAATTGTGGTGATGGGGAAGTTTTATGGATACCATGGACCACCAAAAGGACAAATAAGTGCGTTCCAGATCAACTCAAACCAACTCTCCTTAGAAGCTAAAATGACTATATTGGAAGACTGATAGAACTCCCTCGAGAGGAGATAGCTCAGAAATTGCACTTGACAGAATCTCCACCTTGTCTGGTGGGTCTTCCTGCAGCATCTGAACATTGTATTGCAAGGAAAGGATGAAGTACTATATCTAAACCGATGGTCAAGGGTGTATAAATGGTTGGATAACAGATCAGAAAAGTAGACTCGAAATTGTTAAGACATTTTATTTAGCATATGTTGTTTACATTGTAAAAACCATAAATAAAAACTGTTAAAAAAGAAGAAGCTAAAATGACCAAACTGAGGCTATTGTAGTTTGGTCACATCATGAGTAGACAAGATTCATTGGGTAAAGACAATAATGCTAGGAGGAGTTGAAGGCAGCAGGAAAAGAGGAAGGCACAACATGAGATGGACTGACTCTATAAAGGAAGGCACAGCCTTCAGTTTGCAAGATTTGAGCAAGGCTGTTAATGATAGGAAGTTTTGGAGGTCATTCATTCATATGGTTACCATGAGTTGGAAGTGACTGGATGGCACGT
Source organism: Gekko japonicus (assembly GCF_001447785.1). Classification (NCBI taxonomy): domain Eukaryota; kingdom Metazoa; phylum Chordata; class Lepidosauria; order Squamata; family Gekkonidae; genus Gekko; species Gekko japonicus. The sequence continues at coordinate 1,092,422 of NW_015173676.1, forward strand.
AACACACATACACACACACAAGAAAGGAGCCATTATTTCATTTTGTGGCAGTAAGCTTTACAAGATACTTATACAAGTTTCCTGAATCTACTGTTTATCAGCTTGCATATCCTGAGTTGCATATCCTGAGTTCTGATATGTTGGAAGAGGGAGCAAATACTCTATTTTTGCTGCAATGTGCATGATTTTGTAGATCTCTATCATGACCCCCAAGTCACCTTTTTCTACACCTAAAGTCCTAGATTCTTTAGCTTTTCCTTAGATGGTCTTGATAATTTTTGGTGTGCTTCCCTGCTTATTTTCCAGCTTCCAAATACCCTTTTTGGGGATGGGGCAACCAGAATTGTAAACAGCAACCCAAATGAGGCTGCACATGGGCATTATGAGATGGGCCATTTTATTTTCAGTCTTTTTCCTGATAATCTCTACATAACACTTTTTTTTAACCACGTATGTATCATTTTACACTGGATTACATTGAACTTTTTGCCACAGCATTGCCCACTCGCAGCTTTGGAGAGATCCTGGATCTTGTCACAACCCACTGTGGTTTTCATTCTCCAGCATGCTTTGGTGCAAGCTTGACTACTTTACCACTATTTGTGATTCCAAATCATTTATAAGCAAATTAAATGCCACCAATCTTAAAATAGATGTTATGGGGGGGCTGCAGTTACTTCCCTCCAAGGGAACTCCCCATTTACTCCTACCCTCCTCATCCTGTTGTTTAACCAACAGGGTGTCTGTTGTGGGGAGAGGAAGGGAAGGAGATTGTAAGCCACTCTGAGACTCCAAGTGAAGGGCGGGGTATCTCCTCCTCCTCCTCTGCAAGGTCTTGTCTTCTAATCTTATAACTGTGGAGGTTGTTCCAGAGTCTTTGCTGATGGACCTGAGAATATATGTGGACATGTATATGTGAGACAGCAATGTATGTCCTCAATCAATTGAAGACGGACATATGATTTTTTTTTTCCTAGAACACTGAACATTTAATGGATACACACAGACACACCTCTGTGCTTTTGGAGTCAGGAATTTCCCCATTCGAGGGCTTTCACGAACTCCAGTGAACGAGAGCATCTTTGCAGCTTCGATGTGCATCTTTTGCCTCTTTAAAACGTCGATTGCCTATGATTTTTTAACCACTTGGGGAAGATGGCTGACCTGGAAAGCTGAGCAGCTGTTGGACAGGATGGCGGCTGATTAAGGTTGCCAACTTCAAGGTGGAGGCGTGGAGTTCTCTTGGAACCACAATTCATCTCCAGACTACAGAGAGATCAGTCCCCTCGGAAGAAACGGGACCTTTGGAAGGTGGATTCTGGCATCACAACCCCGCTGAGCCCCCTCTCGTCCCCGAACTCTCTCCTCCTCACACACTGCCCTGAAATCTGCGGGAATTTCCCAAGCAGGAGCTGGCAGCTCTAGGTACTGACTGTGCTCTGAAGGATGTCTTGCCTGAAAAGTGGCAGGCTCAAAAGAGTAAGAAGTTGTACACTAGTTACACCGGCACTCTACCATCTATAAAGCACTTTTACTACTGCAGGGTGACCGCATTCAACCGCCGAGGCTACATTTTGCTAAATCTACTATCTATCTTCCCGATTTCACGAGACCTCGAGTTTCCCCACCAGGGGGTGCAACAGAGATAGGCCACCGCGGGAACTACAGCTCCCATAAACGTTGCTTTCTTATCCGCGGGGTGGGGTCGGGACTACAACTCCCATGAACCCATACCATAGGGTCAGTCCTTTGAGCCAAGGAGGCGTCCGAAGCGCCTGAATGGATGAGAGGCGAATGGGCCGGTAGGCGGGCGTTCACCGAGGACAGCAGCCTGATGCTATATAAGGACCCTCTCCCTCCCTCCCTCCTCCCTGCCACTCTCGGTGGTTGCCTCAGTGGGTACCCGGCCCAACTGTCAGTCAATTAGCCCGGCTGCGAGACCGGGGAGGTGACGGGGCTGCGTGCCGTGTCCGCCGCAGGCACGTAGCGCGATGTGCCTGAGCAGAGCGGACTGCCTAGCGGAGCGGTGAGGGGAGTAGGAGACAGACAGACCCACCCACCGCTCCGGCGAGCGAATGAATAGCGCCCCCCCCCCTTTTCTCCGCCATTAAGAGCAGGAAAGAAGCTCCCCCGGCCGAAAATTAGCGGCAGTTAATCGCAGGCCCTATTCGCAACCCTGTGAGGTGCGCTCAGGCGGACTGCCCCGTTTGCTGCGGCGGGGTGGGGGCGGAGACAGGCGGCTTCAAGCTCATCCTGACGGGCTCTTCTTCCCCGGCTGAGGAGCGGCAGAGGCAGCTCCCCGCCCTTCGTCCCGCTGGAGACAGAGAGACTGGCCCCTCCCCTCTGGTGCGGAGGAGCTGATAGACGCCCCCCCCTTTAATCCCGTTAGGGAAGGACCCCCCCCCCCCAGTTGC
>NW_015173676.1:1094931-1112275 GCF_001447785.1 Gekko japonicus
CCCCCATTCCACCCCCCCGCCCACCCCCAGGATGCTGCTCTTGCCGACGCCTGCCCCGCTGTAGCTGAGCCCCGGTGGAAGGTGAGGGCGAGGCGCAGACCGTCGTCGTGCAGGCGCCATGGAGCGCCGAGGGGAGCCTGCCCTCCAGCCCAGCCTGGAATTCACGGTGGAGAATGTGGAGAAGGTGAGGGCTGGGGAGGGGCCGCCGCTTGCACTTGCCGGCTGGGGTGGGGTGGGCAGGAGAGCGTTCGTGATGCCGCCACCATGGGGTATTGGGCGGGAGCTTTCGTTCCATGCTAGGGATTGGGAGGGTTCCCTATTGTAGTGCCCACTTTTATGGGGTGGTCCTGTTCGAGTGTCAGTAAAACCTGTGGTAGGCATGGATTTTCCTTGATTAGATGTGCACAGCTGCTCCATTTTGATCTTCCTCAGGGGCTAGGAGTTGTCCTTGGTCCGTGATTGCCTTCAGTGTTTCGTTCCCATTACCTTGACTTCAGCATTCCATTGGCTTGGAATGGCGGTGGACTTGTGCCTTGTGTGAGGCTTTGGGATCCTTTCTGATCTCCAGTTCATTCTGGGAGCAATAGTGTCATGAGGCCTTGACAGAAAATGACTCTTTGCTGCTGGCTGGAGCTGTATGGTATTTGCAGAAGTAATGCCCCAGGAGTGTATCTAGCATGCATCCTGCCACTCCCCTGAACCTGTAGCATGTCAGAGCTCTGTTTCTCCTGGTGCTTGGTTTCTCCCTTTGGCTTTGCTCTGTGAATGATATCTTCCAGTCATGTAGGGCAGAGCAAGCTTTAGAAATTCACTTGAGTGATGAACTTTTGTCTGGGGAAAGCTAGACATATTTCCCTTCTAACCTTCTTACGGCAGGGAGTGCCTTTCATTGCCCCTGTTTTTTTCTTTGCTGTGTACATTTCATTTATTTATGTACTTTGTTTATATCCTGCCCTTTCCCCAATGGAAATTAAAAGCACTTACATAGTTATTTTCTCCCCCATTTTCTCCTCGCAGCAGCCTTGTGGGGTAGATTAGGCTGAAAATGTATGACTGCCCCAACATCACCCAGCAAGCTTCCATGGCAGAATGAGTATTCCAACCTGGGCCTCCCAGATACTAGTCTGACACTTTATTGAAAACCACACTGGCTGTCATCAACAGGAGTCATTTAAATGCCATTGTACTACAGGTGTGATCATGTGAAGGCACTGGCCACCATTGATGTCTGAAGTGTTCCTATGAAGAAGGATGCTGTGGGCACTTATCCATCATTGGCCCTAACCAGATTTACAGTTCAGGGGCCTTATGTTACGTGACTAGTACACATGTTTACTAAGACAGTTGGGGCCTGCTGTGCATGTGTTTAATGTTGTCAGAATGTGAGGTACAATAGTTTTTTTTGTTGGCCCTTCAGAGAGGACCCCAAGGGATGCATGCATGACTTGGTCAAGTCAAAACTGAGCTTTGGAGAGTTCTTGATACAAAAGCTTCTAACAAGAGTTCTCTGCCACCTTCAAACTGCAACTCTTGAGGTGTAGATGAGTAAAGATGGGAGTGGAGAGAACAAGCCCCTGTCTCAGAAGTTTGAAGTGCACTATAAAGAGTGGCCAATGAACGTCAGGAAGTATTTGTAGTGGAACAGGGCAGACTGTTGTGCCATCTGTTTCTTTCCCCTGTCGCTTTCTGACCTAGCCAAAGGCAAAGCACTTAAAATGGACAAAGCAGATCCTTATTTTCAAAGGATGTGAGTGACATATGAAAACTATGCTGTATGTTGCTTTTGAAAGCAAACTGTCTGTAGTATTTGAAGGACGGTCAGGTAATTTACACATATACAGTTTCATTGGCAAATGTACAGCAATAGCAAATATCACAATTTGAATGAGCACTGGAATTTGCTTGTGTGAGTGTTCCAGAGTGATGCTTTCATATGTTTGTGAAATACCGGGATACTTTGTTGGAGACATTTAAAAATAGTAACAATTTTATCATGTTTTTTCTAATTTTTCAGAGCACTTCCTATACAGTATTTCAGTAATTCTTATAGCAGTGCTCTACAGTAGGTGATTACTTATTATCTCTGTATTGTAGGTGGGATGCTGAGGCCAAGAGAAGAATAAGCTTGCTGAAGGCCTCATAGTGAGTTCCGTGTTCAAATCTCACTTCAGCTCTGCTCTGTAGATCAAAGCTTATGCTTGCAATTACTGTACTATAAGTGCATCCAAACTGAAGGGGATGCCAATAAACCTTTCTTCATTGACATGGGTTATGTAAACTGTTATGTAAACAGTTATGTAAACTGTAAGGGAAGATCTTGTCTCACTAACCTGTTAGTGTTCTTTGAGGGGGTGAACAAACATGTGGACAAGGGGGATCCAATAGATATTATTTACCTTGACTTCCAGAAAGCTTTTGATAAAGTTCCTCATCAAAGGCTCCTAAGTAAGCTCAAAAATCATGGGATAGAAGGACAAGTCCTTTTATGGATCAAAAACTGGCTAGTTCATAGAAAACAGAGAGTGAGTATAAATGGGCAATTTTCTCAGTGGAGGGTGGTAAGCAGTGGGGTACCGCAGGGATCAGTACTTGGTCCACTGCTTTTTAACTTGTTCATTAATGATTTGGAGATGGGAGTAAGCAGTGAAGTGGCTAAATTTGCGGATGATACAAAGTTGTTCAAGGTGGTGAAAACCAGTGAGGATTGTGAGGCACTCCAAGGGGATCTGTCAAGGATGGGCGAGTGGGCGTCAACATGGCAAATGGGGTTCAATGTGGCCAAGTGCAAGGTGATGCACATTGGAGCCAAAAATCCTAAATATAAATACACATTGATGGGGTCTGAACTGGCAGAGACTGAGCAAGAGAGAGATCTTGGAGTTGTAGTGGATAACTCACTGAAAATGTCGAGACAGTGTGTGACTGCAATAAAGAAGGCCAATGCTATGCTGGGGATTATTAGGAAGGGTATTGAAAACAGATCAGCCAATATAATAATGCCCCTATATAAATCAATGGTGAGACCTCATTTGGAATACTGTGTGCAGTTCTGGGCACCACACCTTAAAAAGGATATTATAGCTTTGGAAAAAGTGCAGAAAAGGGCAACTCGAATGATAAAAGGGTTGGAACACTTTCCCTATGAGGAAAGGTTAAAGCGCTTAGGGCTCTTTAGCTTGGAGAAAAGACGACTGAGGGGTGACATGATCGAGGTTTATAAGATTATGCATGGGAAAGAGCAGGTAAAGAAAGAGGTACTTTTCTCCCTTTCTCACAATACAAGAACTCGTGGGCACTCCATGAAACTGCAGAGCGGTCGGGTTAGAACGGATAAAAGGAAGTACTTCTTCACCCAAAGAGTGATTAACACATGGAATTCACTGCCACAGGAAGTGGTGGGTGCTACAAGCATGGACGGCTTCAAAAGGGAATTAGATAAGCATATGGAGCAGAGGTCCATCAGTGGCTATTAGCCACAAGGTATAGCTAGGGGCTCTGGGGCAAGTGATGCTCTGTCTTCTTGGTGCTTGGGGGGGGGGTCAACAGTGGGAGGGCTTCTAATGTCCTGGCCCCACTGCTGGACCTCCTGATGGCACTGGTATTTCTGGCCACTGTGTGACACAGAGTGTTGGACTGGATGGGCCTTTGGCCTGATCCAACATTGGCGTCTCTTATGTTCTTATGTTCTTATGTAAATAGGGCTATATAACAAACATTCTGACCTAGATGGCCCAGGCTAGCTGGAACTCAGAACGTCTTGGAAGCTAAAGGGGGTTGGCCCTGATTAGTACTTGGATGGGAAACCACCCAGGAAATCAAGGGTTGCTGTGCAGGCATGCAATGGCAAACCACCTCTGAATGTGAAAACCCCGTGGGGTTGCCAGAAGTCGGTTGTGACTTCACAGCACTTCCCACCACCACCATATAACAAACATTAACAGAGAGAGGAAGGAAGGGTGAACCTAGCCAAGGGCATGGATGAAATAAAATCCATTGTCCCCAATTAGTACTGAGGTTGCTTAGATAGTGAAATAAACTGTGTCTGGTATTAGCAGAGATTTCATTTTGTTAGTCAGTGTTAATGTCTTAGATATGTTTAGTTTATTTCGATTATAGTCCTTAGACCAGATATGTTACAGGCAATGCATTCCAGAAAATTAAAAACTAATATAAAAATTTTAAATATAAAATAGAACACTTCTAAATACAATGCAGTTTGTTTTTTCTGACAGACTCAAGTTTTTTCCTATCAGTGGGGTGATAATCTCTCTACTCGCCACCTCATAGTATGGGCATCTCTGTCCCCTGAGTGGGCAGGTGCAAAGCCTTTCCACATAAGGAATGTTCTTATATTTCCCATCAAGTACAGCAGAAGGGAGGGCAGAGCATCTAGCTAAGGAAAAAGCTCTTCTGAGCCCCTTTACTTCCAATGATGTTAGATAATCCATTGGTTGAACTGTATATTTTATACTTGCCCTCATAATATTTTTATACTAGCAATATCAGTTTGACGTTCAATGTCCTTAATTCTTTATTTCACTAATTTTTTTGCCTGTTCCATTCCACATATCAGAAGCACCTGAGGGGAAAGGCCAATCTTGCAAAGGTAGCTTTGCACTGCTTTGCACCAGTTTGATTGAAAATTATCAATGTAAATCAGAGGGAGTAGACCTTGTAGGCTAAGCTGTCCTTTTAGCCATGTGTAGATAGACAAGATACTAACCCATGCCTCGACTTTTAAACATTCTCTCTCTAATCTTACCCTGGCATTTGATACACATTTGGGAACCTGTAGGATAGTTCTTAGAAATCTAGATTGAACTCTTTCTTGGGGGTTGAAATGTGAGCTGGGTGGCCCCAATGAGCCATATAACAATTGTGCCAGTGTCTTAGCTTTATATAATTTCAGAGCGGCGGGAACGTATGATCCCCCTTGTGAATTATGGAATTTTACAGTACAATTTGCAGCTCTTTCACCTTGTTCTGCAGCATAATTGCTGTGTTGGAATCTAGAGCCTGTTGCCTGTAGAACCACCCCATGTCTTAGATATCATTTGGTACCAAAGTGACACTACACCACAGTTTCTGTCAGAGTTAAATTCATATGTATAAATTAAAAGGAGTCTGGTGGCATCTTGAAAGGCTGACGGATTTTTTGTGGCATATGCTTCTATGGACTTGTACCACAACTAATGTTCCTTCTGTCCTGTGGAGTCTTGTGAGCAAAAGTTCTACTTTGTGAGCTACTGGCATTAAATTTGTGAGCAAGTGAGTTGGCTGCTGCATAAATCAGTTTGCTCTGGAGCCCTCCTCCCTGAGCTAAGACAAAAATCTGTGAGCTGGAGGCTAAAAAAATGTGAGCTAGCTCACACTAACTAGCTTAGAGGGAACACTGACCACAACAATCTGTTAGTCTTTAAGGTGCTTTTTCTGATTGTTCCAGCTTTGCCATCCTAAACAGAGTTCTACCCCTCTAGGCCCATCAACTTCCATGGACCAAGAAGGTTACAATTTGGTTCAGGAATTCAGTTATAAAATCATTATCTTTCTGGACTGTGTAAGGAAATCCTAAGTTCAGTGATGATATTTTGTAAACATTCCTCAAGAATGTTACGTTGAGAAATATTGGCTAGCTCAGGTAAGTTCTGTATTTCCACACAAGTACAGGGGGAGACATGTATGTATATACCTTAAAAACAAGGAATTTTTGTATTTAGCTTTCAGAATCTCACCTTGCTTTAAATAAAAAAGCAGGTTTCTAGCCTTGAGAGTTACAAAGGTAAACCTGGAAATATGAGCAATTCTGGGTAAAATCTTTTTGAAGACAAAGGATGCTCAGTGAGTCTCCCAGTTGTTAAGGATTAGAGCCAGTACCCTGACTGTATCTTGTATATAAAAGGTAAAGATTTCCCTGGCTTGAAAGCCAGTTGAATCCAACTCTAGGGGATGATGCTCATCTCAGTTTCCAAGATGAAGAGCCAGTGCTGTCCGAAGACTTTTCTGTGGTCATGTGGCAGACATGACTAAACACTGAGGGGCACGAAATGCTGTTACCTTCCCACCGAAGTGGTACCTATTTATCTACTTGCAATTTCTTGCTTTCGAACTGCTAGGTTGGCAGGAGCTGAGGCCAGAAACGGGAGCGCACTCCGTCATGCAGCACTAGGGTCTCGAACTGCTGAGCTACCAACCTTCTGGTCTGCAGCTCAGCATCTTAACCTCTGAGCCACCGCAGCCCCATATCTTGTATATAGGATAGGCAAAACGAATACTTGTCATAATTTGTGCAAATTAATTTACCTTTTCTTGGCTAAAATTAAGAGATTCTTTGGTGCAGATTTTTGTTTTTAGTTCAGAGTCCAAATAGACTCAGTCTGGCCATTGGCACAGAGTGTTGCCTTATTTAGTTGCTCCCCCTCCCACTTCCTTCTGTTAACTATGAGCTTTGCTAGTAGAAATTATACTTTGAAGAAAGCATATGCCCTTTTCTTGCCTCCTTTGTGGTTTTGAGGAGCGCTTCATGACATACCTGTCACACTTCAGGCAGATTTGATCTGTCTTCGGTGCCTATTGTGCTTTCAGCAGCACTAGAGTAGACAGTCCTTGTTGCATCCTGGATTCTATCAAGCTGCATTTATTAGACTGTTAAGCAGAATTCAGTCAGTTCTATACTTATTTATCCCCCTTTCTAGTAAAAACCCAAATATTCTCATCAAAGTATATTCTATGGTTGCACACGGCTGGCTTCCTTCCCTCTCCTTGTAAATAGGTGTATGATGAGGAATGGCAGACTCCTAATCCTGAAAGGACATAGTGCCAAAACCTCCCTTTTTCACAGTGTATGTTAAAATTAAGGTTAGCTTCTTTCTGCAGTGCTATGTAGCAGAGGAGTGTTGTGCTACTGGGTAATGTTGCTTTAGAATATCCCTGGAGGGAACACACGGGCAGTTTCTTTGTGTGCACCAACAATAGAGCAAATGTTGACATCGGGGAAAGGTCAGCACACCCCAGGTGGTGATTAGCTCAGCATGTACTGTGGGAAGTGGGTGTGTAGAAGTAAGAGCTATTGGGGTGTGCCATAATGGCTCCTGCACTCACTGGGAAGGGGAGTAGCAATCTCTGAAGGATGCTTGGGCTCCCCATCCCCCCTTTGCTTTGTTGCCTAACACTGTGACAGGCTTTCCCGTAAGATGCAGCACTTTGCTGTAAGGGTAGAGATTGACTGGCAGAGGGAATTGTGTGAGACCCCTGTTGCAGGAGTCTATACCACACAGTAGACTGAATCAGTGCTTACTTCACACTTACAAGAATTGTTAGATCCAGGTGGGTATGCTAATTTACTGCCCACACTTTATATGTATTACTGTTATTTGTATTTCCATTTCATTGTATCTGAAGATGTGTGCATGCACACGAAAGCTGATACCTTGAATAAACCTTTGTTGGTCTTAAAGGAGCCACTGGACTAAAAAGTGTTAGAAGTTAGCGTCACATGCAAAGCTTTTATTCTGATAGGTTTGGGCTGAATCTTGTCTGGACTGCAAAGGGGTAGCAAGCAATGATGTGACAGAGCAGAATTAGATGTCTTAAAAGCATTTTCCTAATTTGTGTACTATGAGAATTCTTGTTTCGATATTCAGATGTTTATAGGGCTCCCTTTTCTTTGCAGGTTTCTCAGATCCAGGGAGTTCTCTACTTGAGACATGTTCGGACCTGAGCTAGAAGCTAGTGAAAAAGCTGGTTAGCCTACTGCTAGTCCCCCCCCCCTTTCTGTCACTGTACCAGCTATTCAAATCCATGGGTTATTGCAGTGGGGGTGGAAGTAACATGAAGTCTGTGATCTTGTAGAAGCTTAAACAGAGACAGAACTTTTGAATTACCCAGTGCAAAGTTTCAGGATGTCATTAAACAAGGAAAAATTATTTGTGGTGATCAGAACATAAACTCGTACATTCAAGACAGCATGCTAGCAAACATGTAGTTTTACCATAGAAGTTGGAAACTAATGAACAGAACATAATCTGTGTTACGGTGCTCAATATTGTTCCTTTTTAAGATAGGCTATCCTTTCTCTCAGCCAGATAGCAAATCAGTCCTTTCTGTTTTGTAGCAAGACAGACTTGCTCTGCAGATGGGTATATAAGCCTGAAGATGAGCCAAGGAAACCAGAGATATGCCTTAAGTAAAAGTTTGCCTGTGACTTTGGATCTATGTGGTTTAGAACCAATCAACAGTTTGCCATATTTAATATTGTATACATTCATGGGGAGAAAGTTTGCACTTGCAAGGGGGATGCTGCACACTGTCACTTCGTCTAACAGAAGCCAACGGATACGGAAATTAAACAGTACATCTGTGTGTATATATATTCCAACACAATATCAGACAGAGTAGTCCTAAGCCCTGGACTTATTGCAGTGGTGGTATATTTATATATTTTTTATTTAAAATGTTTTTTATGCAGCCTTTCCACCCAATCTGGATCCCCAAGGCAGTGCACATAAAAACATTAAAACATATGAACAATTAAAAATGTTTAAAATTTTCAGTAAAATACATAAACAAATACCTGTGCTCAGGGGTAGTTTCGTAGAAAAAGAGCTAGGGGAACTCATTAGCATATGCCACACACCCTGACATCAGGGGCCCGGCGGTGGACCTGCAAGGCCAGCGGGAGTGCGAGGAAGCCCCGCCAAGGCCCTCCCTGGCCCCAGGCAGGCAGGGGTGGGGAGAGGCGGGGAGGAAGCAACTTACCCTCCCTCTTCTCCTGCCTCCTCCTGGCTGAATGAGGGCTGGAAGCGGGGCGGCCGGAAGCAGGGGGCGGGGCTTCATCGTGTGCCCCACCCCCCCGCACCTCACCCGGGGAAACTGCGATCCCCCGCGTCCCCCCCGAAATGACCTCTGCCTGTGCTGTTTCAGCAAATATGAGATTTTTAAAAATGAGCTAATTAATGCTGGTCCATGTCCATTGAAAGGTCTGTAAAAGGAAGCTACACACAAATACATCCCCTTCCCTCCCCAAAAAAATACTGAAAGTAAGAAATTCTGAATTAATGTAATTAAAAGGGGAAAATTGGGGCGGGGCGCAGTGGATACAATGGGGGGCGGGGCACCACGTGTGCTCCACTGCTGGCTACGGCCTTGATCCTCCTTGTGTCTAAGAGTACCCAACACAAGGGCTGAAAGTTGTAGGCTCTTGAGTTGTGGTCGTGTGTGTGTGCTTTACATGCCATCAAGTCACTTCCGACTTATGGTGACCCTATGACTTGATGACCTCCAAAACATCCTATGATTAGCTGCCTTGCTCTGGTCTTGCATACTGAAAGCTGTGGCTTTCTTGATTGACTCCATCCATCTCATGTTGGGTCTTCCGCTTTTCCTATTGCCTTCAACTTTGTTGTCTTTTCCAGTGAGTCTTCTCATGTGGCCTAACTACAATAGCCTCACTTTAGCCATTTTAGTCTCTAGAGAAAGTTCAGATCTAGAAATCACTTATTTGTCTTTTTGGTGGTCCATGGTATCTGTAAAACTCTCCTACAACACCATGTTTCAAATGAATCCACTTTATTCCTGTCAGCTTTCTTCATTCCTGTCAGCTTTATTCCTGTCAGCTTTTCCCCTATTTGGGCAAATTGATCGAGAGGGCGGTGGCGACACAGCTTCAGAGCTTTCTGGATGACGCTTCTGTCCTAGATCCACTTCAGTCTGGCTTTCGCCCTGGTTACGGGACGGAGACAGTGCTGGTCGCCCTTACTGACGACCTCCGGAGGCATCTGGATCGAGGGGGTGTGGCGGCACTGGTGTTGTTAGATCTGTCGGCTGCGTTCGATACGGTCGACCACCAGTTGCTGACCCACCGCCTCGCCGACGTGGGGATTCAGGGACTCGCCCTTCAATGGCTTGCCTCTTTTCTCCAAGGTCGGGGACAGAGAGTGGAAATCGGGGAACAGCGGTCCCAGAGGCACCCACTTGAATGTGGTGTCCCTCAGGGGGCAGTGCTTTCCCCGATGCTTTTTAACATCTATATGCGCCCTCTCGCCCAGATTGCCAGGAGGTTTGGGCTGGGCTGTCATCAGTATGCAGATGACACCCAGCTCTATCTGATGTTGGGTGGCCGGTCGGGCTCCGACCCTGAAGGTCTTCAACAGGGATTACAGGCCGTGGCTGAGTGGCTCAGGCTGAGCCGGTTGAAATTAAACCCAGCGAAGACGGAGGTCCTGGGCCTGAGTCGGAACGGTTTGGGGCTGGGGCTCCCTCTCCCGACCTTTGATGGGGTACCTTTGGTGCCTACGTCTGGGGATAGGAGTTTGGGAGTGCTCCTGGACTCCTCCTTATCGATGGAGGCCCAGGTAGCAGCCACTGCCAGGTCTGCATTTTGCCATCTGAGACAGGCTCGGCAGTTGGCCCCCTTCCTCGCCCGCGAAGACCTGGCTACAGTGATCCATGCGACGGTCACCTCAAGGCTAGACTACTGTAACGCTCTCTACATGGGGCTGCCTTTGTCGCTGATCCGGAGGCTGCAGCTGGTGCAGAACGCGGCAGCTAGGCTGCTGATGGGCCTCCCCAGGTGGGAGCACATCAAGCCTGGGTTGAAGGCACTGCACTGGCTGCCTATAGCATACCGAATCCGCTTCAAAGTGCTGGTACTCACCTATAAAGCCCTATATGGCCTGGGTCCGACCTACCTGAGGGACCGCCTTTCCCCGTATATACCCCCAAGAGCACTTCGGTCGGGGACCCAGAACCGTTTAGTGGTTCCGGATTCCCGAGAGTCACGTTATGCTGCGACAAGGGCTAGATCCTTCTCAGTGGCGGCCCTTGCTTGGTGGAATGAGCTCCCGGAGGAGATCAGGGCCCTGCGGGATCTAATGCAATTCCGCAGGGCCTGTAAGACGGAGCTCTTCCACCAGGCCTTTATGTAGGGGCCGCCGCTCCCACCACCACCAACGGTGGAAATACCATCTCAGTCGGATCGCCCTTGATAGCCCGGCGGCAGGGTGAACCCCATGGCGGCAAGACCAGCCGATTAGCACGGACTAATACTGCCAGTATGATACAACTAATGCTGGCAGGGGTTATTTCTTGTAGGAGCCAACTGCAGAGTCAACTATAGACCACCTGGAACTTAAACTTAAAGCACTTTATTATTATAAATGGTATATTACTGACTGTATTTTGTGATTTTATTGGATTTTAATGTATTTTATGTTGGGCTTATGCCCCTGTAAGCCGCCCTGAGCCCGCTTGCGGGGTAGGGCGGGGTAGAAATACCTTAATTAATAAATAAATAAATAAATATTGTCCAACATTCAAACCCATAGTGTAAATTACTTTGATCTTAGTTCCCAGTGACACAGCCTTGCCCTTAAGGGTCTCTTCTAGCTCCTTCATGGCTGCCCTTCCAAGTCTCAGTCTCCTTCTGATTTCTTGGTTGAAGTTTTCCTGTTGATTAGTGATGAAGCCAAGGAATAAAAAAAATCTTGAACAATCTCAATTTCTTTATCATCGACCTTAAAGTTGTGTAATTCCCCAGTATTCATTACTTTTGTCTTCTTGATGTTCAACTGTAATCCTGCTTTTGCACTTTCTGCTTTAACTTTCATCGATAGTCTTTAAGTCTTCACTATTTTCTGCCAATAATGTGATGTCATTTGCATATCTCAAATTGTTAATGTTCCACCAACTTTCACTCCACATTCATTTAAATCTAATCCAATTTTTCTTATGCTATGTTCTGCATATAGATTGAACAGATAAGGAGATAAAATGCATCCTTATCTGACATTTTTGCCAATTGGAAACCATTCTGTTTCTCCATATTCTATCTTGACAGTTCCGTCTTGTCCAGAATATAGGTTGAACATCAAAGCCATCAGATGTTGTGGCACACCCACTTCTTTTAAAACCACCCATAGCATTTCACGATCCACAGTCAAAAGCTTTGTTGTAGTCTATGAAACACAAGCTGATTTTCTTTTGGAATTCTCTTGTATGCTCAAGTAACTAACGTAAATTGGCAGTATGATCACTAGAGCCTGTTCCTTTTCTGAATCCAGCTTGAACATCTGACAATTCATGTTCCATATATGGTAACAGGCTTTGTTGTAAGATTCTGAGCATCACTTTGCTTGCATGAGAAATCAATGTGATGATTCAATAGTTGCTGCAGTCTTTGATGTCTTTGAATGTCTTTGAATGTAGATTCAGCATTTCCAATCTGAGCCATTATATTGTTTTCCATATTTGTTAGCATTCTTGTTAAGATTTTGATGGACTCCATTTCTGTGGCTAGGAATAGCTTTATTGATAATCTCATTTACTGCTGGTGATTTGTTTCAACCAATTGCTTTGAGTGCAGCTTTCAGTTCATCTAAAATTGTAGGTTCTTCCTCAAAAATTCTTCTTTGAAGGAATCTGTCATCCTTTCATCTGTTTTGTATAGTTCTTCAGTGTATTGTTCCCATTTTTTCTATATTTTGTCCTGTTCAGTTAATTTCCCTTTGATTTCTTGTGGATCTTCTGCTTCCAATTATATAATCTATTTGATTTATGTATTGCCATCCAGTGATGTCCACATATACAGTCATCTGGTTGGTTGGCTGAAGCATGTGTTTGTAATGAACAAATATTCTTCACAGAATTCTGTGAACCACTCTCTTGCTTCATTTTGTACACCTAGCCCAAATTGACTGACAATATTTGATTCTTCTTTGTTTCCTACTTTTGTGTTCCAGTCACCTGTGATTCTCAGCATATCTTGTTTAGGTAAATGATCAACTTCTTCGTTTATACTTGCATAAAAGTTTTCATTGTCTTCCTCTTTAGCGTCTGTGGTTGGGACATAAACTTGAATGATGGTTACATTGATAGACTTTCCATGAAGTCTGATATTATATGGTCAGACTGGGCATTATAGCCCGATTGCTTGCACTACATCTCACTTCACTATTAGAGCAACTTCATTTATTTTGTGTTTGTAATTTTCCAAGTAAAACACTTTATGACTGGAAATGTCCTAATCTAGTCCACTTTGGTTCACTCACTTCCAGGAATGCTGTGTTTAAGCATTCCATTTTTCATTTTAATGATTTAGTTTAGCTTGATTCATACTTCTCGCATACCTTGTCCCTATTATATGTGTCAAACAGCTTTAAACTTTCCTTTTACATCCTTTCATGTCAGTAACTGAATGTCATTTTGGTTTTAATCCAGTCGTGTCATTAAGAACAGTGCTAATCATACTCATCATCTGTTGTTTTGCAGTAGCTAATTGAGTGCCATCCGACCCGGAGATCCTGTCTTCCAACATTATATCGACTTCCCTTTTGGGTTGTCTCATCATAGTGTTTTGAGGTATGAGATGATCAGAAATGGTTTACTATTGTCTTCTGTGCAACACTAACCAGGGGTAGTTGAAGTGGCACTGCTGTTGCCAGAGAGATCCTCGGCCAGGGTCACTTTCCACTACTGCTGCTGTTCAAGGATTCCTCCACCCCCATCACCACTGTCAGTTCTCTTCTGGTGATGTGTCTTAGTCTGGTGTCTCAACTTTGACCAGTCCTTCTTGAATAACTCTGCTAGGATTTTAGCCTTTGACAGAGTCTAAACTCCTAATGGCATTGGTCTCAGCTTTGCTGATACACTCAAACCCCTTCACCATGTTAAGGAGTATGTTAATGTGGTATGCTGTTTCATAGAAGGCCTCAATCTTGTTAGCCTTGCAGGCAGTTTTGGAATTTCAAGAATGAGGAACAGGTGCTACCCCAAAATGAGGGCTACAGAATGGCTGCCATTAAGTGCAGAGGTTAATCAGAAAATGTTATGAGGTTGCAAGCCAAATATTCTCCTACAATAAAGACTGTTGTTTTAGAATGAGTGCTCCATGCTAACACAAAGCTGATGCTTCCTGGGTTCTTCTGAGGTTCCTCTTATTTCTAGGGATGCCAGTCCCCAGGTGGAGGATCCCCCGATTTCACGGGCTCTTGCCCACTGCTTTCTGGTGGGGGAAGCCCTGACCACTGGCAGCCACACCTCTCCCTCTCCTCCTGCAAGATTTAAAGAGCCCTCTAGCTGATCAGCTGGAGCACATGGCCTGTCAATCAGCGGGGAGGGGGTCTTTAAAACTTGCAGGGGAGGAGGGAGAGGGGTGGCCGCTGGCCGCATGCCTGAACTGCAAGCGGTGAATTCCCCACTTGCAGTTCGGGCGCAGGTGGCCCCTGCTTGTAAAAAGCATTTAAAGGGTCCCTTTAAATGCTTTTTGCAAGCAGGGCTACCTGTACCTGAACTCCAAGTGGTGAATTTGCTGCTTGCAGTTCAGGCTGCCTCCCTAATGTGATGACATCACTTCTGCATGATGTCGTCATGTTGGGGGCATCCCTACTTCCTCCAGGGATGCCCTCTAAAGTCCCCCACCAGCGAATGGACATGACCTGACAACCCTATTCCTATATGATGGGAGAAATGCAGACTGGTTGTTGTAGTTTGGGGAAGAAGCAAAGGGGCACCAGGAAACCCACCAGCAGGCACTGCAGGACCCATGGGTGCCCCATTGAAGATCTCTGCCCTATCATCTGAAATGTGGATGTTCTGAGGGGTTAAGGATTGTCTAGCACATTTTTATACTGCTTTTTCTCCAATGAACCTAGAGTGATGTGTATTATTCTCCTTTTCTCATGTTATCTTCATAACCTTTTTAGGCTGGCCAAATTGAGTGACGGGACAAAGGCATCAGGTTTCATGGCATAGTGATTATTTGAATGTGGGCCTCTCAGTTCCTAATCTAGTACCCTAAGCACTATAAAACACTGGCTAAAAAAGTGTCAAAGCCCTATTGTTTTCATGTGATTGTCAGGGTATTCTAATTTGTTTACAAGTATAAAAAATTATAGAGATATAAAATCCTGAAGGGGCAGTGTTAATTACAGAATTGAATTGATGCAGGATCTGAGCACAGGAAGTTGTTTTCTTCAAGCTATTTCTCTGCATCACAACTTCTAGGAAAGCTACCTTGTAATCTGTCATGCCAAATAGTTAAATTGCTACAGTAAGTGGCCTGTTGACCTGAATTTGTAGCCATAAACTAATGGTTTCCACCTTGTGCTGCATAAACTGTAATTCCAATAATTCAGGTGGTGGAATTTGAGAAGGTAGTTTATGCAATTTGTAATATCTGTCAGCAAAATCCTGAGCAGGTACTGAAGCATACTGAATAGGGCTTACTCGCAGGTTCTCTGGTGAGGAAATGCAGAGAACTTTTCCCAGTGTTTCAAGTTTGCATAACTAAATACTGCATATCCCAGTTATATCAGCATAGAGAGAAGAAACGATTTACCTTGCTTAGCCAAAGGCTCATCTGGCATGCATTAGAAATTTTGATTGAATTAATAGTGGCCTACAGGGAGATAGCTCCTCCTGCTTTGCTACATGACCCTTATTGTCTTGTGGTTGAATGTCTTAAGTGGTAGGACAAAATGCCTTCTCACTGTCAACATACAGCTTTGTGCATGCTTCTGCCTTCATAGAGGTAGATTGTTGTTGCTGTACCATCAGTGAGCATGGCACTTTATAGAGTATACAGGACACTAGTCCGAGAAGATTACAATCTAAAGTTTGAGACAAGGGAGACAGCAAAGAGAGGAGAGGGAGTTGGAAGCAGTGATAAACGATAGGAAAATATGTTCATTCATTTTACACATTGTTGGACTTCTTTTGGTAGGAAGGGGGACAAAGGGATTGTGCCAAAGGCTTTGTGGAACAGATGGGTTTTGTAGAGGGATTTGAAGAAAGTGAGAAAGGTGACAGGTGCTTTCTGGGCAGTTCCAGATGTAAGGGGCAGCAAAGGAGAATGGATGGAGTTATTTTACAGGAGACTTTTGGACAGCTAATTGTAGAGTTGGAAGAGCAAAGGTCACAGGCAGAGATGTATCAAGACACTGGGGTGGGACAAAGTAATGGAGGAGTTTGGTGAAGAGAAGTTTACAGTGGATCTGGGAATGGAAAGGAAGCCAGTGTAGAGATTTAAAGAGGGGTGTTGGTGTGAATAACAGTACAGATGAATTATTTTGGTAGCGGAGTATTGGGTATATGGGCTGAAGTGCGGTTTTTGTTGTTCAGTCGCACAGTTGAGTCCGACTCTTCGCGACCCCATGGACCAGATCACGCCAGGCCTTCCGGTCTTCCGCCGTCCTCTGACGTTTGCTCAACTTCATGTTCGTTGCATCTATGACACTGTCTAACCATCTCATCCTTTGCCATCCCCGTCTTCTTTGCCCTTCAATCTTTCCCAGCATCAGGGTCTTCTCCAGTGAGTGCTCCCTTCTCATTTGGTGGCCAAAGTATTTGAGCTTCAGCTTCATTATCTGGCCTTCCAGGGAACAGTCAGGGTTGATTTCTTTGAGGATTGACTGATTTGATCTTCTTGCAGTCCAAGGGACTCTCAAGAGTCTTCTCCAGCACCATAGTTCAAAAGAATCTATTCTTCGGCGCTCGGCCTTCCTTATAGTCCAACTCTCGCAGCCATACATGACTACTGAAAGACTATTGAAAGAGGTAGTCAATCTTTAAAGGTACAATTGTGGTCTTAGGGTACTGTCTCAGTGATGATCTGGTTCTTATAGATCCACATGGGTCAATGCAGGGGTAATTCATGAGGACAACCAGATGGATTTCACCTAGAGAACTGGTGTTGAGTAGTGATGGGCATGAACTGGGAAAATGTGGTATGGTTCATGGTATGCCAGCTTCATGAACCATGAAACATCACAAATAAACCAGTTTCATTTGTGAGGTTTGTGACATGGTAGAACACCCCTCAGCATGATAGAGACACCAAACTCACAAGGGATATCCGGCTAACCCTCCTCTACCTACATGCCAAGGTTGGTGAGGATTGAATTTATGGGGTTCGAGTTATGGCTCCCCCAAAGAAGGTGTCCCCAGGAAAGCATTTTCTGGGGAAATGACAAGCACAGGTTCATGAGGGTCAGGATTGTATAGAATGGATCCTGTGCAAATTAAAGATGCCAAACATGCAAGAGATCTCCAGATGACTCTCCTCTACTTGCCCTCCAAGTTTGATGAGGATTGGATTTATGGGGTCCAAGTTACAGCCCCCCAAAGAAGGTGCTCCTATGGAGGGAAAAACAGCAAAAAAGCAAGGACAACAGAAGCCATGCAGAACAGAATCGAAGTCCCAGAGAATCTCTGCAGTAGAAACTGAAGGTTGGAGGCATTTTTGCAAGCCCGTACGGTAACAGAAGGTAAAGAGGAGGAAGTTGTAGTAGTCACTAAGATCACCTGGTTGATTAGCTCATTGAGTGAGATGGATAAAGAGGAAAGGGTTGAT
>NW_015173676.1:1112322-1134491 GCF_001447785.1 Gekko japonicus
ATAAGATGGACAAAAGGAAATAATTATCTTCTTGTAAAGTGATTATGGAGTAATTAAATTACGCAACTTGCTGCCAGTGGACATAATGGCCATGAGTACAGATGACTGTAAAGGGGATTAGATAGACTCATGGAGGATAGTTCCATTAATGGTTACTAGCCATGGTGACTAAAGGAAACCTCTGTATTCAGAGGTTTGCTATCTCTAAATACCTGTGCTAGAAGCAATATCAGGGAAGGCCTTGTTCTCTGTGCTCTGTTTGATAGCCTTCTGTGTTAGCTGGTTAGCCACTGTTTGAAACAAGATGCTAGTCTAGATGGACTTTTGGTCTGATCCATCAGGTCTTTTCTTACTTTCTTAGAAAGGTAGAGAAATCAGAGCAGATAGCTTCAGTTTCAGCATCTGAAAAATGGAAAATTCTTATTTCAGGATCAGAAAGTGATGAGGCAGGCCTTAGTAGGCTGTCAAAGGCGAAGAAGTGCTGAGGATTTCTGGAATTGATGTGGATCAAGGTGGTGTACTTGTGTTACTTAGCTGGGTAGATGGCAGATGAGAAAGCAGAGAGCATGACTCTATAATGGGTGAAATCAGCCAGGCCTCTTTGTTCTTCTCCAGAAGTGTTCAGCTGCATGAAAACATGAACAGAGGTATGGAGAGAGCAAGCCAGCACTGGAGACGAGAACAAATGACAGAATTGGTAGGATTGAGTTCAGCTGTGTGGTCTGGGAAACCCAGATTAGAACTGGCACTGGGGTGCTGGTGAACAGAAAACCTGTGCCTTCCTGTTAACTGTCCTTTTTGTTCCAAGGGGATACATAAAGCTGCACTATCTAGCTTCCATTTAAGTTTTTGTTTTCTATGCTAGCTCTGGTTTCACTTGTTCCATCACTGCCGATGGCTAACTGATGAGTTCTTCCTTTTTCCTGTGCTTATCCTTTTGGTCATCTCTTTGCTTGCTGGCTCCCTGTTCTCCTCCCCCTCCTCCTTTTATCATTGTGTGTATGCAAATATGATGGGGTACAGCATCATCTAGGAAGTGACACCTAGGCTCTTTCCCATGGATAGGAAGATTTGGTTTCCTTCACTTCTAATTTGAGGTGATGAGCTGCTGGACTGGATGAAAGCTACCTTCAGATTAAGATGTTGGGGAACAGAAATTCTTGTAAATCTGCCTCTTTGATTGACTCTTCAAAAATTCCTATTTACAGCCTGCAGAGTCCCTTCCCTGTGTGCAACGGGGTGTCGCTTTCCTGACCACCTGTTTTTTCCCTGTGGGGTTCAGTAGAACTGATGAAAGGCTGAGATTTCCTGGGATTTTTAGGGTACACTGAGAATTTAATTTCAAATGGAAATGGAGTTTAAATATTGTGTTAGCTAGTGACTGGATTATTGCTGTATGGCTAATTATACTGACCACAGCCTGAGTGCATGGCCCCTCCAAGAACGCAATGCCAGAGCTTGTGAAGAGTCTGACTCTGCTTATGTAAGTGAAGCTAGTGAGGTCAGCAAAGAGGCAGGGCCAGTAATGTAGCTTTCTAAAGGCCTTTTTTGCTCCTGCAGTCCTAGATAGGTTGGCACAGACCTGTACCGGCATCAGTTAAAAGGGAACTTTTGAATATTTGTCAGAGATGCTTTAGGCTGGTCCTGCATTGGGCAGGGGGTTGGACTAGATGGTCTGTATGGCTCCTTCCAGCTCTATGACTCTGTTGAACTCCACAGGGCGGTGGCTTGGCATTGAATTAGGGATAGGTGTTAGGAATAAAATTGGCATAAATGTTCCTTGGTGCTGCCCTACCTCACAGGGATGCCCTGCAGCAAGTTGTTTTGTAAGTTAACACTGCACCAAAGTTGAGCTGTTGAGATTAAGTTACACATCTGCAGCCTGGCAAGGAGGGGTGGGGGGTGGGGATCAGACCCCTCCCAGAGAGGAGCAGGATCAGCACCATTGAGAGAGTGCTCCACTGTACTCCTGCCTGCCTGCCTAGCGATCCATAGATTCCCAGTTAAAGCACAGTTCATTCAGCAATAGACACTTAGCTTCCCAGAGACAAGAGAACAAACCACAGATTCCCCCCCACACAAAGACGAGGTATACCTGACAGTGACATGGTGCTGTGGTTCACATGATCTGGCCGGCAGGATCTCCTCCAGATGAAGAGAGGTCGATCATATGCTGAATTTTGAGTCACACCATGTTCGGACCAACAGCCCATAGTGCCATAACATGTTACCTGGAAGTCACAAAACTTTATGTTCTCTACGCGTTTTGGGTGTCTCTGATGTGAAAGCCAGAGAGGATCCTCCTTTGGCTCTTATTTGGACTGTAGAAACTTATGTTCTCATGGGGTCCCTGTTCTCTCGTAACAAACAACTGATCTTCAGTGGTGATAAGCTGGCGCCTTCTGGCTATCTCTAGCCAGTGCAAGAAGATACACTTTTTTCTGAGAGAGACTGGCAGGGTTGTGCTTCTTAGAAAGACAGATAAGTACAAAGGATTCTAAGATGGCTGCACTTTGGTCAATAGATAGGCCTAGCAAAAGTAGAGAAAATGGCTCAGAAAATGCAGTGTTGGTTTTCATTTCTGTCATAAGCTTTTGGGACATCTGCAGCAAAGCTTAAACTCTTGCTTGTATATGTTGTGACTCCATAAGGTTTGCATTGTGCTACTTGGTATGCTGAAGGTCTCATGTATGCTATCTCCCCTTGGCTCTGTGATGTTTAGAAGTAAGACTTTTGTTCTTCCATTGTGAGATATCACTGTTTATGGACAATAGGGCTTCTGTATTTAAAGTGTCTGTGAATTTGCTCACAAAGGAAACAGTATTATGCAGGCGGCTGGTCTCATGGTTATTGTTTCAGGCTATGCTAGTCTGTTGTACCAGAAGAAGAAGAGGAGATTGGATTTATACCCTGCCCTTCACTATCCGAAGGAGTCTCAGAGTGGCTTACAGTCTCCTTTCCCTTCCCCTCTCCACAACAGACACCCTGTGAGGTACATGGGGCTGAGAGAGCTCTCTCGAGAACTGCTCTCTCGAGAACAGCTCTGAGGGAAGTTGTGACTGACCCAAGGTCACACCAGCAGCTGCAATTGGAGATGTGGGGAATCAAACCCAGTTATCCCAGATTAGAGTCTGCGCTCCTAACCATTACACCAAACTGGCTCACCAAGTGAAGAACTGGCCCTGTCTTTTGAGATTCTTGTAATAGCCCCCTGTGTAATGGTGAACAAAAAAAATATTTTCTTAATTATCATGATCATGCTAGCCTATATTTAAAAACAAGGGGAAACCCACAAGGACTTAAGGGGGGGATCTCATTTCCCTCTCCCCCACTATTTCTTCTTTTCTTTCCCTGAAAGCTCCTGAAGCCTCTCCCCTTTTCCTACTTCCTTCTCTCTTTCCAACCTAACAGCCAACCTACATTTATCTGCCCGTTTTCAGCTTGCCTCCTGGCAGCCTCTTCGTAGGAAAACTATGGCCTAGTGGTGCAGTGCCAGCTGCTTGGCCAGGCCCACTTCCATGGTAAGGAACCCTCAAGAGCTTGTAGGGAGCATATCACTTTCCCCAGTTTCCCCTGCCCACATTATTTCCCCTTTTCCTTCTCCTGGCAACCTCCATATCCTCTCCTCTGTCCCTGCCTCATTCTCCCCTTAGCCATTCACCAACCTACCCTTTATTTACCTCCTATCTTCAGCTATATTTATTATTTTCTTCATTTATACCCCACCTTTCTCCACAATGGGCGCCAAGGCACTTTACTTCATTCTCCTAAACTAGGATTGGCAGCTCTAGATTGGGAAATTCATGGAGATTTTTTTTGGGGGGGAGTCTGGGAAGGGTCTCCTCCAGAGGATGGGAGGGGACTTCAGACTTGGGGAGGGGTATATTGCCATACAGCTCACTTTCCAAAGCAGCCGTTTTCTCCAGGGGAACTGATCTCTGTTGCCTAGAGATAATTATAGTCCCAGAAGATCTTCTGCTTTCACCTAGAGGTTGGCAACCCTATTTCCTCTTCTCATTTTGATCATAACTTTGAGATACGTTAGGCTGAAAATATGACTGGCCCTATATCACCTAGCGTGCTTCCATGGCAGACTGATGATTTTAACCTATGTCTCCCAGACCCTAACGTGAAGCTGTAACCACTATAACCACACAGGATTTCATATGGTGGCTTCTGTTGAACAGAAATTAAAAGATGCCTGCTCCTTGGGAGGAAAGCGATGGTAAACCTAGACAGCATATTAAAAAGTAGAGACATTACCCTGCCAACAAAAGTCCATATGGTTAAAGCAATGGTATTCCCAGTAGTGCTGCGAGAATTGGACTATAAGGAAGGCCGAGCGCCGAAGAATAGATTCTTTTGAATTATGGTGCTGGAGAAGACTCTTGAGATTCCCCTGGACTACAAGGAGATCAAATCAGTCAATCCTAAAAGAAATCAACCCTGAGTGTTCCCTTGAAGGCCAGATACTGAAGCTGAAGCTCAAATACTTTGGCCACCAAATGAGAAGGGAGCACTCACTGGAGAAGACCCTGATGCTGGGAAAGATTGAAGGTCAAAGAAGAAGGGGACGGCAAGGGATGAGATGGTTAGACAGTGTTATCGAGGCAACGATCATGAAATTGAACAAACACTGGAGCACGACGGAAGACAGGAGGGCCTGGTGTGGTGTGGTCCATGGGGTCACGAAAAGTCGGAGTTGACTGTGTGACTGAACAACAACAACAACCTGGTGGTTGCTGCCTGGCCTGGCCCAATGCATCCTCCTTCAAAGGCCATAACAGCCCTGGAAATGGCCCTGCCACCTCCCCCTGCTTTTTACTGACAAAAACTGAGCCAAGAATGCTGTGGTTGCCTAGCAAAAACCATTGAGGGCTTTTGTTTGTTAAAGCTACAGGTGCTTCTTTTATCATTTTGGGATTTTTTAACGCCTGCAGTGTATTTTTTTAATTTCACATTTTTTCTTCAAACCTGGGGCATTTTTCAGGTTTGTAAAAAGTTCTGCCTTGCCCATTCACTGCTCCAGTTACTGGATTGAAGTATCTTTAGATGTAGCCGACAGCTACTATTATGTAGATCAGAGGTCCCCAACGTGGTGTTCATGGGTACTGTGGTGCCTGCTGATGTTTTTTCTGGCACCCCCAAGTGTTTTAGGAAGTGAGTGGGGCCAGGTAGGGCTTTTGCCCAGCAAGGTTTCTGACTGGCTATTGGAGATTTTGTTGGCTGTGCAGATTTTTAAAAATGTTGTTTTGGCAACAGCTGCCACCACAGCAACAAAACTCCGTATGATCAAAGCAATGATATTCCCAGTAGTAATGCATGGCTGCGAGAGCTGGACCATAAGGAAGGCCGAGTGCCAAAGAATAGATACATTCTAATTATGGTGCTAGAGAAGACTCTTGAGAGTCCCTTGGACTGCAAGGAGATCAAATCAGTCAATCCTAAAATAAATCAACACTGCCATTCCCTGGAAGGCCAGGTACTGAAGCTGAAGCTCAAATACTTTGGCCACCAAATGAGAAGGGAGCACTCACTGGAGAAGACCCTGATGCTGGGAAAGATGGAAAGAAAAAGAAGGGGACAGCAAAGAATGAGATGGTTAGACAGTATTATCAATGCAACGAACATGAAATTAAGCAAACTCTGGAGGACGACAGAGGACAGGAGGGCCTGGTGTGATGTGGTCCATGTGGTCACGAAGAGTCGGGCTCGACTGTGCAACTGAACAACAACAAACTGAAGTGAAGCTGTGGCAATAATTTTGTGGCTGGCTCTACCTCCTGTGGCAGCCATTTCATGGCAGCCAGGTTGTTGCTGCGCCCCACCACGTTGTGTCAGAAAATCAAATGTGCCCGCAGGCTCAAAAAGGTGGGGGACCCCTAATATAGATGAATGATGATACATTGTAGAGCATACCTAAAAGGAAAAACTTGTGCCGTTTGAACTTGAATTATCAAGAAGCAGGGTTGGAAGTGGGCTGCAAGAGTTCTACTTTGACTTTTAAGGACTTGATGCGACTCTATTGCTAACATTGCTCTGCTTGTTTGTGTGCCTTCTGATTTATTATTTTTAGCATTCATATACCAGACCATTTTTCCCTATGTGGTTTCCAAATAAGATCACAGAATACTATAATCGTACTCCCCACTTGTGCATGCTTAATTCAATAGTGTAAAAACACCAGAAGTAACTTCTCCCTTAACTCTTGTGTTGGATGACACATTGGTGCCAAAGGCTCCCATTCTTCTGTGATGTATTTTACTGCCTGTGGAGTAATAGGAGTATAGCATATTCAGTGGGGGTAGAAGGCAGGGGGTAGTGCCAGCAATGTTTAAATATGCTTGAGAATGGCACCAGCTGCTGGCAAGTGTGCCTGGCAATTTGGATGGCACAGAGCTATATAATATGGAGTCTGTTTGGCTCCGGTGGATGGTAGGAAGATGTCAGTTGTGCTTTTGATCCACAGAGAAGCCTGGGATTATGAAAGGGCTGCAACAGTGATAGCAGCTAACTGAGCTCAATGCTGCAGAGCCAGCATAGGAGGAAGAGGTCTAGGACTGTGTCTGAATGAGCAGATGATGCTTTGTTGCTATGGTTCCTGTTGCCTGATGGCAATTGGCTGTGTTGCTAAAAGAATCAAGATATTGGCTGGGCAGGGTTTGAAAGCAAGACAATCCAGCATAACCTTTTCACTTCCAAGATGACTGGCAGTCAGTGCCGAACCAGCAGCAGCAAAGTCTGATTTGTCACACTCGAGCGGCTGGGGCTAAGTCAGTGGGTTATGAGGCCATGCCTGCAGTGTGAGCGGTGTGTTGTGTCAATCTCCTAACTTGACATTCACTTCACATTATTCGTTTGATCAAGATGTGATGGCTCCTTTTTAATTATTATTTTTTTAATTTAGGAAGACAGGGGATACAGAAAAGGAAAAGATAAAAGGGGTTATATAACATCATTGTGTTTGTTGAAGACAATCATGTAGTGCAAAATATGTAAGACAGAAAATATTTTCCCTTACATCCCCTTTATTATAATTTTTAAGGCATCTCACCTACTCTCCCATTGGCCACTGGGGAAAGCTGCCTTGGTGTCCTATTGTCCCATCCTGCCAGCTCCTCCATTCTTACACCCCCACTTTTGACACATTGCACCTTGGGAGTTGTAGTTATCAGCTGGCCTTACTGCAACCATAGCTAAGGGAATTAGAACTACAGCTTCCAAGTTGGGAGTCCGAAGAGGCCGTAGGGCATTAGCAGGGAGTCAGTTGAAGTGTTAATCAATTAAACTGTTAAAAGGTGGGGTTGGGGGCAAAGAGAGGGCCTGGACATCTCCCCGAATTACATCTCCCCATGGAGAAAATGGTTGCTTTGGAGGGTGAGCTATGGCAGTATGGATCACTGAAGTCCTTCAACAATAGGGTTGCCAAGTGAAAAAATCGCTGCAGCAGGGGACTCCCGGCTTGCGGCTTGAGCGCGCGCGCAAAGTGCGCTCGCACCGCATTCATGTCACCAGGAAGTGACATGACGCCGCCGAGCACGCTGGGGGCGGGGCCACGACTGTCCAAGGGAAAACCATAGTTTCCCCTCGGATGGTCGTGGTCCTGCCCCTAGCGTGCCCGAATGGGCCTCTGGGGCGGGGGTTTCCCCGCCCCCCGGGGGCACTTGGCAAGCCTATTCAACAAACCTGGCACTCCCCTAAGTATTGCCAGCCTCCAGGCAACACCTGGAGATCTCCAGCTACTACAACTGATCTCCAGATGACCAAGATCAGTTGTCCTGGAGAAAATGGCTGCTTTGGGCAATGGACTGTATGGCATTACACCCTGCTGTGGTCCCTCCCCACCCCAAACCCTGCCCTCCCCAGGCTCTACCCCTCAAATCTACAGATATCTCCCAGCCCAGAGTTGGCTACCCTTTAACTGGCTACGGAACTGCTTTCCAGGCCCTTGGAACTCAGAAAACTCAGAAAACATGGCATAGGAGGAGGTGTCTTTCTACCGCCACTGCATAGCCCCAAATCAACATAAGTCAGGGGTGGAGGGAACCATACCTGTTACCCTGAGACTGTCCTCCCATACTACCCACTTGGGGAAGCAAAATGACTTGAGATAGCCCTGCCTTGTACTTCCGGTTTATGGCGGCGCGCTAGCAGTTGCACCTCCCGGACCTCCCGGGGGTGAGGCTGCGCTCCGGCCGAAGAAGGGGGTGCACAGGCTCTCAACCCTCCCCAGGGTCCCGGCGAAG
This sequence comes from Gekko japonicus, assembly GCF_001447785.1. Taxonomy (NCBI): domain Eukaryota; kingdom Metazoa; phylum Chordata; class Lepidosauria; order Squamata; family Gekkonidae; genus Gekko; species Gekko japonicus. The sequence continues at coordinate 1,120,569 of NW_015173676.1, forward strand.
GTACCCTGGCCATGGAACTTGCAAGAGGCTGCCTCTTCAAGGGCGGAATGCCCGAGAATTGAGGCACCTCTGTGTTCCGACGGTTCTCTGTGCCGAGAGACCGAATGGGCTTAGCAACGCTGACCAGGTCGAGCGACGGAGGTCATGCGGCATAAAAAGAAATGAAAGCAAGGTCGAAAGACCGATTATGAACGTGAGTCAATCTCATAGCGCTTAAAGAGGAAAAGTAGCTCCCCACCCTTCCCTACTAAACGGGGGGGAAAGCGAGCGGGGGAGGGACACCTCCCATGCGCATGAACTTTTGAGCGATTGAGGGGGGGAACGGAAGGATACGCAATAGAAACTGACTAGAAGTACTTACCCAAGCGAAGACAAGTGGTCAAGCACACATTCAGAGACTTTAAATTTTTTTACAAAAGTAAACAAACGAGAAAGATGGCGGGGAAGAGGGACAAAGACAGACTTTTGAAAACGAAACCAGAGAGCCCAAAACCGGAAACGATCAGCGAGACGACAAAGGCTGTAGGCGAGTACATGCGCCCTCTACTGGATCAGCTGGAAGACTTCAAAGAACAGATGTCCGTGGTAACTCAAAATATTATGGCTCAACAAAACCAGATAACTGACTTGATTCAGATAATGAAGCAAGATGCTGAGAAAGTGAAGGAAGTGGCTGTAACTACACAAAAAATGAAGAAGAAAGTGCAAAAGTTGGAAAAGAAACAGATTTCTCTGGAAGACCAAATGCTGCAAGTCCAAATGGATAAGGCTAACATGGTCCTGCGCTTCCAGGGTGTGCCAGAGAATAGAGGAGAGAATCTTAAAGAACTGATGACTGAGCTATTATTAGCCCCAGTGAGAGAAATGAAAGCGGAAGTGCTGTTCAGTGACATGGATGTGGCCTATAGGTCATATTCAGGATATATAAAGAAAAATAATCTGCCTGGGGAAATTGTAGTAAGATTCTCGAAGAGGCACATCAGGGATGCAATCCTGAAAGCAGTCGTTGCAACACCCCTGAAAGCAGGGGAGAATGTCATCAGAACGCTAAGGAATATTCCATTTGAAGTGAGGCAACGTAGAAAGAAATACAAAGAACTTGTGCTCTTTCTCCAAACAAACTCAATTGGATATAAATGGCTATTTCCAGAATGCGTAAAGTTCAAGATAAAGGAGAAAAAAGAAAAGATAGACTCTGTTCTGAAAGCTCAAGAGTTTCTAAAGGAACAGCTGGGAAGGCCAGAGGACGAGAAAAAAGAAGAGGATAGCAAGTCAGTGGCGAGTTGGAAAAGGGTTCGTCCGGGGAGGACTCTTTGTCTGAGCAGGGGGCAGCTGCCCCAAAAAGTCCCTACAAATTGCGGAAGAGAAGGGAAAAGAAGAAGTAAAGGCTGAAGGACTCTGATTTGTGCCTTTGAGAACTTTGGTTCTGGGGGATGATTGGGGGTACTATATGTTAGGATAAATCCTTAGGGGTTCTTGGACACCAATGTATACAGAGATAAAAATGCAGAACAGACACTCCTTATTCCCTACAAAGAGACAACACAACCTTATGTTTAAAGAATAAATGTTGTCTTTACTGAATAATATTGGAATTCACAAGCATACAAAAACTGTTTCACACACAAACACACAAGCTCCTTTAGGGACAATAGAAATGGAAAACAAGCAGTATGGAAAATAATAAACGTTGACTAACTGGGTGGTTGCAGACAAAAGGTTAATGGATATACTTATCTGATCCAGGAGGGAGTTTGATCTTCCCAATGAAGAATGCGGGAACAAAAGACCTAGCTGAAGGGATTCTAGTTCACACGGGTTGGAACCAGCCAAACACGTGTGGGCTTCACTTGGTCATGATCCAAGAAAACACGTGAGAATAACCTTCAGTAGAACTTCAGTTGCCTAGGTGGGATGGGGATGGCTAGCAACAAACAAAGGATGCTCCTAGCCTTTTAAAACCTAGTTTGGGGGTTGGCCTCAGTGCCAACCTCCTGTCCTTAGTCCGTCCCAGTCCCTATGTCTATTGGTCATTGGGATGTGATGTACCTATCTAGAGGGAGTGGGGCAATATTCAAATTCTATCCTATGCTTCTATAGGAACCATTTAGTCAAGGTGTCACAGTTGCATTGCCATGGAAACCTTTGATGTGGAGATGCTCTGGCCTGGTCCAAGGCAGTAAACAGGGAAAAGTCACTTTCAGATGCAAACCAGATACAGGGTTACGTGTTATCCAGGAACTCATCCATGGTGGTAAAGCTGTTGTTTGTGAGAGTCCTTGTGGCTGAGCATAATGGAGAATGCTTCTTCCCAAGGCAGGATGGGTAGGTGTGTGTGTCTGTCTTCATTAGCATATTGGTGCAGGCAGCACATTGGCACAGCAGCTTCCAGGTGCAGGCAAACCAAAGCAAGCAAATCATACAGCATTCCAAACCCATACACAAATGCAGATACATTGCATACATTCAAGCATCAGCACAATACAGATAAAAATACAATTTTAATCACATCTTCTAACATATACTAGACAGTTAAATGAAACTCTAAGGGTAAAAGTTTTTAAATGTTTTGACTCAGTTTATAAAAGTAACAACGATGAGAAGACTTGATGTAACTAAGCTAGCTGGAGGATTTCCTCTCTTGGGTTTTTAGTTAGTAGTGGGTACTTTACTTTCTCCCGTATTTGTAGTATTCCCCCCCCTCATTTTCTGTTGTAGTTAATTGTAGTGTTAAAAAATAAATAAAAAATCCCCTCTGGGGGCTTAAAAAAAAGAGAGAGATAGCTCTGCCTTATAGCTAAGCAGAAGGAAATAAACATGGCTCACCTCCCTCCATTTTCCCCTTCCCTCCGCCGCCCCATCAGACACAGCCAGGACACTCACCTGGAGCTTCTTTCTACAGCTCGTTGTATCTCTACCCACAACGAGCCTTACTCCTAGTTATCTATAAAATATAATAGTTTTTATTTCTGTTGGGGTACAGTTGTATTCTACATTTGAGTTTAAGTTTCAAGCTTCATAACTAATCTGTTTTGACTACATTCGTTTCATCCTTACTTATGTATTCAGTATAACAAGATGTGATGGCTCTTGAACAGTGTTCCGTCTAAGATGAGTTAGTGTGAGTTAGCTCAACATTTTTTAGCCTCTGGCTCACACATTTTTGTCTTAGCTCAGGAAGGATGGCTCCGGAGCAAACTAATTTATGCAGTAGCCAAATCGCTTGCTCAAAACTTTAATGCCAGTAGCTCACAAAGTAGAATTTTTGCTCACGAGACTCCACAGTTTAGAGGGAGCACTGGTCTTGAATAGCCACATCTTAACAATTGGAGTTCTGGGGAAACATTCTTTGTAGGAACACAGGAAGGGGTGGTTGGGGTGGGGTTGACCCAGAGTGGCCTCATGTTCCCTTGCCAGTTTTAATTGTAGACCTTTGTTGGAATATCCTTTTGCTTATTCCTCAGTCTCTGGTAGTTTGAGGATACCTCTTGCATTTATTTACCTAATGCTGTCAAGGAGACAAACTGCTGTTTTCTTGCTGTACAAAAACTCAGAGGAGGTTAACCAGGAGGAAGCATTGCTCCAGGGACACTGGGAGCATGGCAGCTGCTTCTGGTATGTTTTTGTAATCACCAGAACCTGAGACTCTAAATTTGCCTTCATGTTCTTTAAACAATCTGGGTGCCGGTGCTTTCCTGCTTAAGAGTTCTGAGGGAAGAAATATATCCTTTTTGGCTTTCTGTTCAGGGCTCCAGATGTGTTGCCTGAGTAGCTGAAATATTAATATGTTTATGTGGCCTTGTGCTCTTCAGAGTAGCTCTATGCCAGTGGTGTTCATGTGTTTGAGAGACTTCACCATGAAAGTGTATGAGATCTGTTTACAAGATATAACGTTACATGCTTTGCCATCTCTGGTATTATCCCAAGAATAGCACCACATGCCAGGCTTACTTATGACACTCCATTCCATGCCCTTTCCCTCAGTCACAGGGATGAAAGCTGTGCTTGCCAGCCCCTTATGCACTGAACCCATGAATCTGGTTTGAGAATTGAATGATGGCTACTACTACTAAAGGTAAAATGCTCCATTGTAAGAGGTTCCCCTTCTTAGGGGCATAAGAACACAAGCACTTGCTTGCTTAGGAAACATTGTGTAGGATTGAGCATTGGCAGCACTATACTTTTTCCAGCAGACAGGAGGAAGGCCAAGATGTTTATCAGACACATGCTTGCAGGGACACTGTAGCATGAAGAACTAAGTTAGTTGGGCAAGAACTTAGTTTGGACTTGTTTTGGACATCTATATTGCTTACTAGCCTGATACCTGTGCTTCACGATGGTATTTAACTTCCATAAATCCATTTAGAATACTTATGATGTGAAGTTTGAAATGTAACATTTGTTGTAGGAATTCTAATGGAGAAGATTGTAGTGTAAAAAATGAAGTGAGACATATATATTTTTTCTCTCTCTACTGAAGGACCTCTCTGTAGACTGCTGGGGCAAGCTCCCTCATGGCTTTAAGCACCCAGCAACTGCTGCTGCACCTGACAGACAACCGCCTATTAGGTGTAGGAGGAGGCGGGAGTGTGTTGGAAGCCACCAGAGCATTGCCAAGGGCGACATCCCTGATGGATTAAAGTACTCTAGTCCTGCTCCTACACCTGACAGTCACCTGCCTGTCTGGTGTTGGGTGGATTATGTTTAAAGGCATCAGGGAGCCTGGGCCAGCAGCAGGGCTAAGGCAATCTTGTTCAGCAAACCTCCCCGGCGGTTATCAGCATCCCTCCTCCTCTCCTACACCTGACAGGCAGCTGTCTGTCCAGTGTAGGAGGGAGGGAGTATTAGAAGCCACTGTGGAGGCGGGGCTGGCAGGATCACTAAGGCATTACTGCTGGGGCAGGCTCCCTTATGGCTTTAAGCACCCTGCAACTGCACCTGACAGACAACTGCCTGTTAGGTGTAGGAGGGGGGAGCATGTTTGAAGCCATAGGGAAGCTGGGTCAGCAGCTTTGCTTCACCTCACAGGCGGTTGGCCACTCCTGATTTCCTCAACTGTCATTAGCTCTCTGTAGTCCCCTGTAACTGTTTTTTTTTACCTCAGAACCCTGAGCTCTGCAGCTGACCAATCAGAGAGTGGGGAGTGCAAGGAGGCAGCAGCCTGGCAGCTGCATAGGAATCAATGGGGGGAGCACATTTTACCCCTTTTGACCCACTTAAGGGTCAAATTTCTAAAAGTCCCTTCTTAGTGAGCATCTACGCCATGGTAGGAGCACTCTCCCCGAATTTCGTGTTTCTAGGTCCAGCGGTTTGGCCTGGGCGTTGATTTTACGGTAAGGGGACTTTCTTTTATATATATAGATGAATGTAAGAGCTCTGCTGGATCAGGCCAATGGTCTATCTGTCTAGCATTCTGCCTCCCAAAATTGCCAATCAGATACCTCTGGAAGGCCTGTGAGCAGAGCACAGAGAGGGTCTCCATGTTGTTGCTCCCCCAGCGACTGGTATTTAGAGGTATACAAGGGTGGACCTGCAAGAAACTTGCGGGGAGGAGGCATTCCCCCACCTTTGCTTCCTTCCCTTTCCCCCTCCCGCTTTCTTTCTCTCCCCAAGCCAATTCCTCCTTTTTCTTTACAACCCTCCACCAAGTTGATCTCTCTCCCCACCCCACAAGCCATCCCCCTTCTTTCTCCCCCCCAAGCAAATACCCCCATCTTTCCCTTTCTCTTCCCCCCCAAGCCAGTCACCCCCTTCTTTCTCTCCTCCTTTCCCCCTAACTTTGAGCCCGGCAGCGGTGGCAGTGCCTGGGAGGCCAAGCCAGTGCAGGCTCAGCCATAAAGCCACCCGCTGCTTTCCGTCCCTCTTTGCTCCCAGCTTCCCAAAAGCGGAAAAGCCTGTGACTGCCTCCTCACTAGGAAAGCTGTTGCTAAGGACAGTCACGTGCTCAGAACTTTCCAAGGAGAGAGAGGGAGGTGGAGAGAAAGCTCCTTGTCCCTTGGTAAGTCCTTTCTCTGCCCATGAACAGAAAAAGCTGTTGTACTTTTGGGGGGATTTAAATATCCCCCGTATCATTTAAAAAAGTTTTTAGATTTTTCTGCACAGTTGGGGGGTGCCCCAAATGTGCAGGATAATCTCTTTTCCCTCCATGTGCCCCTGATCTGCGAAAATAAGTATCTGCACGTAGGGGGCCATGTTGGGAATTAGATATATAGATACTGCCTGTAAATATGGAGGTTCCATTTATCCATTACAATTCATTACTTGTGACCTATTCTGCATGAATGTATCAGATCACCTTTGACAACCATCTAAGCTAATAGCAATTGCTATACCATGTGGCAGTGAGTTTTATAAGTTAACAAGCCAGGGATGTGCATAAGCTTGCGGGGTTGCAGCACATTTCCCCATACCCCTATATTTTTTCTTTCCCTTCCCTGAGAACCTGTAGATTCTCCTTTTCCTGCTCCCTTCTCTCATTCCCACCCACCAACTGACCTACCTTTATCTGCCTCCCTGTCTTTACATTCTCCTCCTTCCTTCCTTCCCCCTGGCAGCCTCTGCTCAGGAAAACTATGGCCCTGTAGTGTGGTGGAGAACCCACAAAGACTAACACAGGGCATGTTATTTTCCCATTATCCATTCTCATCCCCTGGCCTGGATAGCCCAGACTTGTCAGATCTCGGAAGCTAAGTAGTGTCGGCCCTGGTTAGTATTTGATTGGGTGACCTTGAAGGAATACCAGGGGCGTGATGCAGAGGCAGGCAATGGCAAATCACCTCTGAAACATCTCTTGCCTTAAAAACAAGTCTAGCTTGCCGCCTAGTGGTGCATAATGATAAAAGAGCTAGAACATTTGGATGCCAGACAATCCTAGGATCCCCTGGCTATACTACACATGCCACCATACAATAATTATCATTATTCCCCTTTCTTGTACTATTTCTTCTTTCCCTCATCATGGCAGTCCTCATATTTTCACAATTTCATGCTTTCATTCCCAGCTGTATGTGCTTTTTGCATAGGCTTACCAAGTGGCGGTGGGGGATCCGCATGTCTTAACAGGATCCCTGCCGCGGGGACGGCAACACGCGTTACACCGACGTTGCCAGGATGCGATGCTACGTGTCGCTCTGGCAACGGCCTTGTTGCCAGAGCGATGCATTGCGTCACATCCTGGCAACGGCGGTGCAACGCGTGTCGCCGTCCCCGCGGCACGGATCCTGTTAAGACATGCGGATCCCCTGCGACCACTTGGTAAGCCTATTTTTGTACCTTTTCTCTCTTATTAACTCACCCACACACCTTTTACTTGCTCCCATTTTCAGCTGTATTTAGTATTTTATTTCTCCTCAGTGGGGACCTAAAATGGCATACAGAATTCTCCTTGCCTCCATTTTATCCTCCCAACAACCCTATGAGGTAAATTAGGCTGCAAAAGTGTAACTTGCCCAAAGTCACCTAGTGAGCTTTCCACAGCAGCATGGTGATTTGAACCTGGGCCTCCCAGATCTGTTATGAAACACTAACTGCTACACCACATTGACTATCACGGAGTGGCTACTGTTCCAACAGTACCAAGGAACTGGACCTGGGTGAGTCATGCAAGTCACATAGTAGCAAGTGGCTCAGTGGTTGCAGACAGGCCGGGCCCTGATAAATCCTCCCTCAAATGCCAAAAGGGCCCTGCCCTCTCCCCCTGCCTTTTACTGATAGCAACCAAGGCTCAAAAACTGGTAATACGGTGTGGTGGCCCAACAATGGCCACTATGGGTATTTGTTTCTTAAAGCTATAGGTACTGCTTCTATTATTTTTTGGGGGGGTTAACCCCCCAATTTTTGTTTTGTTCTTTGGTTTTTTGATTTTTCTGCAGACAAAGATCTGTCTTGTCTGTTCATGGCTCCAGTCTCCAGATAGAAGTATCCACAGTTTTGGTTGCATTGAGAATTGGTTGCATTGAGTTAAACCCACTTTTGCCTATCCTGAATCTACTGATCATCAATTGTATTTGGTGGAAGAGGAAAAAATAGTTCTCTTTCTAGTTTTTCTGTCCCAAACAGTCTCAGTTATATTTAATCTTTTTTTTTTAAGTGAAAGGCCTTTCCTTGTAGGCTACCCGTTTTTGTACTTTTTCTATCTCCATGTTTGTTTGTTTTTTGTGGGGGAACTGATGAGGCAACTGGAACACTGGACAGTATTCCAAATGCAGCCCCATATAGAAGAACATTACAAACTTTGGTTTTTATTTCAATTTTTTCCCCTAATAATTGCTAACACAGAATACGTTCCAGTACTCCATACTGAGTTGATGTATTTATTGACTTGTCCACCACACATCTAAGATCTTGTTCCTGGTCACTTACTACCAATACAGGTCCTATCAGTGTATTTGTTTGGTTAGGGTTTTTTTTCTCTCAATGTTCCATCATTCACTTTATACTAAGCCATTTACTGTGTTGTTTCTCACTCCCCCTATCAGGAGAAAACCCTTTGGATCTCTTCACAATACACGATTTTTCACTCTCCTGAATAATTTGGTGCAAACTTGGCCATTTCGCTGCTCATCCCTGATTTCAGATAATCCCATTATTATAACACTTCCTTCTTGGGTTGTCTCCATACTTCTTTCACTTTTGCGAGATGACCCCCCCCCCCAAATGGTATAGACTTCACTTTGCACACTGTCACAGTCCTGAATACCCTGCCCCTGGAGAAGAAAAGGTGAAGCACGGGCACAGCCTGGAGAAAGGCAGCAGCTCAGTTGTAGAACCAAGGAGAGAGCTAGTTGGGCCCGTAGGTGCAAGGGAAGAGCAGACAGGAGGAAGGTCATCCAGTACTAGATCCCTATGGAGCAAAGGCCTCCTCACAGGAGTTGCACAGGAGTAGGAGTAGGGAAGCAGGAACTGGGAGGGATCAGAAGAAGGGGATAAAAGACCCCAGCTGAAAGAGATAAGAGAAGCAGCTGGCTAGAAGCTTTGGGTAGATAGGCTTGGAGGCTTTGCAGATTAGAGAGTAGCTAGCATCCTGGATGCTTAGAAGGTGACATTCCTAGCCCAGAGAGAAACCAAGAGGGACTTTTCCTAACTGAACCAGGTGGACTAGCTCCCCCTGGCTTAACCCTGCAGAAAGAGTGCAGCAGCAAGAACAGGAGCTTAATGAGCTGGGAGAAGGACTCTGACTGGGAAAGCAGCCCCAGGACTTAGATATGAGCAAGTGAAGGTGATGAGAGATGAACTGGCCAGGCTACAGGATGGCAGTTAATCACTGGAGCTGGCAGTGTAAAAGAGCAAAGTATTAAAGTCCTGGTGTTAACATTTCTGGTGTGTTGACTTGTCTTTGGCACTTTGAAAGCCAGTTTGGTGTAGTGGTTAAGTGCATGAACCCTAATCTGGGAGAACCAGGTTTGATTCCCCACTCCTCCACTTGCAGCTGCTGGATGACCTTGGGCAAGCCATAGTTCTGTCAGAGCTGTTCTCTCAAGGACAGTTCTCTCAGAGCTCTCTCAACCCCACCTGTGGGTGTCTGTTGTGGGGGGGGGAAGGGAAAGGAGTTTGTAAGCCGCTCTTGAGGCTCCAAGTGAAGGGTGGGGTATAAATCCAGTCTCCTCCTCCTCTTCTTCTGCAGGAAGACGATGGCATCTCCACAAGGGGAGATCCACTGTCTTCCTGTGACAAAATGTTGCAGGAGCTTATTTCTAGAGGAGCACCGTGACTGGATACATTGAGACAAATGCAGTAGGGTAGACAGAGCCTCCCTCCTGAAGTAAGATCATAGTCTTATAAATAGCTTAATTTCTCAGTGATGAAATGGGCTGAAAATAATGCGGCTATAGCTGCATCTCAGAAGTTAGCTTGTAGATTGTGCAAAAAGAGGAGCCTGTATTCAATCACATGCTTGTGCTGTTCCTTCCTCTGCTGAGGCCATGTTCTGGAAATCTTGTTCCAAGTCAATGATGTAAAACTCAACACAAGATCCTGTCCAAGGGAGTTTTTTAGTAATTTTTCTTACCCCTTTCTATACTTTTTCCAGCTATGTGATGTTTATTCAGAAGTAAATCCCACTGAGTTCAATAGGACTTACTCCCAAGAAGGACATATAGGATTGTGGCCTTAATCTTTCTCAGGCAGTGGCAATTAGTTTAGATATCATCAGCAAAGTAGGATTTTGTTTCTCTGTTCCTAAGGGCATCAGTTTTCATTTACTTACATAGAATCCCATCTTTCATTTTGTAGTTTATTCATTCAGTTTGGAGTATTCCCTCTAGAACTCTTAGTGCCTCTGGAATTTCACTATTCTGAATAATTTGGTGCTGTCTGCAATTTTGACTGCCTCTTTGTTTACTTCAAATTTATGGTTGCCAACTCTGGGTTGGGAATTTCCTGGAGATTTGGAGGGAGGAGCCTGGGGAGGGACTTCAGCAGGGTATAATCCCATAGATTACATGTTCCAGAGCAGCCATTTTTTTCCAGTTGAACTCATCTGTCATCTGGAGATCATTTGAAATTCCAGGAGATCTCCAGGTTGACAGCCCTATTCAGATTCCAGGTAATTTGTTAACAATATTAATAGCATCAGTCCAAATACAGATTTTGGTGGGAGCATGGACTCTATTGTAACCAGGGCTTTTTTGTAGAAAAAGCCCAGTAGGAACTCATTAGCATAATAGGCCACACCCAACAGCAGAAACTCATTAGCATATTAGGTCACACCCCATGTTACCAGAAGTGTTGTCGTCCAGCCACACCCACCTTTTGATTCTTATTCTGTTTACTTTGTTGTCAAAACCCTGGGCTTTTTTTTGTAGCAGGAACTTCTTTGCATGTTAGGGCACACATACCCTAATGAAGCCAATCCTAATGAGTTTCTGCTATTAGGTGTGGCCTATTATGCTAATGAGTTCCTGCTGGGCGTGACCAACTCAGGAGCCAGGCCGGAACTATGTTCCTGTGCATTCCTAAAAAAAACCCAAAATAGCCCTGATTGTAACAAATGTTTACCTTCCCCTGTAACTCTGCTTCTCTGTGTTGTGGTCTTCACCTTCACCCCACCCTTTCAATTTTTGGGCAACTTCTTGGAGTCATGATCACCTATGATGTTAGCATCCAGTTAAAAACATTGTTGGAAGTCTAAAAATTTAGACAATTATCGTTTTACCATTTCTGGGTAGGCAATGGCTTGCTGTGATACTCAGTAATAGATATGCCCAGAAAATAAGTAGCATTTGGATAGACAGAGGTATGGCCTGCTGTGGATATGCACAAGGAGGGAAGGTAGACCATGCTACAGTTCAGGATGCATCACTGTTCACACACCATTGTTGCACTTGCATGAAGCCTTCTGCTGAGTCAGGCCAGAGTTGCTCACTGTTTGGTTATCAACCTGTTGCATCATTTTGATAGACACAGTTGAAAAACAACATCTAGTCCTGTACTGTTTCATAGCATCAACTTTTCCTTTGCTCCTAGCTCTCCCCTGCAGATTTTTGGATTAAAATCTTTACAATCTCCCCTGCAGATTTTTGGATTAAAATCTTTACAATCTGCTATCAGTTTTAAAATATTTTGCATAGAGAGCTTTACTATGCAGGTTTCAGTGCTGCTGATACTAATTTTTTTTTTTATTTGCATTTAAATTTTGTCTTTTGAGAGAGAGAAAGAGAGAGAGAGAGCGCCACAAGAATTCAGTCGTCCTTTAACCACAGGAATGAACAAACCATAACTAGGCTAGCTTTATAGGGTTTCAGTGCTGAATCTCTCCCTTTACTTTTACAAGTGGATGTGGTAGAATATATCCACTAAAAATCATGTAAGGTTGCTATTTAATATACTTATATCCCACCTCTCAAAATATCTCTTTGAGGCATCAGTCCTCAGATTTTAAAATACCAAAACAAGAGGCATTTGGAAGGACATTGTACATCAGGTAAGTAGGGTATTGCAATGTGGTTTGTAAAGTGTAGGATGAAGTCGAATTAAATGCAGAGAAGCAGTGAGTGGGAAGGGGTGTTGAATCTTCCCCCTGTACATCTTTCTGAAATCGCCTTCCCTCATAATCTGGTTTTCTCCCTGTGGGATTAATTTCCTATCTCAGACCCATGCTTGGGGGAAAAACAGCTGGTAGCCGGGAGTATAGGCAGGGGAAGAAATTGCCCCTTCCATGCCCCATGTTATATCTGTAAAGTAAAGAGCTGCTCTTTTCTAACTTATGGTGTGAATCTGTAGTTAACTATTTCCATTTCAGAACATGATTTTCCACGTTGGGTAATTTAGAGCACACCAATTCTGAGTGTCTCCTGTTGTGTGAATACCAGTCTGTGACCCCCTAGTTGTCTTCATGTTGTAGTGTCCAATGCCTTCATATATACTGTTGTCCTCATTGTGACAATACTTGTCTTCTAGCCTAACGAGGGCATGTTGTAAAATGGATCTCTGATCCAGCAAGATTTATCTGTGGCAAAGACACTAGGTAGAAGTCTGTGTAGAAAGTCTGTTGTAGGTTGTCGATCTAAGTTATCCATACAGTGGAGGGTTAATATTTCAGGGGCTAGGTACTGCTGATTTAGAATATGGTCTTATTGTCTTGGGGCATGTGAGGATATAGAAAACACTGAACTGTTGTGTTGTTTTTTGCTCCTTTACAGGCGCTTCACCAGTTGTACTATGACCCCAACATTGAAAACAAGAACTTGGCTCAGAAATGGCTCATGCAAGCTCAAGTCTCACCCCAAGCCTGGCACTTCAGCTGGCTATTACTTGACATGGACAAGGTGCCTGAGATTCAGTACTTTGGGGCAAGTGCCCTCCATATAAAGATCTCACGCTACTGGAATGACATCCCAGCTGACCAATATGAGACCCTCAAGTCACAGCTCTTCAGTCACATAACCCGTTTTGCTAGTGGCTCCAAGATTGTGCTGACTCGACTGTGTGTAGCATTGGCTTCATTGGCGCTCAACATGATGCCAGAGGCATGGCCGTGTGCTGTCGCTGACATGGTGCGAATGTTTCAGTCAGAGGACTCTAACATAGATGGACGAGCTCGCTGCTTGGCTCTTCTAGAACTGCTGACTGTCCTGCCAGAGGAATTCCAAACTAGCCGCCTGCCTCAGTACCGCAAGGGGCAGGTGCGTGGTGTCTTGGCACAGGAATGCAGTTCTGTCTTTCCACTACTAGAGCAGCTGCTGCAGCAGCAAGACTCTCCCAGCTTCATTAAACAGAAGGTGCTGAAGTGCTTCTCCAGCTGGGTGCAGCTGGAGATACCCTTGATGGAGTGTGAGAATTTAATCCAGGCAGCCTTCACTTCCCTGCGTGATCCAGAACTATTTGACACAGCAGTGGAAGCTATTGTCAATGCCATTTCCCAGCCTGATGCTCAGAGGTAAAGGTTAATCTCACATTGGGGGGTATACAAGATCTGTTGCCTGTGCTGTAAGCCACTTTCCATATGCAGCTGCCAAGAATGCACCTGTGTCAGCAGAGCTTCCATCACCCCTCAGTAGCCATGGTGTGTTTCCAGGCCAGAGTCTAGAGTGTGTGTGTGGGTGTGTGTGTGTGGGGGAAGTATCATGTTCATGCATTTTTCTTCAATGGAGAGAGTGGGCACAGGATGCTGCAAGTTCTCTTGATGGAAATGGGGGAGTGGGAGGCATGGAGAGGTGAGAGTAGAGATCTGATTGGGCAGAATGATCCTTTGCAAACAAGCTTTAGCAGTCCTTATCCAGACATGTTTTTTTCCTTAGCATGTTAACTCATTCAAAACAAAACTATGTAGTACTGAAACTAGGCTGAAAGCACCGCAGTCTTGATTAATTTTTAAGTCAGCACAAACCATTGAGAGAGATGTAGAAGACTGAGTTTTGTGCACTTGAGTTCTGTAGACATGGCTAATTTATAAGAGCAATTGCTGGTTATGTTATAATCCAGTAA
>NW_015173676.1:1134533-1151162 GCF_001447785.1 Gekko japonicus
TGTGGTGAAAGAACTAAGCTTTGGGCCTATATCATATTAAAATCTTCTTACCGGCTCTTAATAGAGGTTTTCAGTCTTCTCTTTGCTTGTTCACTTAACTGCCCTTTGCATTGTTCAGTACTGGAGAGCATAGAGCACAAATGGAGGCCTCCAAAGACCACCACAGAGGTTTGCTGCTGGGCATGAGTTTTGTAACCTCTTGGGCACAATGTGAGATCTGAGTGTGTGAGTTCTGGGACTCTCTGTTTCAGAATAGGTCAAGTTGGAGACTAGTAGGGAGAGCTTCTCTTGTGAATATATGACCAGCATAATGCCTAAGCTAGGAAGGTTCTGTTAGCGGGAAAAGCCTGTGGTACAGTTTATTCACTTCCCTTCTCTCCACCCCCTGGAACTCCACTTATACACAGTACAGATAAGATATTCATTGTCTGAGAACAAGAGGTCTTGCGTGAAGATTCATCAACAAGGTGTGTTACTGAAGTAACTGGTTTCTTAAGTGGCAGAACGACACATGACAACCAATATTATGGATTTGGGATGTATAGCATGTTCAACCTGAGGAAAAGAAAATAACAGTGAACATGATACCAGTTTTTGAGTATCTAAAAGGATGTCAGAGGAAATTACTGTTTATATGTGATGATGAAGGACAGAGCAGCATTGAGTTCCTGCTGTATGTCACAATAGGACAGATGTGGGTTGGAGTTCAGGAAGATACTCTTAATAAAACTAGAAATTTATCTTCAACGGATTCCCTAGCAGAATTGTAGAAGCTCACTCACTGAAAATTTTAAGAAGCAGTGGGAAGAGCATTGGCTTAACACTCAGTAATCTTGCCTGTGCCTGGGCATTTTGGGGTATTTTCTGGTGTTGTTTTAGTAAACAAAAATTGCCATATTTGTGCCCTGGAGGCACATCTCATAGCTTGATAATCACATATTTTTTCATTTGAGCACATTATGACCACAATTTTAAAAATGGAACAGAAAGAGAGTATGTTAAATTCCAAAGTATGTTCACAGCATCATTTCTCTAAGCTCTATCTGGTGGGAAATTTGAAAACAAAAAGCCAGGAATAGTCTAGACCTGCTGTGTCCTACTTACTGGACTATAGGCCTGTGCCCCCCAGCCACTTTTGAAACACTGTCTTTATTAGCTTCACCAAAGTGGTAGGCACAAATGCAGGGTAGACAGCTTAGTGATGCCTCAGCAAAGTAACCCAACATCTTTTCGGGTCAATGGTAGTTATGCTTGTTAATTGACAGGACTTGGGGAAAGATCTAGAACAAAGATGAAATTTTCAGAAGTCAACATGACAATTATATATCTTTAGTAAAGCATTTTAAAATTCACCTAACACTGAAATTCTTCTCCAACAAAGGTTTGGGTATCTGCTTTTCCCAGAGCTCATTTTTGTGGCTGATATAGGCTACAGTCTGAAGGACACTTTCCTGAGTCTGATTTCCCACAGCTGCTGCTCTGCGCTCACTCCTCTCTTTGCCCTGATGGTACGTGTCAGTTTCCCACTCGAAGCTGTGCGGCCACATTTTGTCCTGCGGCTTTGCCCGATTTTGCCTGCGGTTTTGTAATCCTGAAAAAACAGGATCATGAAACTGTGGGGGAAATCGGGTGAAGCTGCGGGTCAAAATGTGGCCGCGTGGCTTCGAGTGGGAAATTGACACGTACCGTTGGGGCAAAGAGAGGAGCGAGCGCAAAGCAGCAGCTGTGGGAAATCGGTCTGAGAGTAAGTACCAATGTTGGACTTATATATGAGTAGGAATGCTTAGGATTGCTATATAATAACCTAAAATAGAGTATTTAGGTGACCAATTTAGATTAGTGTATGGCCATATATGGAATCAAATGTAGGCTGCTCACGTTAAAATTAGTCCTCTTAAAACATCTCAGTATTTATTTATTTGTTATATTTATACCCTGCCCTCCCCACTGAGGCAGACTCAAGGCGGCTTACATAAAAATGTTTAAAACAGATTAAAAGTCTAAGTTTGCTGGTGATCTCATGTACCTAGGATAAGAGTTTTGCCAATAGAAGTGAGGGTCAAAACACTAGTTGGGTAGGTATTCCGAAAAATAGCTCCTTGTGTCATCTTTGTATAATGATAGCTGTTACCAACACCTTTCACACTTTTCCAGCTGATGACAAGATCTGATGTAATAGCTAACATTTTAAATACTTTCTTTTGCAAGGGTAACATCTAGATTATTAGTAAATGCCCACCAATGTTAAATCTCTTTTTTTTTTTGGGGGGGGGGGTTGGTCTAGGTATGTTTTGTTGCAAAGGCTAGCGTACCATTCAGCATTATTGTGATCATGTGATTTCTTTCAAAATTTCAGCACATCTGGTTAATCTTATTTCTGATGGTCTAACTTTATAATTTTGTTCTGTGCTGGAAATCTGAGTAGCTGGTTGATTAGGATGTACACTTGACCCTAGAACTCAAGAGTGCCTCACTGGGCAAGAAGCATTATTATTAATGATGTTGTCCTTGAGCAGAATGTAAGGTTATTTTAAAGAACACAATATTAACAAGAATACTTCCAGCATTGGAAACAGAAAGAGTAAAACTTCAATCCTTAAGTAATTTCCACGACTTAATTATCTAGGTATATTTAGGGAGCAGAATATCAAATGCACAGATACCTCAGTAATGGTAGTGGCAGATCTATGTTCAGATTAAGTTTGTTTATTTCAGCTTCAGGCAGAAAACAGATCTGGCTGCTGACATCCAAGAAACAAACTTGCAGCATGCACTGATCAGTCAATATACAAAATTAATTTTCTCTGAAAGGCATGAATATTGCTTTTAAGAACCTACCTCTTAAAACTCTTACCTTTTGGTTTGATAAGGCTAACATCATGATTGAAGTTGGGCCATTTATAAGACATTGCCTATGGTAACGAAGTTGGGAGCTAAAATTAATTTCTTACTGGCTCAAAGATTCAATTAAACATGCAGATAGGCAGGGGAATTGATGCCCGGCGTCTGTATTACCTTGCATTGGTGGTAATATTTCCAAGAATTCATGTATTTAAAGTACCACCAATGCTTTGTTATCTTTCTGGTAAAGGTGTTTATGCATTTATGATTCTAATAAACTAGTTGAAGTCTGAAAGCTTTATGAAGTTAATCTAAACATATCATCCACAGTTTTAAAAGATTATAAAAACTTGTTTCATAGCACGAATTCCAGAGCAAGCACTGCAGATGTCTAATTGAAATGTCTACACTCCATTGCAGCTGTACTAAACATATAAGATAGGCCTTACTGGCTTTTAATGGTATGATCCTGGCATACAGCAGGTGCACAGAGCAATATCATCCTACTACTTAGCATGTCTTCCCTTTGCATTGTGTAAAAATGTGATAGTTGACAAAAAAATAAGCAGACTTAAATAATGGTCTGTAATTCTTTAACATTAAGAAAGATTTCAAGGTAAAATACTAAACAGGAGAGGCTGTGATAGTAGAATTTGAGTTGATAACTTCCCTAAAGGTTTGAATGCAGGAAGTATAGCTACCCTTACATGTATAACAGCACATAATCAGAAACCAGAACAGGTGTTACAGAACCAGGCTGAATTAGTCACAGATTCAAATTCTGGTCCAGATCCTGGTGACATATCACGACACCCAATATACAGATTAAGGGGAACCGAGTATTGATTTGTCCTAGATTCTGGGGTTCACCAGCCACTGTTGACTACCTTTTTGTCATTCCAAATGGATCAGAAGCATGAAGTACAACTGAAGTAATATTTTGTTGAGCCGTTATTTAACCTTGAATTTCCCCTCCTCTTTCCACAATTACTATTCGTCACTTTGTACTATAAGGAGCAAGATGATTTGTATAGGCCAGCTATTTTCAGAATATTACAAGACAGAATGTTTTTCCCAAAAGGAGTTTATTTACCAGGAGTAGAAAACCAAGAGCAGCTAACTAATTTACCATTGCTTGCCCTTCTCATTATGCAAGCTACACTCACCCTCAATTGCCACATTAGCAGGCCATAATTCCAGAACTGGTTATGGTTATACTTTTATGGCAAGCCTAGTGGTTCAGTTAAAGATATTTTGTATCTTCTGACATTTTTTCTGGTAGTTCTTATTGCTTACATCATAAGTATGCATTGGACTCTGGCTGTGGAGTAGCTTTGGAATTTACCAGCCTATACAATGTGTGTGTGGGGAGATCTATACCTGACAGTCCAAGTCATAGATTCTGGAGATGTATAAATACTTAACAAAGAGGCAAAGAAAGACATGGGGTGTCTGTTAACAGCTTCTGGCTTCGACAGTGAATCTGTGTGAATGTCAGTGTACACTTGATCAGATAAGGGGGAAAGTTCAAGAAACTTGCATCATATTCAGTATATATGTGGAAAAATGAAGCATTGAAAAAGGAATGTGAGGTAAAGAAGAAGCTAGTTTTCTTCTAGAGACTGAGCAGTTGGGTGTGTCAGAGAGCAATCAGTCTGGTTGTCGCTTAAAACCACCATAGTGTATTGATTCAGCCTTTTGTATGTCTGGGAAGCTGATATACAGAGTGAGATAATAGCAATGTGATCCTGGTTGGATTTAGGAGGATCAGGGTCTGCTGCCTCCACACAGCATTCATTGCTCCTGAGAATCTTACTGGACCTCTTTTCCTTCATGGCCTTTGCTAGGAGTGCTTGCTGCTGCTGCCCCCACACCCTCTACAGCTGCCAGCCTCTGTGCACAGTCTTGTCTTCTAGCACCTATTGGAGCTGTTGTACATCCCCTCCTCCATCTCAGTTGTTGCAGATAATGCAGAATTGAATTACTGCCCCCCTTCCCGCACTTACAGTCTGTTCATCAGTTAGTCCACCACCACCCCCACACACACCAGTGTCTTGACCAAATGCATTACATTTTCAGGATTAAATTGTATGCACAGAACTGAGCTTGGTCTCCTGAGGCATACTTTAGGTTACTTAAGCTTCATTCTGTGAGGTAACCCAAGTAAACCAATATAGTGATTTTGCTAATTTTTCTGGGCTTTTAATTTTTGTTCTTTTTTCTTTTTTGTGAATGGAAAAATTGAGGGGGCAATACAGACACTGGCCTCAAAGGGGGTGATAGGGGATAGGTGGCCTTTGAATTCTTGAGTGCCATATGCATGTGCATTTGTGTGTTCTCCCACCTTGTTTCTGTGAGCCACATGTGCAATGCAGGCAAGTGCGAAATAGCTGTGTCTCCAGAGAATATGCTTCAACAGCCAGGTAACTGACAGCTGGTGGATTAGTTGCCAGTACAGACTCTCTCTGGAGCCATCCCTTGCTCTTTCCCTCAATTTCCTCTTGTTGTCATGGTTACATTCACTTATTGGCAACTGCAGGGAGATTGGCAGGCATGAAATTGCTTATAAGGTTCTGGAATGCTGGTGTGTACAAGGAAACAGTAGCCGTCTGGATGCTCCCAGAAGTGTATTGCATGGGCATCATACTTTTGTTCAAGCTGGTAGTCAAAGCTCTAGGCTCCTTCAAACTGTCCCTCCGTTCAACAGATTCTTCATTGGAATTAATCGTGCAAATGACATAAATGGTTACTTTTTAACTCTGTTTCAAAATGTTCTACCCAGATTGGATGATATATACTCTGTGACATGTGGAGGGGCTAGAGAGTTTAAAAAAGAAGAAGAAGAGGAGATTGGATTTATACCCCGCCCTTCACTTGGAGTCTCAGAGCGGCTTACAAACTCCTTTCCCTTCCCCTCCCCACAACAGACACCCTGTGAGGTGGGTGGGGCTGAGAGAACTCTGACACCAACTGCTCTTTCAGGAACAGCTGTGCCAGAGCATGTGACTGACCCAAGGTCACATCAGCAGGTGCAAGTGGAGGAGGGGGGAATCAAACCCGGTTCTCCCAGATTAGAGTCCGCACACTTAACCACTACACCAAACTGGCTCTCAGGAGGAGGAATAGAGACTACAGGATGGAGAAAGGAAATCCCAGACAGAATTTTTCTAGAATTTACCTGCTCACATTTCCCCCTGCAGTCATAATGTGAAAATCAAATTTTATGAAAAAATTAAATCAGAATTTTATACTGGACTCTGATGGTGGTATAGTTGTAGACATCCAGACTAGTTGATAATAGTGCAAACAAAATTACCTGGATATGGCTGGTAAATTATGGAGAGGCAGCTTAAAGTCTGCTGCAGCAAACAAGTGTCATTGGCATTTATGCATCTGATGATGAGAAGGAGGAGATTGGATTTATACCCTGCTCTTCACTTGGAGTCTCAGAGCTGTTTACAAACTCCCCACAAACTTACAAACTCTCCTTCCCTTCCCCACAACAGACACCCTGTGAGGTAGGTGGGGCTGAGAGAGCTCTGACAGAAACTGCTCTTTTCAAGAACAGCTGTGACAGAACTGTGGCTTGCCCAAGGTCATCCAGCAGCTGCAAGTGGAGGAGTGGGGAATCAAACCCGGTTCTCCCAGATTAGAGTCCACACACTTAACCACTACACCAAACTGGCTCTCTGAAAGCTCATGCCACAATACATTTGATAATATTTAGGGTGCCATAAGACTCCTTGAGTGTAGCTGTTGATGTGTTGCCAGATATTTGCAGGTGCTAGACTTCAGGGGGGACAGTGATCTTTGAGTTATTTTTGCATCACAAGACATCCAATCAGAATTCAGGAGACTATGTGAAACAGGTTTTAGATTTGGGGCCACTGTTATTGTGACCAATAATTATATTACTTGTGTAGATCAGCAGGTCAAATACTCATCTAAGAATCTGGTTCTTACCTTAGTGCCTTTGTGGGTGGGGTCAAATGCTTACTCAGGCTGTAGGTCTTGTTCCTGTAATCAAGTATGCTGATTTGCCAACTTCTGCCACACATGTTTCATAGTAATGTAACATATTACATGGTGTTTCATACAGATCCCCTTATATATGGCCAGGTGAACTGTGGTGTGTATGCGCGTCCACACACGCACTTTTAGTGGGATGTACTGTATGATCTGGGCATCCACATCCTTGAGGGACAGGTAGGTTTATAACTATGTAAAGAAATAAACCCTGTATTACAGTATGAGAAAGATGGAAAGGGTGCGTGTTCATTTTTTTCATTACTGGAGATGGCCCCTGACAGACCACTCAGAATTGCATAGACCTCAATTGTGCGTCCAAGGGGGGGGGGAGAGACTGAGGGAGTTCCTGGGTATGTGAACCTTTCTTCAATGTTCTTTGGGGGCAGGGAACCAAATCGACTCCAGGCCGGCAGGCTGCTGGGGCCATGGAGCTGTGGGCGGGCCGCAGCAGCAGAGGCGGCAGTGGTGTAGCAGCAGCCTTGCCGCACCAGGGCAGCTGGCCCGCTGGCCGGGCGCGGCGGGCCCCGGATCGCCAGCCCACGCTGGGCGGCTGCCGCAGCGGCTCCCACGCCTGGTGCTGCTGCCTGGGCTGCGCTGAGCCGTGCCAAGGAGAAGGAGGAAGGGGAGCGCCCTCTGCCTCCTCGCTGCTTCCCTCCCTCCCTCCCTCCACTGCTTCCCTCCCTTGCCGCAGAGCGAGAGAGAGAGAGAGCGTGTGCACGCGTGGGGGGCAGATCCCCGATCCCCACCGCCTTTCTTTTCTCTCTCGCCAGGAGGGGAGGCTCAGCTGCCGCGGGGCTGGAGGGCACAACCCCCCAGCTCTTCCTGCCTCTGCTCGCTCCCCAGCCACCATGGCGGGTGCGGTCGCCCCGTTAGCGCAGCGTGTGGGGGGCTTTTGGCAGGGGTGCGGGGTGCAGTTTGGCGCCCCTGAGGGCCGGTGCGCCCTAGGCAAGCCTCTAGTTCGCCTAGCGAGCGAGCCGGCCCTGTCCCCACCACAGTTGATACAATGAGTGAACTTGAGGCCCCTTGCATGTCTTCGATTCCAGCTTTGGATTCCTTCGGCCCGCTTGGCCTGGAGGAAATAAACAGATTGCTCATGACTGTATGCCCAACCACATGCAACCTTGATCCGTGCCCTTCCTGGCTGATTAAAGCCGGTCATGAAGGGTTCTGAGGTGCCCTGAGGGAGATTATCAGCAAGTCCCTTGTGTCCGAGATGGGTATCCCCCTTAGAAGTGTATATAAAACCTCCCCTTACTACTGAACACGACAGAGAAACTTATGAAGGTTTATTGGATAAGGATAATAAACTGAAATCCAAGGAGAGACTTTGGGATACTCTTAACATCAAATTTACTTGGTGGGAAACCTTACAACTTCAATCTAGATATGCCAAAAATGCAGTTGTGGAATTCTAAATTGCTAAAACCCAACTAGACAAGATCTGGCTATTGACAAGTGACAAGATGATACAGAAGCTTTATAAACAACCATGATTCCTGGATGAGAGACATTGGCCACTCTATAGAAATAGAAAATGGCTGAAAATGTGGAAAACAGTCAGATATATGAGATCTATAAATTATAAAGAGAATATTTTTAAAATGTTTCATAGATGGTACTGGATGCCAGATAGATTAGCTAAGTGTCATAAGTCTGTTTCCATCAACTGCTGGAAATGCAAAGGAAATGTGGGAACGTTTTTCCACATGTGGTGGCGTTGTAGCAAGGTTTATAACTATTGGTTAAAGATACAAAAAATAATATCAGAAATAATGGAACAAAATGTTTTTTTTAACACCCGAAATGGCTTTGTTAAATATAATCCTAGATAGCTTTGTACAAAAAGATGTCTATCTGTTGATCTATGTATTGACAACTGCCAGGATATTGTTGGCTAAGTTTTGGAAACTAGAAAAAACCCCGACAAGGGAGGAAATAAGGACAAAACTGCTTGAACTGATACAAATGGACAAACTAAATTTGATGTTACAAGGGAAAGACGAATGTATTCATACAATTAGGTGGGCAAGAGTGTTTAAGTGGATAAATAACTCTTGGAAAATATAGACTCGAATGTATATGATCTACCATATGTAATATTGGATAAAACTGATAAATAAAGCTTATTAAAAAAACCCAAGTCCCTTGTGGAGGGACGGTTCCCGGGGGCACTCAAGAAGGCGATGGTCCGCCCTCTCTTGAAAAAGCCATCCCTGGATCTGGCCGAATTGGCCAACTATCAGCCGGTGTCCAATTTGCCCCATTTGGGCAAATTAATTGAGAGGGCGGCGGCGATACAGTTGCAGAGCTTTCTGGATGACGCTTCCATTTTAGATCCCTTCCAGCCTGGCTTTTGCCCAGGACACGGGACAGAGACAGCGCTGGTCACCCTTACTGACGACCTCCGGAGGCACCTGGATCGGGGCGGCTCGGCAGTGCTGCTGTTGTTAGATCTGTCGGCCGCGTTTGACGTGGTCGACTATCAGCTACTAGCCCACTGCCTTGCCGATGTGGGGATACAGGGGCTTGCATTGCAGTGGCTTGTCTCCTTTCTCCAAGGTCGGGGACAAAGGGTGATGCTAGGGGAGCAGCAATCCTGGAGGCACCTATTGGAGTGCGGAGCGCCTCAGGGGGCGGTGCTCTCTCCGATGCTTTTTAACATCTATATGTGTCCCCTTGCGCAGATTGCACAGAGGTTTGGGTTGGGGTGCCATCAGTACGCTGATGACACCCAGCTCTATCTGCTATTGAGCGGCCAGTCAGGCTCTAGACAGGAACATCTGGACCGGGCATTGCACGCCATGGCTGGTTGGCTCAGTTGGCTGAAACTAAATCCGGTGAAGATGGAGGTCTTGTGCCTGAGTTGGGGTGGTGTGGGGTTGGGGCTCCCGCTCCCAACCTTCGATGGGGCGCCATTGGTGCCTGCGTCGGGGGTTAAGAGTTTGGGAGTGCTCCTGGAACCCTCCATAACAATGGAGGCCCAGGTAGCAGCCACTGCCAAGTCGGCCTTTTACTATCTTCGGCTGGTCCGGCAGTTGGCTCCCTTCCTCGATCGCAACGACCTGGCTACAGTGATCCACGTGATGGTCACCTCGAGGCTAGACTATTGTAACGCTCTCTACATGGGGCTGCCTTTGTTGCAAATTCGGAGGCTGCAGCTAGTGCAGAATGCCGCGGCCAGACTGTTGATGTGTCTTCCTAGACGGGATCACATCCAGCTGGCGCTGAAGGCACTGCACTGGCTGCCAATAACATACCGAATTCACTTCAAGGTGCTGGTACTTATCTTTAAAGCCCTAAATGGCCAGGGTCCGACATACCTGAGGGACCGCCTTTCCCCATACATACCCCAGAGAGCACTGTGGTCGGGGTCACAACATTGGCTGGTTATTCCAGGCCCCAGGGATGCCAGGCTCGCTGTGACCAGAGCTAGGGCCTTTTCAGTGGTGACTTCTTACTGGTGGAATGAGCTCCCGGAGGAGATCAGGGCCCTGTGGGATCTTATGCAGTTCCGCAGGGCCTGTAAGACGGAGCTCTTCCACCAGGCTTTTAATTAGGAGCCGCCCACTAATATCACCAATGGCCACCATTACTAACTGCGGCATAGGCTGGGCTGCAGTGTGATCGCGTCGCTGCTGAGTGGGATATTCTGGCCCTATATGGCACGCTATCTTGCCTAAAATGTACTGTGAACACTTTAATTTGTATATTTTGATTGATTGTTTAACTGGTTTTATTGTAACTGTTTTTTTTAAGTTTTATTTATAGTTTTTCCATAATTACATACATATATCTCCCCTTGTTTAACAATTAGGGGGGGTCAACATTACAGTTTTTCTTCGTACCATTTTATGGCCTTATGCCATTTCTGGTTAAATTTATCTTCTGTTTTTCCCGCCAAAAACATATTTAATTTATCCATTTCTATCACATAAAAAAACTTGCTTATCAACTCTTCCTTACTCGGTATACTGTCCGACTTCCAATTCTTTGCAATACATATTCTCGACATTGTAGCTACATATGCAATAATACATGTTTCATTATATTTAAGGCCATCAGGTGTTCTGTTTAATAGAAAAATTTCTGGTTTCAATGGTAAGTCTATTTCTGTAATATATAATTTTCTACTAGAAGAAGAATTTATGGAGGATTGGAAAAAAACCATCAATGATCAAATGGTAGAGAGGAATGGGAAAAACATGGAAATCTATTAAATTACTAAGAGCTACGTCGTATAAAGAAAATATAATAAAAATTATATACTGATGGCACTGGACGCCAGATAAGCTGCAAAAATGTTATACAGATGTTTCAGGGAACTGCTGGAGGTGTAAAAATAACATAGGAACGCATTTCCATATATGGTGGAAATGCGAGAAAATACAAAGATTCTGGAAAATTACTAAACAGTTGATAAAAGATATTACAGAAATGGTTTTATTGTAACTGTTTGATTGTTTGATCGGTTTTAAGTGTTTATATGAATCTTGGCCCAGTGGGGCAAGTAATGTGAGCTGCCCTGAGCCTGCTTGCAGGGAGGGAGGGCTAGAAATACGACAAATAAATAAATGAATAAATTGGTGAAACTTCCTATGTAGGGAGTTAGGAGCACCCTTCTTTGGTGCTTCTTCAAGGCTTGTGGGACATCTTCAGTGAAATTCTTGGACCTAAAACCTAACCCCATTGTGGTTGGTTGTAATACAATAAGAGGGGCATTGGTGGAGTATGCAGATGGTAGGCTGTATCCTTCTAAGTACACTGAAAGCTTGCACCTGAGCACCCTTTCCACTTCTACTGCTTCACAGAGCAGCTCAGCCCTTTGCATTTGCCTCTGTTACCAAGGGTCCAGTGCACATACTTGTGCTTTCTAGGGGAGGTGAGAATCAACCACTGCCCACCTCCCTTCCTCTCTCTGGGTATATGTTACTGACCAGGGCTTAATGTGGGTCACAGAAGTCAGATTTATCGCATTCAAAAGGAATTTAATATGAAAATAAAAAGTGTATGCATCATTTTCAAACACAATGGACTGAGCAAGGAATAGAAGAAAAATAATATTGGTCTTCCTACTTACATACTCCTAATGACAGTGAACGAGGATAGGCTGTTTAAATCTAGAAGTTGCACGTGTTTAGAATTTATTAGTTACTTTGGTTTCTGTATCTAGAGTTAATATCCTGCTGAGTTCAATAGCCTGTAATGGTTACTACTTGGAGTTCAGAAGGCGTCTATGTATAAAATAGCTAGTAGTTAAATGGAAAATGCTATTTCCTCCTGATGAATGGCAAATATCCCCTTCTTCCTCACACTCAGGGGTTTTATTATCTCCATTTCTCCCTCCCCCCGTCTTTTTTTTTTTATGTCCCAAAAGGAAGGAATGCTCTTGCCTTGTTCTCCTGAGCTGTGTAGCTTTAGGTATGACTATGGATGAAGAGTGATTCTGAAGAAGTATGCATGCACATGAAAACTTATACTCAGAATAAAGCTTTGTTGGTTTTAAAGGTGCCACTGGACTCAAACTTTGTTCCACTGCTGCCTTTTTTCCTCCTCTGGCTATGATCATCTGCAGGGGTCATTTCGTAGAAAAAGAGGTGCAGGAGCTCATTAGTATAACTCATTAGCATAACTTATTTGCATATGCCACACACCCTGACATCATCGGAAGTGTGTCAGAAGGCAACACCAACCGCTTAGGCTCCACTGGACTGTTTTGCTAGCTATTGGGGGGTGGGGGACGTGCAGATCTGTCCTTGCAGAGGAGGGAGAGCTTGTACCTGAATAAAACTTGGTCTTAAAAGTGTCACTGGACTGTTTTGGACCGGAGGGGCTCTGCAACTTACCTTACTGCTTCTTGCTCTGACTGGGGGCTGCTGGGAGCAGGGGGTGGAGCTCCGCTCCTGCAGGAAATGACCCCTGAATTCTGTATTTCTATGGCACTGAGTGGCTCTGAAAGAGAGAAGTGATTCAGACTCCTTTGCTTATTTCTTTTCTCTCTGCTAACCAGCAAAAGTACTTTGTAGAGTCTGCACAGAGTGCAGACCCAGTTATTGTCTCATTGGGTAGTGAACTCTGGAATAACTCCTGTGGCGTAATTAAGCACAACACCCTTGGGCTGCAATAAGTGAAATTTATCTAGATGCCTGCAGTTAGACCTTTTGTGACTATAGAACAACAACAGTGTCTAAATTGGAGTAGATTCAGAGGATCAGTACCTCTGAATATAAAGGTTCCCCTCAGTCACCATGGTTAGTAGCCATTGATAGATTTATTCTCCATTAATCTATCTAATCTCCTTTTAAAGCTGTTATTCCTGTGGCCATCACTACATCCTCTGGCAGTGAATTCCACATTTTAATCACTCTCTGTGTAAAGTAGTATTTTCTTTTGTCTGTCCTGAACCTGCTGCCCATCGGCTTCATTGGATGTTCAGAGATTTTTCTGAGCATATATCTATTCAAAGTTATCTCTTCTCCAGGGATGGAACAGTGGGAACATAGCTGAGAAAGTAAGACTTGTGCACATTTTGCAAATTTAAAAGCTAAAGCAAACTGTAAGCTTTGCATTTGCTTAACCACTACCTTTCAAAGACAAGGGTCTACAACAGCAGGTCAAGTAACAATACATTAACATTATCATAAATTTCCTCTTTTCACAGCAAGCAAGCAATGCAGAAATATTTCACAGGGGGAGAAAGAATTTATCTTGGGTAATCTCTGGGTCTCTAAACATGCAGTACGGTTGGGTAACTGAAGAAAAAGCAGTCCAAATGATCAAGTGGTTGGAGCGCTTTCTCTACTCATAAAGGCTAAAGTGATTACAGGTTTTTAGTTTAGAAAGATGACTAAGGTGGGACCGTGATACAGATTTATAAAATTAAGCATAATATGGAAAGTTGGCATAGAGAAACTTTTCCCTATATTACATAGCAGCTGGGGAAGGCGGTAACTGATGGCAGTAGGTTGAGGATAGACAAAAAGCAGTATTCTTCACACAACACAGTTTATGGATTTAACTGCCACGAAATGTGGTTAGTGCCAAGGTTTAACAACTTTAAGCGGCCGAGGAGGTGAGAGGAATCAGACAAATATACGGTATGTAGGTTAGATCTACTGATAACTATTGGCCAGTGAATTCACAGAATTTTCTTTAAGGAAAACAGTGGGGACTAGGGGTACAAAAAAGAAAAGGGAAAAAAGAAAAAAAGTATACAACATAATTACATTTGTCGAAGACAGTCATGTAGTACATAATGTATAGAACAGAGAATATTTTCCCTTTCATTCCCTTCATTATAATTTTGAAGGTATTATACATAAAATACGATAGTTCTTATTTCTGTTGTGGTACAATTGTATTCATCTAAGTTTTTGTTTCAAAATTCATAACTAATCTATTTTGACTGCAACACTGGTTTCATCATTACTATGTATTCTGTATAACATTTAACCTACTTCTATATATTCATTAGAACTTTTAATAGATAACTAGTATCTCACCGTGTAAAAGAAAGTCTATGATATATCATACAGAGAACCCATTTGTATTTGATATATTATCTTTGGAACAGATTTTAATTCTACTTCTGTTTCATTACCATACATTTGTATATGATATTTTCTCACTTGACGTTTGTCTCCTGCTAGCATAATACACACCATCTCTCCTCATATTTCGTAATAGACCTGTTTCTCAAATAGGTTGTTAATTTTGCCATTACTGCATATTCAGCAAGTTTATTTTTGCATTCTTCTAAATGTGGACAGGTGTCTAGTTTCCATTTTGCTGTGTAAATTGTTTTAGCTGCTGTCACCATGTATTTGAATATGTCTTCTAAAATTTTCTTTTCTCTCTGCTAGCCACTGATGGACCTCTGCTCCATATGTTTATCCTTTTCCCTCTTTTATCCATTCTAACTCAACTGTTCAACAATTTCATTGAGTGCCCACGAGTTCTTGTATTGTGAGAAAGGGAGAAAAGTACTTCTTTCTCGACCTGCTCTATCCCATGCATAATCCTGTAAACCTCAATCATGTCACCCCTCAGACGTTGTTTCTCCAGGCTAGAGAGCCCCAAGTGTTTTAACCTTTCTTCATAGGGAAAGTGTTCCAACCCTTTTATCATTCTAGTTGCCCTTTTCTGCACTTTTTTCAGTGCTTTAATATCCTTTTTGAAGTGTGATGACCGGAACTGTACACAGTATTCTAAATGAGGTTGCACCATCAATTTATACAGGGGCATTACAATACTGGCTGATTTGTTTTCAGTTCCTTTCCTAATAATCCTCAGCATACTGTTGGCCTTTTTTATTGCAGTCACACACTGTCCCAACATTTTCAGTGAGTTACCTACTATGACTCCCAAGATCTCTCTCTGGGTCAGTCTCTGCCATTTCAGACCCCGTCAATGTGTATTTATAGTTAGGATTTTTGCCCCCAGTGTGCATCACTTTGCACTAGGCCACACTGAACCCCATTTGCCATGTTGACGCCCACTTGCCCATCCTCGACAGATCCCTTTGGAGCGCCTCCCAATCCTTCCTGGTTCCCACCACCCTGAACAATTTTGTGTCATCCGCAAATTTAGCCACTTCACTGCTCACTCCCAACTTAAAATCATTAATGAACAAGTTAAAAGAAATTGGACCCAGTACTGATCCCTGCAGTACCCCACTGCTTACCACCCTCCACTGTGAAAATTGCCCATTTATATTCACTCTCTGTTTCCTATTAAATAGCCAGTTTTTTATCCACAAGAAGATTTGTCCTTTTATCCCATGACTATTGAGCTTACTTAAGAGCCTTTGATGAGTAACTTTATCAAAAGCTTTCTGGAAGTCAAGGTGATCAACATCTATTGGGTCCCCCTTGTCCACATGTTTGTTCACCCCTTCAAAGAACGCTAACAGGTTAGAGAAACAAGATCTTCCCCTTACAGAACCCATGCTGAGGCTGCCTTCCCTTACAGTTCCTATGCTGAATCTTCCTCAATAGTTTTTGTCACATTTGAGTTCTTTGAGAACTCTTGGATGCATGCCATCCAGGCCTGATGATTTATCATGCTTAATTTTATAAATCTGTATCACGGTCCCACCTTAGTCATTTTTCTAAACTAAAAATCTGTAATTACTTTAGCCTTTGGGCTCAAACCATTGAGTTTTGCCCCAAAACCAGAGTATCACTTCCGTGTGACGTCATCATATCAGGGACATCACATGGTTGTGGCTGTTAGGGGCAGAGCTCATGGAATTGGGGGATCCCCTGTTCCTACCTGGGGACTGGCAACCGTACATGATCCACAAGAAGATTGGCCTTTTATCCTATGACTATTGAGCTTACTTAGGAGCCTTTGATGAATAACTTTATCAAAAGCTTTCTGGAAATCAAGGTGAACAACATCAATGGGCTCCCCCTTGTCCACATGTTTGTTCACTCCCTCAAAGAATGCTAACAGGTCAGTGAGACAAGATCTTCCCCTTACAGAACCCATGCTGAGGCTGCCTCAATAGTTTTTGTTTATCAATGTGCCTACTAATTCTTTCCTTAATAACAGTTTCCACCAATTTACCTGCTATTGACATCAGACTGACTGGCCTGTATTTTCCTGGATCTCCTCTGGGACCATTTTTAAAGATGGGAGTGACATTAGCTACCTTCCAGTCCTCAGGAATGGAGGCAGATTTTAAGGAAAGATTACATATTTTTGTAAGGAGATCCACAAGTTCACATTTGAGTTCTTTCAGAACTCTCGGATGTATGC
>NW_015173676.1:1151571-1164482 GCF_001447785.1 Gekko japonicus
CACCCTCACTGAGACTAGCTTTCCACCCTCACTGAGACTAGCTTTCCACCGCTTAAAGGAATCCTTCTTCAGTTCTCTGGTCTTCTTCAATTCTGTGGTCCTCATCAGTACTCTTTATTCTTTTTCTCTTTGACGTGTTCCTGTTGCTATTCTCCTTTCTGCTCTTCTCTTTTTAAATTTGTTGTATACACTTTCCATATATTATTCCCATATACTATTTTTATGCATATATCAAATGCACAACAAAGTTTATACTACTGCAATAACTCAGGTAATGTATATGTCCATTAAAATAAAAAATAGTATTATCTACAGTTCTTGCAAAAAAGAGCTAAATGTACCAAGTAATGAATGTTCTGAATGAATGTAGTATAAATGAGAAAGGTATTTTCTAATCATTAAGTCGCAAACATCAATCTATCACAAACAGAACAATTTTTTCCCATTAAAATTAAAATTTAGTAAAGCAGGGGAGAAATGTGATAAATGAGAAGGGAGGGGAAGGGGAGGGGGAGCAACAAGGAAGTAGGGGGGAAAGAACAGCAGCATCTTGGCGCTCCCCCCCCCCACGTACACTGATTAATCTGAGGTTTTCAGAAAAAAAGCCCCAATATTTTCATGTTGTTTTTCATTCTGGGGAATTTTAGATGTCCAAATAGGAAAATATATAACAGAGGAAAATAAATCTTGTCTTTCTGTCTGGTGAAACAGAGTTTTTAAAATCCCCAATGTGTCACATCAGAGCTAAAACACTAAATGCTTGAAACAAATGCATTTAATCAAAGATAGAAAAAAAATTAAAAAGATAAGGAAAGTAAAAATGAAAACAACCAATTATATATTCCACAGAGTGGATTATATAAAAAAGAGCTTAATTTAATATTTTGGGTCTGTTATTGAAACTGAGATTTTCTGGAAAAGCAGCAAAATGCCATTCAGCCAAAATAAAGTTCTTTAAAATTGGTTACTTAAATTTCTTGCTGAATAGCTGTAGTTAAAGCTCAAAGTTTATCAGAAGCCTTGCTCCAAGTACCATAAATTTTCGAAGAGGGTCCCTCTTACTGCTATATATTGGAAGCTGACTTCTAACACTGGTGGTAGTCTGCCAGTCTTTTCGATTACGATTGCAGTTCCAGTTCAAAATATTGCAAACATTGCTGAATCCAGATTGATTAAAAAAAAAAAGAGTAAGAGGAAAAAGATTGGTTGGGGTCAGCTGATCTTACTGACAAAAAGCCCTCCTTGTCTCAGCTGCCCTTGATATTTCCAGAATCTGGGTAGAAACCTGATTGATCAAACTCCCCTGTGGGTTCACGTGTCAGTTGGGTCTCCTCTGTGGGGGAGAGGTAAGGATAGAGAACTAAATTCCCTCCTTCCCTAGTGTTGTTTGCCCCACAGTGAGAAAAGACTGGAGCCTTTGAAAGTGCTCCTTTTCAGGTCACCATGCTTAACAACTTTGGGGGGGGGGGAATTAGACAAATGTATGGAGGATAGGTCTACTGATAACTGTTAGCTAGCAGATTCAGAATACTCTTCTGACTATGCTGGGATGTTGCTTTCAGGGCCTGGTTTTGAGTTTCCTGGCTGGTCACTGATGGAGAAAGAGTGCTGGATTAGACAGATTCTAGGTCAATAAAGGTGATTAATCTTGATCGGGCTAGTACTTTAGCTCAAGCAAGACGTGTATGTTCCACTCCTGCCTTGGGTATTCCTCCTCCGGAATTTCTTCCTCCATATACTAGATCCCTAAAAATACCTAGTTATAAACGTGTTTTCTCTCTTGCTAGGCTTAACTCTTTTCCCACTGCTGAGTTAACAGGTCGCTTTTCTAAAGTCCCATATTCGGATCGCTTATGCAACTGTGAAACTGGAGCTGTGGAAACAATTGGCCATCTTCTATTATTATGTCATCAGTGGTCGACTCCTAGATCGATTTGGATCATTCCAGTTCTTACCAAACACTTATTACCTACTGAACTCTGGGTGGTCCCCTATCTGTTGGCAGATACTAATCCTGAAACCACTTATTCTGTCACTAAATTTTTAATGATAGTTTTATCTGTAAAGTGACAAAAATCTGGCTTGACCCAACTGTAACAGAATTTGGTATACACCCAGTTATTATGATTTAAATGGGTATTTAAATGAATTATAGTTTTATTAATGACTTCTTTTTTAACATTTTAGATCTTTTAGATTTGATTACTAAGACTGTACTTTTATTGTAAAGTTCGTATTATGAGGCTAATGTTGTATATTCGTCTTTTATAATTGAGCTTAAGGCCTTTGGTCATAGAAGCTAATAAATATAAGTAAGTAAGGATTCTGGGTCTGATCTATCAGGTGTCTTACATTCTCAGAGGAGGGTGGATTCTGGTGATGAAAGTTACTGGCCATCATTTCTCATATTCTCTGTTCCTTTGCAGGTATGTAAATACTCTTCTGAAGCTCATCCCACCTGTACTAGGGCTCCAGGAACAGCTACGCCAAGCAGTTCAGAGCAGGGATATGGAGACTTCTCATGGGATCTGCCGTATTGCTGTGGCCCTGGGGGAAAACCATTCCCGGTGAGTTCTGCTTGCTTGAAAATGGGTTACCTTTTGAGACTGCTCATCTGGGGACGGGCTGGGGTTCTTTCCTCTGTCCTGCCAGATCTCCTGACAGCTAAGCAGCATATCGGTTTCCCAAATCTCTGTCTAAAACAGCTATGATCAAGTGGGTGACCTGGACATTCTTACCTCAACATGGTTATGTAGGAGCCTTAAAATTCCATTCCTCGTGGAAACTTACACAATCCTAGCTCAGTTCTAGTAGTACAGCTTGCTAGAGCTTTTACTTTATGGATCGCTGAGTCTCTTTCAGCTTTCTTCCAGGCTTTGATTGAAGCAAAGGGGCTTGTTACACTCATATCATCTGAGTTTGGAGCGTTTGATGTTCTGTGACAAAGCATATGTTTGATGTTGCATGCCTAATACCTCCCACAGAGCCCTCCTGGACCAGGTAGACCACTGGCAGAGTTTCCTGGCACTTGTCAACATGATAATGTTCTGCACTGGGATTCCTGGACACTATCCTGTCAATGAAACCACCAGCTCTCTTACACTTACTTTCTGGTATACACTGCAGGTAAGTATTAGCCACCTTTCTGAAGTGGGCTTCCTTACTGGCATCTTCCCAGCTTGATATGATGTTGCACCATCTTTTCTGCATATACGAATACATTTGTATATCACTGGCATCAATGTCAGCCTTGGATTGCCTGTAATGGAATTTTTTGCCATGGGGAAACCATTCTCAGACTGAGCTTTAGGCTTTGTAGTGGAAATTCGTGTGTTCCTCCAGGCATAGGTCAAAGATCAGGCTGTGTGATAAGGCTGTATTGTCATGTTGCTCAATAGGGTTTTCCATTCATGTTACATTGCACTGGAGCTGGATGCCAGTTAGATTTTGTTCCAGTAGCATATCTTCTGGATGTGACCTGGATGTGCATCTGTGTATCTAGTGTTTTCTATAGGTGCTAAAAAGAGTTGAAACCCTAGAATTTTAGCTGTGAACCAGATACATTTTAGAGTAGGCAAAGCATTGCAGTGCTGGGTCTCAAGCACCAAATTAAGTATTCTTGGAGCCTGTGGAGCTCAGTGCTTCACTTCTTATATTTTAGCTGTGTTCTGATGGGGACTTACCTCCCTGATACAATAAGGTGATGGTTGATGTGTTCTCTGTCCTTGTGGTAATGGGCATTACTGAAGCATCCCATCTTCCATCAATGACCTTGTTCAGGAATCTCTGCTTGGCTAGGCACTTTTTTTCTCTGTGTCTGACAGGCAAAGCTGTACTACTCCCAGTACCAAATTCTGAGGTTTCACAAGTGCTTGAATATGTCTGTTTTGGTGTATGCGTATACTGCTATACTAATCAGGCAATCCTGTACAAAGTTACTGCTCATTGAAATCAGACAGGAGTAATGCTGTACAGGATTTCATTATAAGAGACAGAAGCAGGGTGACCAGTGTGACTTGCCGTCCCCACCACCACATTTCATTGGAGTCCAGAAGCCTCATTAGCATGGCAAATTAGCTTGCCACACTCCTGCACTGTTCAAGAACAAGGCTGTTGAACTGCTGGTTCTCTTGGTGTCAGCTAGATAAGGGATGAGGTCAGGCTCTGTTTCTGTGTGTGACTGGTGCAGTCCTCGAATTCAAAGGCACATCATTATCAATGAGGGGAGCAAAACTGAAACATCATCACATATAAGCTATTGGAGAACAGACACTAGGAGAAGACTTGGAGGGGGGTGTCTATATTTGACTTCTTTATGCTCTGGAACAAAAGGGTCTTGGCTGACTTTCTTAGTTTTCTGGGTTCATGCTTGCAGCTTCTCTCTTCCTCTACTTTATGCACACAGACACACTACATTTAATTCTTACCTTAATGTATCCCCAGGTGCTCAGTTTCATTTGGGAATTAGCAGCAGAGTCTATACTGACTGGCACAAAAACACTGTAGAACAAATGTTGTGTCACTGTGGAAACTTGTGCATGCCTCAGTTGGCCCAAAACATTGGTGGTGGAAGGAAGCAGATGGGTGGTCATTGAAGATGGAAGTCAGTGGTGTAGGTCAGCTCCTTTTCTGGATGGCTTCTGTTTTTACCTAGCTGATGATGGTGGATTCAGATGAAACAATACTACTAAGGTTGTGGGCTGACTGATGCAGGGTAGCATAGACCCTTCTCCTGTTGTATGTTTTCAGTATTAGCATAGATCCTTTTCTGTCTAGCATAGACACGTTTTCACTATGGTCAGTTCAGTGCTGACAACCCAGGTGAAGTAATTGATCACTGAGTGTTGGGGAAACCTTCAGTCTTTGTTTTGAGCCTACTGCAATTTCTACCCACTACACCGGATCTAGACAAATTTTAGCATTTGGGCTGCTAGGAGTGGGAGTTCTGGGAATGACAGTTCTGCCACTGTATATGTGACAGATTAGACTAGCAAAGCAGAATTCTTATGTGAAGAAAGTTGACTTTAGAATATAAATTCTGAGACCCATACAGAGGTTTCTACAAAAGTGAGGTCATATCCTGTGACCACATCAAACTGTTGGGGACAGATCATGTTACACTAGGAACACCAATGTTCTGGTTCCATTTTCCAGTCCCCACCTAAGAAACAGTTCCTTTCTTTGTAGGATGACATCCTCTCTTTTGAGCCAGAAAAACAGGCCATGTATCAGCAGGTTTATCGGCCTGTCTACTTCCAGCTGGTGGATGTGCTCTTGCAC
Organism: Gekko japonicus; assembly: GCF_001447785.1. Lineage (NCBI taxonomy): Eukaryota > Metazoa > Chordata > Lepidosauria > Squamata > Gekkonidae > Gekko > Gekko japonicus. The sequence continues at coordinate 1,156,852 of NW_015173676.1, forward strand.
AAGGCTCAGTTCCCTTCTGATGAAGAGTACAGTTGCTGGTCCTCTGATGAAAAGGAGCAATTTCGGATATACCGGTATGACCTTTTGCCAGGCTGTATCCTATAATCTTTAGATAATGCAGCACCCTTGTGATCTGCAGAAGGGTGAGTTGGTCTTGTTAGCAGGAGGTTTAACTGCATGGAAGAATGAGAGACTGTTAAAAGGCATATGTGCATATTCTTGAAAGGACAGCATTGATGGACAATAATGTGGAAATTGCCCTGAGTTGCCTAGGGACTGCAACTACACCAGCAGTTTCTGTCCAGCAGCTGCACTGTATTGTGTGGGTCGAACAGTGACTGTTTTCTGTATTGTCCTCTTCAGAGTGGACATCTCTGACACTTTGATGTATGTGTATGAAATGCTTGGAGCAGAGCTGCTGAGCAGCTTATATGACAAGCTTGGTCGTCTCCTAACGAACACAGAGCAGCCGACATCATGGCAGGTGAGTGGGGCCTGTACCCTTGACTAGAAACATGAAGCTAACTGCAAGCAGATTTTAACTTTAATTTTTGAGTAGTGTCCGAAATATCCTGGCTAAGATTGGAAAGAGAGGAGCAGCAATGGGATTCGTTGAGACTGCAGAGAATCTGTGGGGCAAACTAGATGTGATGTAGGAGATTCTGATGAGTAGTAAAATGGTGTTGGAGAAGAGGTGATTTACTGTTTCCTTCCTACTAACTCAGAATGGTGGTGAAGAACAGGCAGGCACAAAAGCAGCATTTGTTGTTGTTTTTTGGCTTCTTGTTCTAATTGCAGCTTTGGGGGCAAAATCAGGGAAATGGCACAGAAGAAAGGGGTGAAACACCCCTTCTCCCAGCACTTCTTTCCTCATCTTCAAAACAGCTATGTGGAGATGTTACTTAAGAGAAATATATGGAAGATCCCCATCATAGCTTTCCTCTATCACATCTAGTTTGAACCTTGGCTTGAGAATTTTGAGGAGGAAGAAGAGACCATTAAATCACTAGAGGGAGAGGCTTAAATTTTACAAAAGTTTGAAAAGTTTTTAGCACTAATGATGGGGTCTGAACTATGATTACCTTAATCTCTTTATATCATAGCTTAGTATACAAACCATAACATGAGAATGGAGGTCTGGCTTGGGGCCCTAACTTGCCATTTGCTAATTCTTGTCTAGAATGTGACATTTTGTCACTCATGACTTTTGCAGGGATTTTAACACAGTAGACACATTCTGCAGCAATTGCCAAATTCTGCAAAAAAGTGTCCAATAGCAGAACTGCTGAATCCCAAATATCTGCTCTATCAAGTAATGCCATCAGCTGGTGGTTCTTTAGTTTCAGGCCAAGTTAGGGCTGCTGAGAAAATGCCTGGAGTCTGGGTGAGTCATTATGGGGGCTTGGAAGGCTGAGATTCGGCTGTTTCTATGAGGATAAATGAGGACTCCTGTCCCACTTTCTTCACTATGACTCCTGGCCCTTCAGTTTGAAAAGTAATGTGCTGGTATCCTCCAGTGCTATGACAGGAGTAAAGCCTAGTCAGGGGGGTCCCTATATGGCAGCTAATCAGCATGCATATGCTCACCTCAGTGTGTTGTTAGCATGCTTTTGGCACAGAAAACAGTGATGGGTGTCAAATGCCAATGACCGTAAGGCTCATCATTCATCACTGTTGACAGCCAAGTAAGGAACTGATATGGGCTGTGATTTGCAGGCAAGCCTTGATGCAGCAACAGTCATGCCAGCACACTCAGCATGCAGCCCCCGTTATCCAGGGCCTTGTAGGATAGTCAGAGGGAGGATGAGTTCAGGTCCTCTGTCACCCCCTGTACAGGTATAGACATATAGCCATTGCTGTCCAGGATGGCAGGCTGGGTTTGCACTGGACAAAGTCAGCAAGCGTTTTTTGTTGCTGGGAAATAGTGGTCTTTGGCCTGTTGAATCAGAGTTAACTCGCTAGGAAAAAGAATGCCCCTGCAAAAGAGTTTAGTAGTACAAATACAGGTGTCTTCCAGTAATAACTATAAGTAATTAATAAAATGTGGAAAACTCACTTTTCTGAGGAAGCTGGTCTGCATGTGTTTTGTTAGAATGGAATCTGAAGTGGGACTGTTTCCAAATGCTGTTTCTTGGGGGGCGGTATTGTTTGTATTGTGGTTATTGTTGTTACTCGCCTTGGGTTCCAGGTATCTGGGAGAAAGGCAGGTTTATAAATATTTAATATAAACACATGAATAAACTATGTTGCCTCCATTGGCATGAGGCACTGGAGGCAGGCCATGTGCTCAAGAGACAAATCTTTCTTTCTTACAGCATACAGAAGCTTTGCTTTATGGGTTCCAGTCCATTGCAGAGACTATAGATGTAAACTATTCAGACGTGGTTCCTGGCCTTATTGGGCTCATCCCCCACATCAGCATCAGCAATGTGCAGCTTGCAGATACTGTTATGTTCACTATTGGTAAGGGGACAAGGCATCGGGTGGGGGAGGTTGAGCTTGGAAGATCTGAGGCTGTCCAGTTGTTGCAGCATGAATTATGGGACTCCTTTGGAAAGCTTATGGAGGGGCTGCTGGATCCCAGTGAGATCTATGTTCATATGCTGTTGCACATGTAATGTTGCTTGGGTAGGGAAGGGGTTCTCTGAGAGGTACTCATAGCATTTGGAGCATTAAGTAAAACAAGCACAAACTGTGCATCTTATCTGTTACCTAGGGGCCCTCTCAGAGTGGCTTGCTGACCACCCGGTCATGATCAACAATGTGTTGCCCCTGGTGCTGCAGGCTTTAGGCAACCCTGAGTTGTCCATCTCCAGTGTCTCCACCCTTAAGAAGATCTGCCGAGAATGCAAGTACGACTTGCCTCCCTATGCTGCCAACATTGTTGCTGTCTCCCAGGTAACTAATAGAAAGGTTTATGAACCTTTTTAGGCATACAAAAACCTACAGCTCAAAACTAAGTAGCTTTATGTAAAGTAGACATAATTTTACAGGTGTTCTGAGCAGGGAACATTCTGAGGATCTCTGAGTAGTGTTCAGAGTTGGGAATTGAACAGAGGAAACATCTGCTGCACTTTTTTAGATCTCTGCTTTCTGTGAGGAGGAATTGGTTGGAATAACTTGAATCTATCTGTACTGATCTCAAGGTTGTCCTCTCCTGTTGTTGTTAGGACATCCTAGTGAGTAAACTCTACTGTGGGAAGAGTATTCACTCTCTCATATTTTCCTTCTGTAGGATGTGCTAATGAAGCAGATTCATAAGGTAAGACTTTTATTTGCTCATCATTTCCTGATGGGGTACCAAAGGTCAGAGAGTATGTAGAAGTAGAGGTTACCTACTTGACTATTATTTTAGCAAAAATCAGCATTACAGTCATTGAGAGGAGTATTGGAAAAACCAATGAAATGGGATGTCCTGTTCTTTTGGAGAGAATTTAGGGATGTGGCAGAAAATAATTCAGATTGAGGCAGCTGTTTTCCTCCAGTTCAGATTTGAGCCTTGGCATTGTCTCAAGGAGTAGAAGGAGGTGGAATAACAGTTGAAGTGTGTTTTGTGATGGCTTTCTGTGGATGAGCGAGAAAATCTGTATCATTCTGTCCTCCAGACAAGCCAATGCATGTGGCTGATGCAAGCTTTGGGCTTCTTGCTGTCTGCTCTCCAAGTGGAGGAGATCTTGAAGAATCTGCACTCACTTATTACTCCTTACATCCAGCAGCTGGAGAAGCTGGCTGATGAGATGGTAAGCTACATTACTTGCTTTATTATTATTTTTCTTCCTTGAGGGAAAAAACAAGGCTTGTTTTGTGCAAGATGCTGCTCTTCCACGTAAAAGATTGTGTATATTTGTGTGTGTGTTTGCTGCTGTTGGAATCTCGTAGATGAATAATTATTGTGGATGGAATGTTGGAAACCACACTCTTCTTTATAGCTCTGCTGTCCCTTTTTGTTACTTCTTTGTTTTAGTACTGTCAGTCCCCACATGAGTTTCAAATAGGCTGCAGCTCTTCCTTCCATGGCCCTGTTACCTTTTAGTTTGGTGATAAAAGGCCTGGAAGAACATATTGTTGAATAATTAGTAGCCTTATACCATGAGCCCGGTTTTAATTGTAGTGATGTCTTGCCTTGCAGCCCAATCCCTCCAACAAGCTTGCCATCATCCACATCCTAGGTCTTCTCTCCAACCTCTTTACCACTTTGGACATCAGCCATCATGATGATGATCATGAGAGCACAGAGGTTAAGAAGCTGCCCGTGCCTCAGGGCCCCAATCCGGTGGGTGTTGCCATATATGTGGGTAGGTTTTCTTGTGTGTGTACATGAACACAGTCTAGTGTCAAGGGGCTTCTCTGTTTCTCTGCAGTGTAACTGCAGGCGCTTTCTTCTGATGATTTGAGAGGGTGACACAGAATGTAACTGAAAGGGATGAGAAATACATCAGGACACTTACATTTCTCACTGAGACCCTCTGTTGCAGCCAGACCATCATAATCCCAGATAATGAGTTATTTGCGTCGACCACTAAATGGCCTGAAGAGAGCCAGAACATCCCTTCACAGAGAGGTTTAAACTTTGTATGCATTTGTGGGACATCCACCAAGAAAGTGTTAAGTCCTCGTCTAGTTCTGGCCAACCAAATTTAAATCTTGTATTGGAGAAGACCTTGCCAGTTCCTGGCTCTGCATCCTCAATGCCAAATTCCTGTATTCTAGCTCAGGAACCCTCACTAACAGGATTTCCCTTTTTTAAAAAAAATGGCAAAACAGCTGTGAAGGAGCAAGGGCAAGTAGTTCTTTCCTTCTTCCTCCATTTCTGTCTTAACAGTGATGTGAAGAAGTAGAAGTGGAAGCCTCATTTTGGTAGCCAAGCAGTTCCTGTGTGATACCTCTCATTTGGTGGGGGGAGGGGACCGAGGTAGAACTCCCTTGGGGAAAACAGAAATTCAAGCAGGTTTCACTACTTCCCACCTCCTACTTCAAGTAAGGTAAGATGCATTCCCTGAGTATTCTGACAGCCCAGAAAACATGTTCAGAGATCTTGGAGGACCTACTACATCATGCCTGCCTACAGTGCTGCATGGTAACCTCTGTGGTGGATTCAATCACTTAGCCCCAACATCATTCTCAGTGTCTGTAGCAGTTCAAATTGATCACCCCAAAGTCCCTTCAAGGCAGTCTCTTGTGCTCCTGTACTGGGTGGAAAAACAGTCTGGCATCCTTGTCAGCACAGCACATATAGGGAAACCTGACTGCTTAGGTAAACTCAGTTGGGCCACCAACACCTGGCCCGGAATAAATTATCACTGAATGAGGAGGGCTTCCAATGCTTACTAGCTAATGGGCCATACTGGTCATGGATATATTTATTCCAGCCCCTACACCATTAAGAGTAATTTATTCTCTTGATTCCTGAATGAGTAGGTAAATGATGTTTACTAACTCAGCTTTGTATCAGAACAAAATTCAAGTTCAGTGGCACCTTTAAGATGAAGTTTTATTCAAGGTATAAGGTTTTGTGTGCATGCACAGTTCTTCAGATACATTGAAATGGAAGTTACCAGTCCATACCTATAGGTAGAGGGTGAGCGGCAAATCAGCATACAACATAATGAAGATGTATTCCGGAGGAAAACATAGTGAAGCAAATAAATATATCAGAACTGGAGACTAATGTGTAAATTTGGTCCTTGCATCTGTTAAACATCTTCATTATGCTATATGCTAATTTGCTGCTCACCCTCTACCTATATGTATGGACTGGTAACTTCCATTTCAATGTATCTAAAGTATGCATGCACACGAAAGCTTATATCTTGAATAAAACTTTGTTGGTCTTAAAGGTGCCACTGGACTCAAATTTTGTTCTGTTGTTTCAGATCAACATGGCTACCGACCTGAATCTATCAGCTTTGTATCCTTTATCCCCAACCTTTTTGAGCCTCTGGGTATTTTTGGAATTCTGACACATGGTGGCAGGTGCAACTACAAAATGGCTGCCACAAGAAGCAGAGCCAACCACGAAAGGTTAGGCATTGAGGCCACACATAACTCTAATAGTAACTCTTCCAAATTTCAGATAGAAGTTCTGTTTAACAAGATGCCTTTTAAAATGAACGTATTGTTAACATTTTTTTTGCATATACCTTCAGTCATGCAGTGAAGATCCTTGTGCTGTGGTGGCAGCTGCTGCCAAAAGCAATGTTATTTTTTTAATCTGCACAGCCAATGAGATCTCCAGTGGCCAATCAGAAGCCTGCTGGGCAAAAGCTCCAATTTGCTGGTGCCAGGAAAGGTGTCAGTAAGCACCACATTGGGGACCCCTGCTTTAGCTGCTAGCTGGCACTATTCAATCTTCATGGCAGCCAGTTGAAGCCCTACAAGGTGCAAATGGAAAAGTGGACCCAGCCTCACTAGGAACTGCCATTGTTCTAGCAAACTGAGGGCCAGCTGCTTTGAGAAGCAGGATCTCCATGGCCAATACAGGGCAATCAGGATTACTTCTGTTTGGATATGCATAATCTTCCACAGCACTCTGAACAGAACTGGGATCAAAAGAAAAGCATACAACCGTTCAAGGGGCTGAGCCAAGAGTGCATCTATTGCATTGTGTCCTCTTGTAAACCTTGAATGAATAGGAGATAGACCATTTGGAAGGCGCAAGGAAGAATCTCACTTAGTGAACTGTAGATGAGGTGCTGGCCACCTTGTAGGAAGGACTGACTGAAGATCTCCACCTCAATATCTTGAGGAAGCTGATGGCAACCTGGTACAGTATTCTGGAAAGCCAAGGCAGGCCATCCACTTTCAGACATTACTGAAGTCAAGTGATTCCTGTGGGGGGTCTTTTTGTCACTTCTCTTGTTGTTCAGGTGCTCATGAACTTACCTGGAAGGTGGTCTTCCTATTCACCATTGTGCCAGCCAGATGAATTAGGGAGATAGGCACCCTTCCTGTGAGAATAATTCTGTCCTTCACAAGGAAGGGGTGGTTCTTTGTAGTGACCCTTCTTTCACTGCTAAATCAACACCTTCTGTCATAAATCCCAGGAGTTGATTCTTCTCAATTTTTGCCCCAAGCCATCTCATCCAAGAGAGAAATAGTGGCACAACCCCAGCATCAGGAGAGCCAGAGTACCAGACTACCAATATTTCTGTGTATTTTACAGGTGGAGGAATACAAGATCAAATTTCCTAATCCACAGTGGTAGATGGATAAAGAAGTACATAATCCTGTGTTTGGGACAGCCTTTCCCACTGGGATCATGGCCTACTTACTTAAGGATGTGGCTGCTTAAGCAGTTCTCCACAAAAATTTCTTAGATGTTTGTGGAATAGCAATCTTGGTCTCCTCATTAACATTTTGCAGAAGCTGCCTTCCGTAGATGCGTCCTGCAAGTGCTACAGAAACTAGTAGGGAGATTTTGACCACTTGATAACCACCCAGAGCAAACCTCCCCCGATAATTTTCTGTTTCTGTCTGGTTTTAGCAAAAAAAAATTCAAGATTAATATTCTTGAAAATATACTGCATCTAGGTGGAATGTGGTGACAGTCTGACTCCCATAACTTCTGAGGAGGTGATCCTTTGGTAGCAGCTATTATTTCTATCCATTTCCTGCTAGATTTCCTACTGCCA
>NW_015173676.1:1164536-1177018 GCF_001447785.1 Gekko japonicus
GGAAATCTGACGGTGGTCAGATGGTACTGAGTGAGTGGGATGAGGATTGTTTTCTCATGTCCTAGTTGTTGGTCTAGGTCTCCTGACTTTGTTTAGTTATGGTCAAGTTGTGTCTTGCCAAATTTCTATTCATTGGCAGTTGTTCTTTGGCTGCATTTGGCAGCTGAAGAAAGATTTGTGCACTGGGAGGACTAGTTCCAGGTATCTATATAGTTGGAGCCCAGCTCTCTAAGCTAGAAGAGGAGTTAACCCTTTCCTTTCATACATTTTGCCCAAGCAGAAAGGGACCTTCCATTTCCCTTGCATTTTGATGCAAGTCAGCCATCAAAAAGAGAAAGGACAGGACAGCTGCACATTTCAAAAATAGGTAATGATGGGGCCAGGCAGTCTGGTGTATGAGTTCAGGCAATATGTTCAGCCTGGTTTCTAGACATGACTCTAGTGTCCATTCTCTCTCCCTAGGTAAGAATAATCACATTCATTCTTTTCCTGCCAAAACTGCTGGGGTGGTGCTGATCAGCTCCAGAATAATTTTCTATATTCCTTTATCTGCAGGTTGTGGTGGTGCTGCAGCAAGTCTTCCAGCTCATCCAGAAAGTACTTAGCAAGTGGCTGAATGATGCACAGGTTGTGGAGGTAATATTTCCCCTAATCAAAAGAAAGAACACCCGGGCATTAGTGCAAGCCACTTTGATCAGGTACAAATGGTAGTGCATGAACTGAATTTGCCACTCTGGTTCCTGGTCTCAGGGTGCCTGCCAACTTCTCTTTGTTTAAAAGAGTACACCTGAGGAAAGATTAATCTCTACATGACAGGAAGACGTCAGAGCCCTGCTGGTATTGCTATGATCTTTGGACCTGGGATTAGTATTTGTGTTAACAGGCTCTAGTGCTAGTAAGGTCCCTGAGACTAGATCTGTTTTTGCTCCTTCCAGGCTCCACAGCCTCATGCTATCTTGCTAAAATAAGCTGTGTGGTTTATGTTGAGCACAGTAGACAGCAACACTCAGTTGAATTGTCCTTTCTTGTCTATTCTGTCAGAGTCTGCCCCCCTAGAGTCAGATTTGACTAGCTTTCAAGCAAGGAAAACCTTTACCTTTACTAGTGAGTTGGGGCAGAACTGTGTCCTGTTCAGATATGAGGGTGAGTGTATGAGGCTGGCAGCAGAAGTCATGAACCAAAGGGTACAGTGGTTGGGATGGGTAAGCTGTTTGTTTCATACATATGTGCACAGGCATGTGTCCACTGGAAGAGGCCAGCTTGATCAAGAAGAATGCTGGGACAGGGAACCTGATACCTTCTCAAGAACTGTTTTTATTGCTACCTGGTTTGGGGAGTAGTGGACCTCCCTACAGCCTTGGTTGCAGGAGAAATATCACACTGCATGTCTGAAATATGAGGACATTTCAGGGATTCCATTAGAATTCTAACTATAAAAATTATTCAAAAACTGTGAGGTTCATGGGAATGTAAGTCACAGGATTTGGGCCCTAATTCTGGTTTATCCTCCCTCAAGATCAGCTGTTTAGTCAGTCCCTCCCTTAACAGAGTCCTCCTGTCTCCACAGTCTGTGTGCTCTATCTTTGAGAAGTCTGTGAAGACCCTGCTGGATGACTTTGCACCCATGGTGCCTCAGCTGTGTGAGATGCTGGGTCAGATGTACAGCACCATTCCTCAAGCATCTGCAATTGATCTCACAAAGCAGGTAATCCAAATTAGAGTTGGAGCTCTTGGAAGATGTCCAACTGAGATCACTCTCGCCCACCTAATGCTCTCGGCTTCCTCTTTTCATTTCATTCAGTACAGGAATTGTTCAAAATGTGTTATTTTCTCCTCTTCCCCCTCACCACCCCCATACACAGAAAACTGAGCAGCAGTCTAGTAGCTTCGTATTTGCTCATTGACTGCATATGCACTCTTGCTGATATGGGTTTAGTCAGCTCCTAGCCTTCTAGTGTAAGTCACTGATGCTCAGACTACGTATCTGGCAGGATGGGGTGTTCTATGCTGTTTATGCTTCATTTTTTCTTACCTTTGTCTCTGCAGCTGGTTCACATCTTTGCCCACGAGCCTGCCCACTTTCCACCAATCAAGGCACTCTTTCTGCTCGTCACATCAGTTACACTATCACTCTTTCAGCAAGGTAGGTATGCTTTGGCACCCTCACTGTGGTAGGGTTGCCACATTGGGAGTAACCTTTACTAGCCTCGCCTGTTTGGATTGCGTGAGGATGCCCCTGAGGTCATGGCAGTGCCCTGTTCAATATCTCTGGCTTCAGTTTCTTTAGCTGGTATGACTAGAAGGCCAGAACTAGAAACACTTGTGGACATGTACAATCTGGCATGCTTCATCCTAGGTAATTGCCTGAGGAGAGTTGTGCTATTGTGTTTATTACTCGTTTATTTGAAATACTGGTGATCCTGTCTTTCCCCTGTCAACAGCAGCTCAAGATGACTTACAAAATCCAATACACATTGGTATTATCCTTCCCACCCCCACCTCAGCTTCTCAAGGCTGGAGGCTTGCCCCTTTCCTGGCAAACTGAGTCAGTTTAGAATCCTGAAGGAAGATGGAATCAGTTGTTTCCTTTGCTTAATGCTTAGCTTCTGGTAGGAAGCTAGAATCATTAGGAAGTGTGTTTCTTCATCTTCCACCTTAACATGTGACTGTATGAAGCTGCCTTATACAGACTATTAGTCCATCTAATTCAGTACTCTCTCTCCAAGATCTCTGGCAGAGTAATGTCTTAGCACCTTCTACCTGGGATCCTTTAATTGGAGATTCCAGGGACTGCATGTGGGATTGTCTGCATGCAAGGCCTGTGCTCTCCCTGTGAGCCACAGCTTCTCCCTACATCCATCCCCACTTCCTTGTGGAGTCACCCATGTTGATCAGTCCAAATAAAGGACTCAGTCCCACTTCTTCCTTGCTCTCATGCTCAAAGGGTTCTTCCTACTATTTTTTTTTTAAGTTCCTGTTGAGACTTTGGGGAACTGCTAGCTCCCAGCGTCATGCTAGCTCCCATTGAGGGGACAAGCTTGGAGTATGTGTACAGTTCCAGTCAAATTCTAATGGCATAGAGTGACAGGATTTCTTCTCCTTTTTCCAGATGCATGGGTGAACTTGAAACTAGAGGGAAAACAACAGTGTCTGGAGTGCTGCCCTATTATAGCCTAGCTTTGGCAGATATAGTTATGGTGTTAGCATAGAGAAAGGGAAGCCTGATCATGCCAATACAAATGCTGCTGGAGTAAGTATGGCTACCAGCAGCACTACTGGCCAACCTTTGTAGGAGGAATTGGCTTCTTTCCAACCAGTCAGGCATTTGGGAATGGGTGAAGGGAAAGTATCAAGTTAGGACTGCCCATAAGGAGCTCCAGTGGCTTTCCAGGAGAGCTGTAAGGCTTTGTGCCCTCTCTGCATCTAGTGGATTTATCATTGCCTCTTTCAGGATCCATGTCTCCAATGCAAATGTGCTAGCTCTCCAGGTGAAACTGATATCCCATTAGCTCTTGCTTTGCCTCTCCTCCCCTGCTAGGGTGCAACAAACTCCCCATTCCTATCCTTGGTGCTTGGCGGGGGACTCTGGGCAACAGGCCCATTCCTTTGCACTTTCTTTCTGTTCTTGGGTTTCCAAGCTCCATGATTTTTGTATGTTTTGTTTCTTTAACTTGCTTCAAGCTGCTCATGTGCCTGCCCTCTTCAACCCCCCATGCACCTTCCCTTCCTGCCCTTACTCCTGTTTTCACTTGTAAATTCTTTCTGTATCACATAACTATATGATGTTGAGTTGCTGTTTGTATGATTTTTCTCTTCAGTTACATCTTTATTATATTTTTAGGGCCCAGGGATCATCCTGATATTGTTGATTCATTTATGCAACTCCTGGCACAGGTGTGTTTTAGTTTCTTATTCATTCACTTTCTGTTCTCTCTCTTTCTCTTTTTTAATTCAATTTAAACCTATTTTAGCTTTCTGTTGACAACGTTTTTTCCTTTTAGTTGAATATCGAGTTTCTCCATCTGTTTCCGTGGAAGTTGAAAACAAAACATTCTCCTTTTCATAGGTCTGAGTTTGCCCCTTCCTTTCCTTGAGGGGCTGTACCAAGTGATGCAAGAAGGCTTGTAGGCTGGATTTGTTTTCAGGCTTTGTGCTGTGACCTGGTGGCACAAGATGGGGCTGCTGCAAAATGGCAAATGAGACTGAGAGCTGGAGCAGGAGCATTCCTGAAATCCTGCTCTCTGAGTGTGTGTGTGTGTGTGTGTGTGTGTGTGTATTGTCAGCCTAAGCTGAATGTGGACAGGTCCACTTTCTCTGGGCATTGGGTGAGAATGACATGGCATTCTTGGGTAACCTGGACTGCACCCAAAGGCCTTGGTGGGCATGTGATCCAGAGTCATCTGATAAAGGAATAAGCAGCAGCAATGAGAGGGCAGGAGAGCCAAAATCTGTGTCCCTGTTTGGCCTTAAACCCTTTTGGACTCTGTTCTCCCACACTGCTGTCAAGACTTCCCAGCTCTCATTCCTTTCAGGTTGTGAACCTTTTGTACAGCCTTGTCTCTAATACTGTAGTAGCATCATTCACATGGCAGTGATGGTGGAGTACGAACTGCACAGTGGCTGGTGGGTACGGAGGAGGAGACGCGGTAGACTTAGATGTGCAGCCCATAGATTGGGAATAAGTAACAATGCTAGGAACTGTGGAGGCAGCGAAGGTGGGAGGGCTCAGCTTTCCTGATTATGGCAAGATGCTGGCAGTGGGGTTGGTTTATTGTACCCGATGCGGTTTCCATATAGTGTGATGTGGAAAGTATCCAAGCACTTAGCTCCCCCTTGTGGCAGTTTAAACATCTAGCAGACGTCATGTGTAATAATATTGCCTCTCTGCCATACCTCTTCTGGAGAGCTCAACTGAAATTTCAGAAAAATTGGAAATGTTGACATTTAACATTAAGATTCTGAAGATGAAATTTAACCAAAAAATTATATCTCAAAACAGGCATTTCATCTTGAAATGCTTATTTTTGTTATCAGGTTTAAGGGGATGTTAGCAGCCAATAGTAGTTAAATGACTAGAATATTCATCTCCCAGGAGAGAGGGGTAGATGTAGGAAAATGAGGAGAAAATGGAATGTTGTGATGGAGGAAAAACAGAGGAAAAATATCCAATCTGACCAAAATGTGTGAGGGGAGGGGGAAAGATGGACTGAGAAGAGAAATCTATTTGGTCAAATATATGCACCCTGCTGAGGGTCCCATTGTAGCTCCAACTCAATAGGGAGATACTTGAGGAGCATAATCTGCTTGCTGCCTACATCCAGTTCTCAAAGTGCTCCCTAAAGACCAGAATTTAGGGTTTAAAGAAGCTGAGGCCTAATCTCCAGCCTACATTGTTCCTGAGGAGAAAGCCTGGCATTGTATCAGGGACAAACTGAAACTTAAATGGATTTCAGTGAGCTTGGAACAATCTTGTCAATACTACTTTTTATAGGATTGTCATCTCACCCACCCCAGCCCTTTTTTCCTTAGGTTGAATAACTTTTTTGTTCCTTTAACTGGGATAATTTATGTGAGAAAGTATCTGGTTCTGGGGTCTGGACTGATGTAGCTGCTGTTGCCTATTAGTGTATTTCATCCCTTGACCAGAATGTATGAAATCTAATGGCCTGCAGAGACTGTGCACTACACCTGGAACCAGTGGCATCATTATTCTCTCCTATGCCTTCATGTTTATGAACCCATTGCTTACTCTCACACCTACGTCTCACAGCCAAGTTGTGAAGGAAATGGGTCCACCCAAGTGTCACACTGATACCAAACAAAAACATTCATGTAATATACTGGAAGAAATTTGCCAACATATTCACAGAAGAAACTTTTTGGAAGTGGATCTTCTTCAGCTATCTTATGTTGTGAATATTTTTTTTAATTCCTATTTTCAAACCCTGCTTGCTGAAATTAATAATAAACGTTCTGGCTACACATACAATTAATGAAAAGCATATGTTTAACATGTATTTCAAATGTCTGACATGGTCTTGTTCAGTACAGGATATATTTGATTGTTCCACCTGGAAGAACTCAGATCTTCTCCAATAGACATTTGGAGTCTAAGATCATTGCTTTTGTAAAACCTTGTTAGTGCCAGCAATCCATGGAGACTGGTTTTTACCAGCACAGTACCATTTTAAACATAATCTACTGTGAGAGAGATGCTTCCTCAGCAGCACTACTTGCATAGTGACATGCCAGCTCTCTCTTCCTGGCTTACCCAGGGTGTGATATTCCAGTTGCCTGTGATATTCATTCTAAAGTTCTTTGTGTCACTTCTTGGGGTAGCAAACAATTTGCAAGACAGGAGTTTTTCCCCAGACAAATGGATTTTGTCCCAGCTTACCTCACAAAGAGAACAACTTTTTCCAAAATGCTTCTAATAAGGGATCAGATTCCTCAAGGACCAGAGAGGGTAGGAAAGTTTGTGAAGAATTAGAGACACATGGAACCATTATTTTCATGCTTGATTTTTTCCATTCAGATGCCCATATCTTGGAGGTAACACTTCAGCCCTGAATTTTCACAAATTTTATAGTAAAGTGAAAATTCTAGAACTCGTCAAACAATTTTCATGCTGCCATCCATAACTGAGCAGGGAAATTCAAGTGTTCTTTTAGCATGGCAAAAAGTTGCTGATGTGCCTTATCTCAATCATCTAACAATTGATCCTGTTATCCATTCCCCTGGGAGAAAGTAAAGAGGCATGTAAAGCATCAGACCCATATGTTCAATGTAATTCAACCCTAGTCACTTCAGCTGGACTCCCTTGCTCTGTGCTAGTCATGTGGAACGGCCCACACTAACATATTGGTATTGCATACTGTCAAAGGGCCCTGAAATAAAAATATGATGTAACTATGGGGTCTAGTCTAGACATAACACAGGCACTGGGATAAAAGTAGCTGCTTACTTAGTAATTTCATATTTTATGTATATATATATATATCCCCCTCCCTCCTTTTGGCAGACCCACAATAAAAACAATGTATAGTACAACCAGTTCTAAAATATTCAATGAAAGTAGTCTTGGCTTGCTAAACAGAGAGGCTTGAGGCATATGCCCAACTGCTACTAATGGAGCCTGATGGGAACAAAGCCTAGAAATTTTGAAAGGACTGGTGCTACCAATGGGAGAGCAGTTCTCTTTGTGACCACCACCCTTTTTGCTCAGATGGCTGGTAGCTCTTGGATGGTCTAAACACGTGGGGGAATTAGTGGCTTAAGAGTCAGGATATGTCTCTGGCAACCAAGATCGAGTTAATTTATGCCACAGTATTCCTGACTCTAGTTCCAGCTCCTGCCAACCTAGCAGTTCGAAAGCAAGAAATTGCAAGTAGATAAATAGGTACCACTTCGGTGGGAAGGTAACAGCGTTCCATGTGCCTTGGTGTTTAGTCATGCCGGCCACATGACCACGGAAACGTCTTCGGACAGCGCTGGCTCTTCGGGTTTGAAACAGAGATGAGCACCGCAACCCTAGAGTCGGATTCGACTGGCTTTCGAGCAAGGGAACCTTTACCTTTACCTTTATTCCCTATTACTTGGGTGTGAAAGTTGGACATTATAGAAAGCTGACAGGAAGAAAGTAGATTCCTTTGAAATGTGGTGTTGGAGGAGAGTTTTAGAGATATTGTGGACTGTCAAAGAGACAAATAGGAGGGTTCTAGACCAAATCAAGCCTGAACTCTCCCTGGAAGCTAAATGACTAAACAGAGGCTTTTGTGCTTTGGCCACATCATGAGAAGATAAGAGTCACTGGAAAAGACAATAATGCTAGGAAAAGTTGAAGGCAGCAGGAAAAGAAGAAGACCAAACATGAGATGGATTGATTCCATCAAGGGAGCCATAGCTCTCAGTTTGCAACACCTGAGGATGGCTGTTAACGATGGGACATTTTGGAGGACATTAATTCACAAGGTTGCCATAAGTTGGAAGTGACTTGATGGTACTTGACAGACAACATAGGGCAAAGAAATTATTGAGAGGTGTTCTTGTCCCAAGCTCTTTCTGGTTCTGGGTTCTAGATCAAATATTGAAGATGGTCTGGTTTGAGAAAGCACAATTTGACAGGCCACCCAAAGTTTATGATCAGCAGAGAGTTATTGAATCTCATGTGCCCTTCTCTGGTAGTCACTTGGATCGCTATTAAATATAAAGACTTTGGAAGACTTGGGCTAACCGATTTAATATTTGTTGCTTGATTATCTTGTACAGTAGGAGGTCCCTGTCCAGGATAACTTCAGGTTGCTGCATTAAATGATCTCACACACTCTACAAATTCTGCCCCAGGCAAATCACTTTATACTTGCACAAAGATAGTTGAGTTCAATTGAAATATTTTTTTCACATCCATCACTTAGTAGCAAACATAAAGAGCTGAGATACCAGGTCAAACACAAGGGCCAGTTTGCTAGAATGAGATTATTGGGCAAGTAACTAAATTGCTTGTTCAGTAAAGTAAACAAAGTTGTAGCATGTGAAAATATTTGTTCATTTTCTCTCACACACTCTAGATATATTTACAATGTATCCTGCTGCCTGCCCAATCAGGGCAACCAAGGTGGCTAACAAAACAAGCATAATAAAAATACATCAGAAAACCAATATATACATCCTTTCATGATTTTCCTTACAGTTTCCTTTCTTTGTTCCCCAAGCTATAGTTCTAAAATAATCAAGTTCTTCTGGTTTCTAAAAGTTGTCCAGTAATGCTTATGCTATCATAAAATCAAATAACTCTGTACTGCCAGTATGTCAAAGGGAAAGTAGAATGAAAAAAGGGGATTATAATTCCTTTAATTATATTTTATTGAGCCAACAGTAATTGCTTAAAAGGTCAATACTGAGCAACTGAGGACTTCTTCCTCTGGCAAAGATGTTAAGAAAATATGGATGCATGGGTGCTTACAAATCATAGCTTTGGTGTACTGACATAGAGCTGCTTTGAGATGAAGGCAGATCATGAGTATGACAAAGGAATAATTTTTGAATTATAAATATATTTTGCATCAGTATTGAGTTTCCTTTGACTTAGCTAATGGCCGGTCTGCAGTACAGCTTCAGAAAAGATCTATCATCTCCCAGAAACAGATCTCCCAGAAACTAGTTTCTGAATGCTTCAGTTGCACTACTCTGAATAGAGGATTTCCCCCCCAGTAAGGTATTTAATGGGTTATAGAAAGGTGCAGGAACAAACATCTCATTTAATCTTCTACTTGGCCTTGTTACTTTTTGCCTCTTGTGCCATGCAATATTAAACCTCTGTATCAGCAAAACATGTTTTCCACTTAATCTGCTGTGATATTTTAAAGAAATGTAAAAAGGTGCACATGCAGGGTGACAGAAAAAGCAAAATGTTCTATAGTGAGGTGGTAAAAGAAAATACCATTAAGGAAAACTGTGAAAATACTTTTCAATACTTGGTGGCAGTTTTAAAAGTAGACTTTGAGATGGAAAAACATAATGATCCGCCAGGCAAACATTGAGCACAGGTAAACTTTCAAGTTCAGCACTGCTTTACTAATGCATGATGGAGAGGATGAGGGCAGTATTGACAATTAGTACAGGGAAAGTTGGAACTAGGTGGACAAAAGATATTGCAATGTCTGTTTGCAGCTGTGAATAACATCAGTCCGGGCCAGTTGACTGCTACAGTGGGCAAATGGTTTGTCATCTATGGTGATGGTGCGTCAGTGAAAGAACACATATTACACATGGTTCAGTGGAGGAAGGTTCTTCTTGACCACTGGGATAACTGTTTTATGGGAATACCATGACAGAACATGCCCCTTTCAAGGAATGGGAGCATAGTTGTAGCTGCTGTCCATGGTGCTGAAACAAATGAAACAAATGTCTTGTCTATACTTGCTGTCTGTGGTGCTGAAATAAACTAATTTCCAGAGTGGCATCTAGTCATGCAGGCCACATGACCACGGAAATGTCTTTGGACAGTGCTGGCTCTTCAGCTTGGAAACGGAGATGAGCACCACAACCCTAGAGTCAGATTCAACTAGCTTTCGAGCAAGGGAAACCTTTACCTAGCTGTGTTAGTCTATTGTAGCAAAATTAAAAAGAGGTCTGGGGGTACCTTTAAAAACTAACAGCATTTATTCCAGCATGAGCTTCAACCCTGTAGCCAGGAAATTTTCTGGCAGGGGGATTTGGGGGGGGGTCGTGCCCCACGATGTGTTGATGTCACTAGTAATATCACCACGAGTGATTCTCCTCCAAGGAGAGCTGAAGATAAGGCAGTCAGGTGGCTCACTGCTCTGCTGCTTGACTGGCTCCTCGGTTCTCCAAGCAGGTACAGATGAAGTGAGGTGCCGGGGTGAGCCTCTAATGGCCCGTTGCAGTGCCACACTGCACCTGTGTGCCAGCCAGTAAGTTGGATCTCTGAGAACTCTCAGAGAGCTGGCTGGCTGGCAGGCACTGGGGACTTGCTGGCTAGCTGGCACTGGGGCTCCCCTTAGTTGATAGGGGGTGCAGCCCCTAAAACCTCACTACTGGCTACAGCCCTGATGAGCTTTCATGAGTCAGAGCTAACTTCTTCAGAAGCATATTACTCCAATTTTGGTCCATCTACACTGGCTCCCATCTTGTTTCTGATCCCAATTCAAGGTGCCGCTGCTGACCTTTAAAGTGCTATATGGTTTGGGACCACCATACCTTAAGGACTACCTGCCATACAAACCTACCTGACCACTTATGTCACCTTCTGAGGCCCTGTGTTGGGTGCCCCTTCCTTCTAAGGTTAGACACATAAAAACCCAAGAGAGGGCCTTCTCAGTTGTGACACCAAAACTGTAGAACTCCCATAACAGAGAAATTTGTTTGCCTCCTATCACTGTCTTCTCCTGGCAAGTGAAGACTTTTTTATTTGTCTTATGTTGCCTCAGTGATCCCTCCTTCCTACCCTATGTCTTAATTGCTGGATCTGTGTTTTTTATATATGAATTTTACACTTTATAGTTTTATAATGTTCTGCTTTTAATTGTTATCATCCTTGGTGGCCCTGATTGGGCAGAAAAGTGGAATATAAATTCTGTATGTAAATAATAGATACTGGAAGAAAATCATTTTGCAGGCTTATGTAAGAAAAAATAGAAAAGGGAAGGGGGAAAGGATGAGCTGGAGTCAGAAAGAGGTTTGGTGTGAATGTCATAAATTTTTCAGTTGTGATTCTCTGTATAAGGAACTGAAATGAACTAAATTGTTACACAAAATGGAAGATGAGAGATGCCAGAGGTTCCAGCCTCTCTTCTTTCATGTGGTGTAGGTAAATAAAAGTATAATAAAGTAGGATAAACAACAACTAATCAAGGAAAAAGCAACCTGAGATATAAGAAAATTGACTGTATAATACAACATATTAAGGGATATCAAATTAAATGTTTCTAAAAAGTTAGTCCTGTTGAGCTGTTAAAACTCATTGAGTAAGAAAAATCAAGTCTTTATTTAAATCAGGATTAGTGTTTAATTCTAATTCATCACCTTTACCCTCTATCTTCCCTTTGAAGTTCTGTGGAGGTTGGGTTTTTTTGGGGTGGTGGTGGTAGAAAAGTTACTTTCTGACCTGCAACAGTATCTCCAGGAAGATTAAAATGTTCACCCAGCTATTTGTTATGTCAAATTTGTGTTAGCTGATTCTCTCATATAGGGACCTGTTAGCCTAATTGCTTTATTATTATTATTATTATTAGTAGTAGTAGTAGTAGTAGTAGTAGTAGTAGTAGTATTAGTATTATTAGTATTGGTATTAGTAGCATTAGTATTGGTATTAGTAGCATTAGTATTGGTATTAGTAGTATTAGTAGTATTAGTATTGGTATTAGTAGCATTAGTAGTATTGCTAGTAGTATTAGTATTAGTATTGCTAGTATTACTACTAGTATTAGTATTATTAGTGGTATTAGTAGTATTGGTATTAGTAGTGGTATTAGTAGTATTAGTATTAGTAGTAGTGGTAGTAGTATTAGTATTACATTTTTGCCTGGAAGCCATGGCGACCTCTGGTGACTCCTACTGGGGCGTGGAGGACATTCAGAGAAGTGGCTTGATAGCCTGCCTCTGCCTTCCCAGCCCCGGTATTCCTTGGAGGTCTCCCATCCAAGTACTTTATTTATTTATTATTTCTATTTGTATCCCGCCTTGCCTGGCACGCTGGCTCAAGGCGGCTAGCAGAGTTAAAATAACGTCAACAATACAGAGTTAAAACGATTACAATACCAAGTTAAAACAGCAACAGTTTACAAGTAAAACCGACAGATAGTGGCGATAATCCAAATCACACCAAATGATAGGAGTAGTATCCAGCGAGGTCTCAGGCCAGAAGATGTTCTCGATTTCAGGCCAGAAGATGTTCCAGGGCACATTCATCAGTGGTGGCTTGGCTCCTAATCAAAAGCCTGGTGGAAGACCTCCGTTTTATA
>NW_015173676.1:1177035-1178277 GCF_001447785.1 Gekko japonicus
TATTGGTTACCTATAGGAGTGGGAGGTGGAGTGGTCAATATTGAAATCTAATACCTTACTCAAGGAAGACATCTGGGTAGGTGTGAAACCTTGGCGATGCTTCATTGAAGTGTTGATGAGAGCTGGCCATCCCATTATAAACCAAATGTCCATTTGGCAGGAAATACCAATGCAGGAACAAAGCATGGATGTGTTGTACTTGATCACAACTAGATCTGCAATGGGGGCTGTCTCTTCTCAAAG
Organism: Gekko japonicus; assembly: GCF_001447785.1. Taxonomy (NCBI): domain Eukaryota; kingdom Metazoa; phylum Chordata; class Lepidosauria; order Squamata; family Gekkonidae; genus Gekko; species Gekko japonicus. The sequence goes on from NW_015173676.1 coordinate 1,177,279, forward strand.
CTGTTGTTTCTTACTGCTCACAATAATGGAGGTGTGTGCTCCTTCACCAGGCTGGCAACTGTGTAACTGAAACCTCATTCACATGTAAGGCTTGTGCAGGCACCTTCTATGTGTTGCATCACAACAGGTGACTTGGAATGTACAGTTCTCTGAGCCTATGTGTGTGTGCACAGTCCATTGTGTGTAGCAATAAATATAAGCCCATAAAGCAAACATCAAGTTCATTCTCTAACAGACCAGCCTATTTGTCCAGTGCAAATACTAGAAAGGTATTGTTGGCACACATGCTATCTGTTGTCTATATTGGATAAATAAGTCTGCTCATGCTGTAATAAATTTTGTTAGTTTTTTAAAAGATGAAAAAACAAAATGGTGCAGAGGGATAAGAATCTTTAATAACTGTGCAACTCCTATGGGTCTTCTCATGCAGCTTTGTCAGAGGGAATCTACTTTCGGATTCTTTTTAGTTCTGTTCCCGAACATACGCTTACACAGAGTTCTGTTCCCATACATACAGTTAAACAGAGTTTACTTGGAAAGAAGCTTCCTTCTGACGAAGCTGCATGCGGAACGCGTAGGGGTTGTGCAATTATTAAAGATTCTTATCCCTCTGCACCATTTTGTTTTTTTCATCTTCATTTGCCTTGGTATCTCCCCCCTTCTGATTACTAGTTTTTAAGAAGCCATTTGAACTTCTGTTGTAGTTTGCCAGAATATGCAGTCAAGTAACATTATATATAGGGCACAAATAAAAGCAGTGAAAAATGTACTATTCCCTATTCCTTGAGGACTAGAGATGACTACATTGCTAAATAAAGCAGAGCCCATACTGCTGAATAGCTTTATTTGTAGCAAAATGGGTACTTCCATGAGTTTGTATCCTCTTATGAGTTTGTATCCTCTTATGGCTAATTAATAGGAAACAGAGAGTGAGTATAAATGGGGAATTTTCTCAGTGGAGGGTGGTAAGCAGTGGGGTACCACAGGGATCAGTACTTG
>NW_015173676.1:1178639-1194513 GCF_001447785.1 Gekko japonicus
TGGAGTACTGTGTACAGTGCTAGTCACCACACCTCAAACAGGATACTATAGCATTGGAAAAAGTGCAGAAAAGGGCAACTAGACTGATAAAAGGGTTGGAACACTTTCCCTGTGAAGAAAGGTGAAAACACTTGGGGCTCTTTAGCTTGGAGAAACGATGGCTGAGGGGTGACATGATTGAAGTTTATAAGATTATGCGTGGCATAGAGCAGGCTGAGAAAGAAGTACTTTTCTCCCTTTCTCACAATACAAGAACTCATGGGCACTCAATGAAATTGCTGAGCAGTCGGGTTAGAATAGATGAAAGGAAGTACTTCTTCACCCAAAGAGTGATTAACACATTACCACAGGAGGTGGTGGCGGCTACAAGCATGGACGGCTTCAAGAGGGAATTAGATAAGCATATGGAGCAGAAGTCCATCGGTGGCTATTAGCCACAAGGTATAGATAGGAACTCTCGGGCTGGGGCAAGTGATGCTCTGTATTCTTGGTGCTTGGGGGGGGGCAACAGTGGGAGGGCTTCTAGTGTCCTGGCCCCACTGCTGTACCTCCTGATGGCACCTGGTATTTTTGGCCACTGTGCGACAGAGTGTTGGACTAGAAGGGCCATTGGCCTGATCCAACATTGGCTTCTCTTATGTTCTTATCTGGTTAATGTTTCAATTGCATGTCACTTCAGAGGTTCTTAGTATACTGGGGTCCTAGTTATCCTTGGCTTCAGAAGTTTCCAGCTTGTATCCTTTTCTGTTTTTCCATGTATGGCTTACTGTACACCATGGCCAATGGCCAGGTAAGTGCACATGCAGGTCTTTGCCAGGGAGCTGTTCTATGGCACTTGCTTGCCCCTGGCTTGCCAGAGCTGTGTTTATTCTCTGTGTATGTGTGTATACTTTACAGGCACTCAAACGGAAACCTGACTTGTTCCTGTGTAGCAGCCTGGATGTCAAGGCAGTGTTCCACTGTGGTGAGTAGACACATCTGATAAAACTGTGTTTCTTGAAGTGACTGGGCAAATTGTTCTCATCAGGTGGAGTTTTGCTGCTTGAAGCTCCAGATCGATGCTAGAATCAGGGCAAACCCCCATGTTTTTAGTATGGAAACATCCCCCAACCCAGACTGGCAGAAGTCTTGTGTTACTTACAGAAGGAAAGTTTTCTCTTATACCCTGCCATGTGGAAAGCTGTGAGTGGTGGTAGATTAAGTCTTGACTAGTGCTGCTTTTCCTCTAGGCGTGATCTCCTTGAAATTCCCTGAAGCACCAACTGTCAAATCTGCCTGTGGCTTTTTTGTGAGTATTGTGTTTGTGGCAGATCTATCCTTTGCTAATTGTGGGATTACCCTTGCCTGAACCATGTTCACTTAGCTAAATAAAACAGAGCCATGTTTGGGCAAGTGGCCCACAAGCCCACATAGTTCCACTACAGCTGGAACAATGTGGAGAAACACCCAGCATTGGTGTGAGAGAGGTTTCTCCCAGGTTTCTGAAAGGATTTTTCCACCATAAATTGTCATTTGAGGGTGCCTCGTCTTTTGTAGTCTGATTTTTGTGTTTGGGGGAAGAAAAAGGTATCTCAATCTGTTGTCTAGTCTGTAACTGGGCACAGAAGTTTCTCTGCCAAGTGACGGGCAGTTTGCATCAGTTTTTCTGAAATCATTTTTTTTTACCAGACTGAGCTGTTACCACGCTGTGGGGAGATCCCACCTGTGGGTCAGGTGGTCCACGAGAATGGCAAAATGCTGCTGCAAGCTGTTCTTGAGGTAAGGAGTGAGAACAGTGGCTTTGCAGGCTAGGTTAGGAGCAACGAGGTAGTGTTATTGGTTGGTGTGTTGTTCACTTAGCTAAATAAGTTTTGTGAATTCTGCCTCCTTGATACCAAAATGCTGCCGGTTGACTTGCGGTCTAGTCCTGTGTATGTTTACTTGGGAAGAAGCTTCACTAAGTAAGCATGCATAGGACTGCACCTGTAGAAGATACTAATGCTCTGAATCAAGATCTTGGTACAATTAGCCAAAGGTGATCTAGGTTGAGGCTTTCTCATGCACTGCAGCTTGCTGAAAAGGTGTCTGGATTTGCTTCACCCTTGCAGGGTGTAGGTGGCCAAGCCTCACGCAATTTGATGGATCAGCTGGCTGAGATCCTCTTTGCTCTCAGCAAGCATTGCTTCAGTTACTTGAGCATCTGGATCAAGGAAGTGATGCAGCAGGATGGTTTCCCATCAGCCCGTGTCACCCCTGAGCAGAAGGAAATCTTCAGTCAGCAAATTCTTAGGTGAGTACCCTAGCTGTTGCATATCTCATTTGCATCCCAAAACATGCACAAGGCCCTATGAATGAAAGCTCCTGCCATTTCATACAGAGAGCAGCTCCTTAGTTTCTCAATACCTCTACCATGGATTCTCCTGCAGTGGAGAGCTTATTCCAAGCTGAGGAGTCTTAAAGATTGGGTAGCATTTTAAAAGATTTTTTAGTTCCCTAGAGCCAATTGTCTTAAATGTAATCTCTTTACTTCAGTCTAATATCCCACAAAGGATGGGAAGTGATACTGAAACAAATTAAAGTGTTCAAGAAAGTACAAAGTATCGGGAAGTAGATTCAAGCAGGAACAGGTTGCACAGATAACAGAAATGAATGCTGTTTCTAAGCTAATACTTAGGTTTTTATCCTTATAGTGAGACGGCTACCTTTTATGACATTGCCTGGGTTTCTTATTTTTAATAGCCAGTCTCCATGAAGCACATCATCTTCCATATGAAGAACCACAGGGCCATCACCCTTGTTTATGAGTTCTAGGGGGAATAACACTCTTCTGAGTGTGGTTGATGGGGTTCACTTGCTCCCTGGAGAATTCTGTTACCAGACCCATGTGATTTAGACAGGTCTGCAAGATAAGGAAAGAGTACTGGATGAATTGGTGACCGGGGATGAATGCTGGGCCAATTAAAATTTGGGGAGAAGGAAACATGAGGCATCCCAGTGGCCAAGAGAGTGTGTCATAATGGCATATTGACACAGATGTTCCTTTTTGGGAGGTTAGACAGACCAGGATCTATCCAGTTACCTCAGTTGCCAGCCTTTAGCCTATCAGAAAATATATATGTGTGTGTATGGATGTATAGAAAATGCAGCAGATTCCTGGGCATCATTTCAGGCTCTCTGTCTCTCTAGTTGATTTCACCTCCCCTTTTAAGGTAAAAGTTCATGAGACTTTCCACAGAGTTTGCAGAACAACATGCTAGGATGTTGTGAATCTATTGGCATTAACAATTTTGAACCACAAGGCCAGTTCTCACAAAATCCAAACAACAAGGGAAAAAGACTAGTGTCACAGGAGTCCCAAATATATAAAATCCACTAGTAGAAAACACCATCAAAGATTGCCAAAATAATATATTAAATAATTAAAGTTGGTGGTGTCACAACAACAACATTAATGCATACTGTAACTATAATAAGGCATAAGATGCAATATTACCTCCTTTGAAGATAAGACAGTGTAACTTGATAGGAGGAGTTCACATGGTCATAACATTTTCCAAAGAGGCTTTGCAAAGACACCCATTCTAGATACTTGGAAGATGAGTTTTCTTTGACTTCTTCAATTTGCCGGCTGTGTAAGTGGAACCTGATTTCAGCAATTTCAACAGACCACAAGGTTTATAGTGTAAGAAGGTTCATAGTGTATCTAGAATGGGTGTCTTTGCAAAGGCTGTTTGGAAAATGTTATGACTACGTGGACTTTATGTCTTACCTTCAAAGGAGGAAATATTGCATCTTATGCCTTATTATAGTTACAGTATGCATTAATGTTGTTGTTGTGACACCACCAACTTTATAATTGTTTAATATATTATTTTGGCAATCTTTGATGGTGTTGTCTACTAGTGGAATTTGTATATTTAGTTCTCACAAAAGGGCATCCTGCCCCGTATACACTACATGGATATCTGTTCTTCAAAAATGCAGGCATAGTTCACCAAACTGAGTCAAGCTGAAGGCTGAAGTGAGTCTGTCAAAGTTCAATCTGGAAATCTTTTGAGGCCTAGCAAGCCTATATCTGTCACAGTGTAATAATACTACTATAAGAGATGTAAGAGCTCAGGGAAGAAAAACAGAAAACTTCAAGACAATTGTTGTTGTTTTTTGCTGAGGACTTCAAATTTGGGGTTACTCCTGTAACTCTCACTTCACTGGATGCCCGTGATGAAAACTTATGCTGGAATAATTTTTTTAGGTTTTAAGGTGCTGTTGGAGTCCCCTTTTATTTTGCTGCTAAAGACTAAGACGGGTGTGCATCTGGAATTGCCAGTGTTGTGTATCATTATTTCACCACACTTTCTTTGTGTTAGCAGAGAGCGTGTAAACAAACGACGTGTGAAAGATATGGTGAAGGAGTTCACACTGCTCTGTCGGGGACTGCACGGCACTGAGTACACAGCAGACTATTGAGGACACTTGCACCAAGATACTGGAGCATGAACACTTCTGCTGGCCACTTGTCACTGCCCTATGCTGCTACGGAACCAGTTCTTAGGACAATAATCTTACAGCTAACCCGCTGAGGCTGCTCCACTCAACAATGGGCTGTTTCTTAACCCCTACTGCATGTTCGGTGGCAGCAGGCTGCAAGGACATGGAGCACAAGCTCAAGCTGAAGACGGCCCCCCCTTCCCCCCCTCACTGGACTGGTGCAATGACTGTCCCCTTATCTGCCTAAGCACACTCCTGTAGACATATCTGTGGTATTGTCTGTTCCTAAAAAGTCTGCCCTTGCCATGCATGAGGCAGCTTGTGTCTGACTGAAGTGGAAGGCCCTGCAGCCTTGAAATTATATTAAGGCTATTTCTAAGCTGGTGATTATTGGTGAATTCAAAAGAGAAGGGGGTGTATAGCTTTTGGAAGACATGGGGGGAAAGGAAAGAGAAGACAGGGCTAAAGTTTGCGGCACTTGTAGGGTAATTTTAGTTCTGTTTTACCTAGACTGATTGGGGTAATAAATAGGCCTACGTTGTCCTTGTCAGCATTCTGCAACAAAGTCTCAGGAGGCAAGGGCAGCTTTCGGAGACATAGGTCTCCGTTATTGTACTGGCGTAGTGAGGGCTACTGCCATCAGTAGCTCCCAGAATCTCCATGTAATTCTCCTGTTCCAGCATCTGGAGCATCCTGCATAAAATGTATTACATTAGTCTGTTCAAGGTTATCAAGACAAGAATGATAGCTACTAGGTGCACATCACATTGAAAGAGTTGTAGCCTTCTCTATTAGATTTGATGAACTCCTGGCTGCTTCTGCCACTGAAGATCAAGGTGCAACAATTAATCCATGTTGGGGTAAATTAGGAAGAAGAGGAAGGCTTTGTCTGCCTGCCTATTGGGGAATGTTAATGTGGCAAAACTAGAGCGGATCTAGTCGAACGGGACCTATTCTAGGTAAATTTGAAAGCATCCCCATGTGCATACATACACACTTCTCAAACAACAAACAAGAAGTAGTCTAACCAAACTTTCATATATGTCTGCAATTTTGGGTTTGCTAGCTTCCCTCACAGCTACTTCCAGATGGGTAAAGGTTATGAATACCTTGGAGTGATGTAAATTCTAAACACTTCTTTGTGAAGGAAAAGGTCTCCTCAAGAAAAACAGAACATGAAACAAGATCAGGCATATAAAAAAATACCATGCTCACTAGTTTAGCAGGTGGATCTCCTTTGAGCCTAGAAAGCAAATGTTTTGCAAAGCTTGACTTCCAAGTTACTGCTTCTAGAGGGAAAAATAACTACACCAATTACAGGAGAAAGCTCCAGTTTGGTGTTGCTAAGCTCTTAAAAACAATTTCAAGAATTGGTTACTTTTTCAATTAGACCTGGCTTATTATGAGCAGAGTGTTAGTAATTAGCATGTTGTCTTGGTAGAAAGAAAGCTGCAATCTGATGGTGTTTCCAGCATCTGTTGTTTTAACTGCCCTTTGATAAAGTGGAATATCAGTAATTAATTTTTCTCTAGAGTTAGTATTGAATGTACTCTCTAGGCATGGAGGGATATGTGCTGCATCACTAATACCTTTCTTTTTCCTCTGACTTTGGTTCTTATCTCAGATTTTCTCATCACGGAGGTTTTCCTGGAAAAATGAATGCTTTGTGAAGCTATGTATTACACTTCCTGAATTCATCTTACCAGCTTATTCTGAGAGAGAAGCTGAGCAACCTTCACTTGGCCTCTTTAGGAGAGATGTCTGTGGCCAGGCAGTATGAGCTGGGCTGGTACAATACTTGCCAGTTACTGGCACTGCTTTTTAGAAGCTGGTACTGACTGTAGTCACAGAAAAGAGTGGAGAAGTGAGTTTGTATAGCACAAATGGTTCTCCCAAATCGTCATTTGATAGTTGTTATAAATAGCCTAGAAGAGGCTGAGGAACTGCCTGCTCACCACCAATGCTCCCTCTAAGCTGTGGAGTCTTGTGAACAAAAATTCTACTTTGTGAGCTACTGGCATTAAAGTTTTGAGTGAGCGATTTGACTACTGCATGAGTTGGTTTGCTCTGGAGCCATCCTTCCTGAGCAAAGACAAAAATGTGTGAGGTGGAGGCTAATAAACTGTGAGCTAGCTCACACTAACTCAGAGGGAACACTGCTCACCACTACCATATGGGAGCTTAAGCCCAACAAAGCCCCTCACTGTCTAATCCCTTTAGAGTAGGTGTAAAGGTTGTGTTTCTGGAGATAATATTATTAGTGCTGAAAATGTGGTAGAAGAACAGGTTGCCATGGTAGGGTTACACCAAGGGTGATGTGAAACACCAGGTGCCTTGACCTCCCAGCACAGCTCCTCAATCAGGGATAATGTTCCCACTTAGTAATGCATAGTAATTACCATCCCTCTCCCATCTTGCTAAACCTTGATGACAAAAATATAAATGAATTTTATGACTCTGAATAAGTGGTGAAGCACCCATGGGAAGATTGAAATGTTGAGAAGTATATGAAGGGTGTGACCATACTTGTACATGCAGATGTTGCTGATTATCAACTGTAAGCCATTGCTTTGTGATGATCTCTTGGTTTACTCTCTCGCTTCTGGGGTATATCACCATCCTGGATAGCCCTGCTTGGAGACTGAGCAAGCCTTTAAAACAGCATGTTGTTAACACCCTATACCACATGGCTGGGAGTTTTCACAGCCTTCGGCATGATGTCCCAAGTCAATCAATCAATCAATAGACCTTTAATGGCATATACAACATTAAAATCAGAGACAGTAAATGATGATGTCCCAAGTGATGCAACAAGGCAGCACAGAGGAGGAGTGCCAGGCAAGTGTCCAGGAGATGAGACAAGAGGCATGCCTATTGGACAAGGAAACTGCTCCACATATTTGATATGGGTCCCCTACTCTCTTCCAGCTGCTGCAATGCTGGATATTGGGCATTAAAAGAAGATCATCTGTGATGTTCATAGTCAAATATCAGGTTCCTTCATCAAAATTAGAATTGCTGCATAGGCACTGCCTACTTTGTCTTTCTCAGACATCTTTCCCTATATTGGTTCTTGTGCTATTTTATACCATTGGCAATATCCACACTTCACTACCTGAAGGAGTCACAGAATGGCTTACAATCCCTTTCTCTTCTCCTCCTCACAACAGACCCCCTGTGAGCAGTGTTCCCTCTAAGCTGAGTTAGTGTGAGTTAGCTCAGTTCTTTAGCCTCCTGCTCACACATTTTTGTCTTAGCTCAGGAACGATGGCTCCAGCACAGGCTAATTTATGCAGTAGCCAAGTCACTTGCTCACAACTTTAATGTCAGTAGCTCACAAAATAGAATTTTTGCTCACAAGACTCCACAGCTTAGAGGGAGCATTGCCTGTGAGGTAGGTGGGGCTGAGAGAGCTCTCCCGAGAACTGCCCTTGAGATAAGAGCTCTGAAAGAACTTGTGACTGACCCATGGTCACACCAGCTGCTGCATGTGGAGGAGTGGGGAATCAAATTCAGTTCTCCCAGATTAGAGTCCGCGCTCTTAACCATTACACCAAACACACACACCAAATATGCAGCCAAATGGCAGTAGTGGCCCAAGGGAAGGGTTGTGTGCAATGGTGCACAGCTAATAGAAGGACCACAATTGCAAATCAATGATCCATTCTCACATTAGCGTCATGCAGGTTGCTTGCCCTGTTGCCTCCTGGGGTAATGAGGGATGTAGATGACAAATATGTCACCGGGCAAGGAGGAAGGATAACTTAGGAAACATTGAAATCAAAAGATGGCAACAGAAAGGGACAGAGAGGAGTTCCAGAATTTTGATGCCACTATTGAGAAGGCCTTCTCTGGGGTTGCCACCTGCCTAATCTCAGAAGGTGGGGATACCTGAAGCAGGGCCGCTGAAGATGACTGTAGTGACCAGGTAGGTTCATAAAGGAGTAGGCAGTCCTTCAAGTATAGTGGTTGTAAACCTCATAGGGCTTTAAAGGTCACCACCAGCACCTTGAATTGCACCTGGAAGTAAATTGGGAGCCTGTGTAGATAGGCCAAGACTAAAGAGATACAGTCCCTATGACCCAATCTAGTCAACATTCTGGTGCCAGCATTTTAAATCAATTGAAGCTTCTCAAGAGCAGTTCTACACAGAGCACATTGTAACAATATAATCTAGATGTAACCAGGACATGCACTGTGATGGCCAGATCTTTTCTACCCAGGAAAGACTGCAGCTGGCTAACCAGTCAAAGCTAGTAAAAGGCACTCCTGGCCACAGCTGCCATCTGCTTATCCAGCAGCAGGCCTGGGTCCAAGAGCATCCCCAGACTAGGGACCTGTTCTTCAATTTATTTAATTCACTTTATATCCCGCCCTCCCCGCCGAGGCAGGCTTAGGGCGATTTACCGTATATTCTGATGATGTTCACACCAGCTCAGCTCACTCCACTTATTGTGTGGCGGCAAGCTGGTAAACCAAGGTACAGGCTGGAGATGAAGATGGTGAAGCCAGGGCACAGGGACACTCCTTGGTGTATAGTGTGGCTCCTAATCAAAAGCCTGGTGGAAGAGCTCCGTCTCACAGGCTCTGCGGAACTGTAAAAGGTCCTGCAGGGCCCTGATCTCTTCCAGGAGCTTGTTCCACCAGTATGAAGCCGCCACTGAGAAGGCCCTGGTTGTCGCTAGCCTGGCATCTTTGGGGCCTAGGAGGGTGAGACAATCCAGTGCTCTCTGGGGAACGTGGGGAAAGGCGAGACAATCCAGTGCTCTCCGGGGAATGTGGGGAAAGGCGGTCCCTTAGGTGCACCGGACCCTGACCATATAGGGCTTTAAAGGTTAAAACCAGCACATTGAAATAAATCTGGTATGCTATCGGCAGCCAGTGCAGCACCTTCTGTGCAAGTTGGATGTGCTCCCGCATAGGGAGACCCATCAGCAGCCTAGCTCCAGTATTCTGCACTAGCTGCAGCTTCCAGAGACAAGGGCAGCCCCATGTAAAGAGCGTTACAGTAGTCCAGTCTCAAGGTGACCATTGTGCGGATCACTTGCCAAATCGTTGCGCTTGAAGGGAACCAGCTGCCTAATCATCCAAAGATGATAAAAGGCTGACTTGGCAGTGGCTGCTACCTGGGCCTCCAATGTTTAAGGAGGCATCCAGGAGCACTCCCAAGCTCACTGGCACCAGCTATGCCCCATTGAAGGCCGGGAGTGAGATCCCTACCCCCAGACTGCTCTGGCTCAGGCACAGGACCTCTGTCTTCATCGGATTCAATTTCAGTTGGCTCAGTCGAAGCCAACCAGCCACAGCCTGCAAAGCCTGCAGTGCAACCGCATCCAGAATGGGTGACACTTTAAATCCCTAGTCAGACCCCACCAATAGCACTTCCGTCTTGTTGGGAAATGTCCCCATGGAACTGTGAAGATTTCAAGACCAAAGATGTTAGCAGTTGAACAGAAGGAGGATGGATTACTTTCTTGGCCAAACAAAGAAACCTTGATCCTTACTTATGTAGGCACCCACACCCTGACACAACTTTATTAGGCTTCATTTGTATGCCATAGCTCCAGAATTTATTATCAATATTGTAGAACTGAAAGCATTCTAAATGTGGGTGCAACACTGCATTTCCCACCGCAAAGTAACCAGAGCCATGCTTCATGATTCTTAGGGAATAGCTCATCCACATAAGTGAAGGTTCTAAACCACATGAATCCTCTGCTTAATTGCTGGGAATAAAATGTGTCTTTTATTTAGGTGCTGCATAAATTATGATTGCAGAGGATAAGTGTTCATACCAACTTTTTTTCAACCTGGTCTAGATGAGCAGAATGGTATAGGACGGAGCATGTTGGTTGCAGCTCTGCCACATAAGGTTTTTTCCAAGCATTCTGACTACTTGCTCCAAGAGTCACAGGAAGGCAGAAGAGTGAGAACTGTTATGTTTGAGTATCAACATTCAGGAATGAAATTCCAGAAAACCTAGTCACGTTAGTCTCATAAAGCAAAAATGAAGGCAAAATGTGGCACCCTCAAGATTGGCAAATTCCTTTAAGGAGTTAAAAGGCTTCTGTTCAGTCACAGCAGATTTTACCCCCCGCCCGGGTTTCGTGAATGGTAACCTGTCCAAAATATATGAGAAGCCAAAACACCATCATATCGCTGAGCAGTGTATTCTTAATGCAATCCTATATGTAGTGTTTCTGCAGTTTAAGCCCACTGATTTCTATGGGTTTAGACTAGAGTAACTGCATAGGAGTGAACTGTGTGTTTGGTGAGAGGGGGTACACGTATGTTTGAATGGGGCCTACTTTCCAGTTTAGCCCAAATTGACAATAGAGTGCCCCTCATGCTGAAACTAAAGGAGATGGTGGCTCAGGTTTCTCCATTTTAGGAATGACCCATGCAAGCAGCAACCAGAATATTGTTGACAAAGTGATGCAGATCCTTGCCCAAGTTTGGAAGAAACTTGTCTTGGACAACATGAATCCAAAGAAAAGACGAAGAAATTGCTACCAAACTTGTGGTAAGACAAAGGAAACATAAGACAGAAGTGTTAACTTGAGATCAGCATTATGACCATCTTGGAGTAGATGTTGGCTTGGTACCTTGAACACACCCAACCATAGAAGGTATGCTAAAAGGTAAATACTGTCCCAAGAATCAATTATATTTGTAATCCATCAATTCCATTTTCCAGTTACCAAATGAAATTGGCTTTCTTATGTTCAGTGGAGTTGTGTTTTACGTCATGTCATTGGACACAAAGCTGAATGTGGGGGGATGATAAGTGATTTAGTAAACCTGGGTAGGTATAATGGGAATCTGTTTTCTAAAGTATCTCAAATGGTCCTCAGTCTGGAAGATGATGATGCTGTTCCCTAGGCAAATGGACTTTGAAGAAGCAGTGGCCAAAGGACAGTTGCATCAATGAAAGGGCAAGCAGAAGCTGACGCTGACATAGGGAACTGCCAGATGTTCCAGGATCTGTGCCCTGGAAAGGAATATAGGGAAGGAGTGATTTAACTCAGAGTGCTTTTCTTGGGAATACTATTTAGATGATGATGCATGGAGGAACTTTGTGGCTGCAGTCATGAAAACTCCATCACAGATAAGTTCACAAACAATCTTTTAAAAATGATATAACACCAAAAACTCATTGGAACAGAGTAAAGACAGATGGGATAAGGGGTCACTGAAAATCCCTGGAGATAGGGAGACCTAGATGTGTGGGGACAGAATCAGCAGTGGCCTAAGACACAAGAATCTGAGGGGAAAGCAAGTTGGAAGAGAGGAGGGTCTGAGAGCAAGGCAGGCATGAAAAAAAGGGTTCTGAAGAAAGGAGAGGATAAGGGTGTGTGTATAAACATCCCACACAGAACCTCAGGGGTTCTCCCCTGCTAAGTATGTATTACTCACAAGAAGGGAGCTGTGGGAGGAAACATGGTCAGCCTAGTTGACTGGCTTGGGAACAGGTTGCCTAGAAGAAGCAGGTATGACATAAGGGCACAATGGCAACAACATTTAATATGATGGAGCTGAGAAATAAGATTAGAATAAATTTCATTCCAGAACCAGAGAGAGAAAATCTTAAGGGCTGTGATCCTGAGAATGGGGCTCTTGAACACATTTCAGCAGGTGCGCCTTTTATATCTGCAACATTGTGATAGGAAAAGCCACAACTTTCCTATTTAATGTTTAAAATTGAGGGATCCACTCAGAAACTGGCTGTGAATGCTGATGTGGGAAGGGGAAGCACTACGAAAGTGGTAGTGAGGAGAAGAAAAGGAAACCAATTTCACAAAAATTGACTGGAACAGCCAACTCTACCATAAGAAAAGAGAACCCAATGTTGGATCAGGCCAGTGGCCCATCCAGTCCAACACTCTGTCACACAGTCACCAAAAATACTAGGTGCCATCAGGAGGTCCAGCAGTACGGCCAGGACACTAGAAGCCCTCCCACTGTTGCCCCCCTCCCAAGCACCAAGAATACAGAGCATCCCTTGCCCCAGACTGAGAGTTCATATCTATACCTTGTGGCTAATAGCCACTGATGGACCTCTGCTCCATATGTTTATCCAATTCCCTCTTGAAGCTGTCCATGCTTGTGGCTGCCACCACCTCCTGTGGCAGTGAATTCCATGTGTTAATCACTCTTCGGGTGAAGAAGTACTTCCTTCTATCTGTTCTAACCTGACTGCTCAGCAATTTCATTGAGTGCCCATGAGTTCTTGTATTGTGAGAAAGGGAGAAAAGTACTTCTTTCTCAACCTGCTCTATCCCATGCATAATCTTGTAAACCTTGATCATGTCACCCCTCAGTTGCCATTTCTCCAAGCTAAAGAGCCCCAAGCATTTTAACCTTTCTTCACAGGGAAAGGGTTCCAACCCTTTCATCATTCTAGTTGCCCTTTTCTGCACTTTTCCCAATGCTATAATATCCTTTTTGAGGTGTGGTGACTAGAACTGTACACAGTACTCCAAATGAGGTTGCACCATTGATTTATCAGGGGCATGGGGGAGGGGAGACAGAGCATGTGCCTGGTTAATCTTGGGTCACTCCCGGCAGGCTCCATCTGTCAGATGAGAAATCAGCCTGGTTGAAGCACCAGGTTACATTTTGCCTGTCTCCATCAATGCTGGAAGGAAACAGCAGTTCTGTCTTCTGGGAGGCAAAGGGCACATCAGTTCGAGGTGTGAGGGGGCTGTCTAGGGTACACTCACCCCCAGCCCCACACACCCACTCTAGGCTACAGCCTACATACCCCCCTCAAAAAAGGGCAATACTTTAAAAAAATCTATATTTGATCTTTATGAGTTTAAGTCATATACACTGCATGAATAACAAACAGAAGCACTGCAATTTATTGCAAAAAACTGAAAACTAAAGAGGTTTCATGGTGCAGTGACCAATTTTCTGTTGATACAACATTCAATCCTCTCAAAAGTGATTTAATAAAGTTTATACAAATTAGACAAATTTAAAAAAGTAATTATTGCTTTATGAAAGTTTTTTTTTAATTCATTGCTACAACAGATGCATAGTTGCCAAATACACCACCTTGCTACAAGGGATCTGAGGCTTGTGCTCCAAGGCTTCCTATGTGGTGGTCTATGGCAGTTGCTAGTTGTGGTCTCTGTGCAGCTCGATCTAAGAGGTTTCACAACAGCACTGAAGCAGTTTTGGAATATTTTAGAGTCCTAGCCAAAATACCCTAACCTAGAAGATCTCTGTTTATGACGCAATGGGAAAGGTAAGTGCCTCTCTTCTCCGCTCATGACCCCTGCAACAGTAGCAGATCAGAGTTCATAAACTTGCCTCTTAAGGGTTCCTGTGGCACCTCATCATTTAATGTTGTTCTGGAGAGTGATTGCTACTGATTATGCTACTACTTGTGGAGAGGTGTGGGAAATAGCTATATCCATTGAGTCCTAAGAAGAAGGATCTTGCTGCCCTTTCTCCATCCTGTTATCTCTTCTTGAGCTACACGGTGAACAGCAACTATTTTGTAGATGTTGGAAACACACATATCTATGGGCTTCTTAGTAGCTGGTGATGTAACATATTTGAATATTCATTTTGATTGATGGTATAAGTATTTCTTGTCTTGAATCAAACTCTTGAGTATTCTGCTAATTCTAAACTCATTTTCATTTCTAAGCCTGCATTGGTGCTTTATCAATTGTTTTAAAAGATCCCTTAACAACCATGCACATTATTCCCCCAATGCTGGTCATTAGAACCTTAACCTGCAACACCTTAATTTTGGATCATTTGTGTCTAAAATTATGTTTTATACTAATGAAGCATTATTGATCCTAGTAATTCAACATTATGAGACAGTTTTAAAAAACTTTTACAGAAATGTCTGACGACAGAAGAATTTTAGAAGGAAATACTGGTCAGTTACGGACATGATGTATCTCTCAGTGAACTCTTCGACACAGCTACTTGGATATCTAAAAACAGTTAAGAATGTAAGAACATAAGAGAAGCCATGTTGGATTAGGCAAGTGGCCCATCCAGTCCAACATTCTGTGTCACACAGTGGCCAAAATCCAGGCGCCATCAAGAGGTCCACCAACTGGGCCAGAACTCCAGAAGTCCTCCTACTGATGCCCCCCAAGCACCAAGAATACAGAGCATCACTCCATCTATACATTGTGGCTGCCACTGATGGACCTCTGCTACACATGTTTATGCAATCTCCTTTTGAAGCTGCCTGTGCCTGTAGCCGCCACCACTTCTTGCAACAGTGAATTCCATGTGTTAATTACTCTTTGGGCAAAGTGCTTCCTTTTATCTGCTCATTAATTTCATTAAGTGCCCACAAGTTCTTATATTGTGAGAAAAGGAGAAAAGTACTTCTTTCTCTACCACATGCATAATTTTGTAAACTTCTGTTATGTCACCCCTGGTCGTCATTTCTCCAAGCTAGAGAGCCCTACCCTTTTTAACCTTTCTTCACAGGGAGGGTGTTCCATCCCCTTAATCATTTCAGTTGCCCTTCTTTGCACCTTTTCCCATGCTATAACATCTTTTTTGAGGTGCAGTGACCAGAACTGTACACAATATTCCAAATGAGGCCGCACCATAGATTTATACAGGGGCATTATGATACTGCATCATGTGAAATGCCAGCCTGGATGAATCACAAGCCAGAATTAAGATTGCTGGGGAAAAGATCAACAACCTCAGATATGCAGACAATACCACTCTAATGGCAGAAAGTGAAGAGGACCTAAAGAGCCTCTTCGTGAGGGTCAAAGAGGAGAGCGCTAAAGTGGGCTTGAAACTCAACATCAAAAAAACTAAGATCATGGCATCCAGCTCCATCACTCCTTGGCAAATAGAAGGGGAAGTCATGGAAGCAGTGTCAGACTTCATGTTCCTGGGATTCAAGATCACTGCAGACGGTGACTGCAGTCATGAAATTAAAAGATGCCTGCTCCTTGGGAGGAAAGCAATAGCAAACCTAGACAGCATAATAAAAAGTAGAGACATCACCCTGTCAACAAAAGTCCGTATGGTCAAAGCAATGGTATTCCCAATAGTAATGTATGGCCGCGAGAGTTGGACTATAAGGAATGCTGAGTGCCGAAAAATAGATTCTTTTTAATTATGGTGCTGGAGAAGACTCTTGAGAGTCCCTTGGACTGCAAGGAGATCAAATCAGTCAATCCTAAAAGAAATCAACCCTGACTGTTCCCTGGAAGGCCAGATAATGAAACTGAAGCTCAAAGACTTTGGCCACCCAATGAGAAGGGAGCACTCACTGGAGAAGACCCTGATGCTGGGAAAGATTGAAGGTCAAAGAAGACGGGGACAGCAAAGGATGAGATGGTTAGACAGTGTCATAGATGCAACGAACATGAAATTGAGCAAACTTCAGAGGACAGCGGAAGAC
>NW_015173676.1:1195492-1236321 GCF_001447785.1 Gekko japonicus
CTCCTCCTCCTCCTCCTCCTCTTTCTCGCCGCCGCCGCCTTGGGGAGATCGAGGGGGGGATGGAGGAGACGGAGCTCTTCTCCCCCCCCCGCAAGTATCGCGGGTCCCCGTCTTGTCAATTTATATTTATAGTCAGGATTTTTTACTCCAATGTGCAATACTTTCCACATGCCCATGTTGAACCTCATTTGCCACGTTGATGCCCACTTGCCCAGCCTCAACAGACCCCACTGGAGTGCCTCACAGTCCTCCCTGGTTCTCACCACCCTGAACAGCTTAGTGTCATTGGCAAACTTAGCCCCTTCCCTACTTACTCCCAACTCCAAATCATTAATGAACAAGATAAAAAGCACTGGACCTAGAAAAGAAGAAGAAGAAGAGATTGGATTTATACCCCGCCCTTCACTTGGAGTCTCAGAGCGGCTTACAAACTCCTTTCCCTTCCCCTCCCCACAACAGACACCCTGTGAGGTGGGTGGGGCTGAGAGAACTCTGACACAAACTGCTCTTTTTCAAGGACAGCTGTGCCAGAGCTTGTGACTGACCCAAGGTCACATCAGCAGGTGCAAGTGGAGGAGTGGGGAATCAAACCCGGTTCTCCCAGATTAGAGTCCGCGCTCCTAACCACTGCACCAAACTGAGCCTTAAAGTATCCCACTTTCCACTGTGAAAATTGCCCATTTATACTCACTCTCTGTTTCCTGTTAATTAACCAGTTTTTAATCCACAAGAGGATTTGTCCTCTTATTCCATGCCTGCTGAGTTTATTCAGGAGCCTTTGATGAGAAACTTTATCAAAAGCTTTCTGGAAGTCTTCGTAAACACCCTTGTCCATATGTTTGTTCACCCCCTCAAAGAACTCTAATAGGTTAATGAGACAAGATTCTTCCCTTACAGAATCCATACTGATTTTTCCTCAATAGTTTTTGTTTATCTATAGGTCTACTAATTCTGTCTTTAATAATGAATCCCACCAACTTAATTTAAAGATGTGGGATAGATTAGCTACCTTCTAGTCCTCAGGAATGCAGGCAGATTTTAGTGATAGATTGCATATTTTTGTCAGAAGATCCACAAGTTTACATTTGAGTTCTTTCAGAACTCTTGGATGCATGACATCCAGGCCTGGTGATTTGTCAGTTTTCAAGTCGTCCATCCATCGTAGGACCTCCTCTCTCATCACCTCAATCCAACTCAGGTCTTTCAACTCCCCTCCTGAAAACAGTGGTTCTAGAGTAGGCAAGTACCTCCAATCTTCCACAGTGAAGACAGAGGCAAAAAATGCATTCAGCTTCTCTGCCATTTCTCTATCATCCTTTAGTAATCCTTTTACCCCTTGGTTATCCAATGGCTTCCCTGTCTGGTTTTCTGCTAGTAATGTAGTTGAAGACATTTTTATTGTTGGTCTTTGTTTTTTGCAACATGTTCCTCATAGTCCCGTTTTGCCTATCTGATCACCAACTTGCATTTTATTTGCCGAAGTCTATGCTCCCTTTTATTTACCTCTCTTGGACTAGCCTTCCACCACTTAAAGTAATCCTTCTTACCTTTTACCGCTTCCATTACTTTGTTAACCAGGCAGGCCTTTTTTTAGTACCTATCTGTATCTTTCCTAACCTACATTTTATGTGAGCTTCCAGGATTGTAGTTTTAAATAGACTCCAAGCTTCCCAAAGGAATTTGACCCTCCTTACCTTCCTTTTCAGTCATATTCACAATCTCCCTCATTTGAGAAGCTACATAAATGGTAAACTTAATAGCATTGTGGTCACTGTTCCCAAGTGGTGCTATCACGTTTACATCTCTCACCAGGTCTTGAGCATTACTTAAGACCAAGTCCAGGATCACCTCCCCCTGGTAGGTTCTGTAACCATCTGCTCCATGGCACAGTCATTGAGAGTATCCGGAAACCCAATCCCTTTCTCCTGACTTGAACATATATAGACCCAATCAATGTGTGGGTAGTTTAAAATCACCTGTTATGAAACACATTTCAGCTACCTGCTTTCCTTAATTCCCCCCTCCCCTGCCCATCCTCACTGTTCTGAGCTTGAGCTGCCTATAAAGAGCAGAGGGTGGGGCTGCTTCTGAGAGCAGGAAGGGCTGCTGAACTTCTCAACCACCACTCCCAGTCACCGTAGTCTTCCTCACAGGCAGGAGGGGGTTCCTTCTGCTGTGATCCTTGTGTTTCTTTTTTATTTTAAAACTTGCTTTGCAAAATCCCACTATTCCCCCACCTTTCCAATTTAGACAAAGATGTTTTAAGGGCATGGGGGGCATTGGGACCAACCAGGGTAGACATGCAGGGGGAAGCTTGCAATGCTCAGCCATTTCATGTCCTTCCCCTGGGTCCTAGGCTCAGACCATTTATATTTGTAGCTTATATCTGGGGGGAGGGGGATTTGGGACCAGTCAGGGTTAAAGATAGAGTTCTCCAAACTCAAGGGACTTCAGTTTTGCAGAGAATATTAGTTTTAACACACACACACTCTCCTAATATGAAGCTCCAATGGAATAATAGCAGAACAAGTGCTGAAGAGGGCACCCAAAATTCTTATCTCAAACCATCCTGTAAAAAAAACCCGAGACCCTGGAGAGCCACTGCCATTCTGAGTAGCCCCGGAAGGGTGGGGGGGAGCTTGCAATGCTTAGCCATCTCATGTTCGTCCCCTGGATCCTAGGCTCAGACCATTTATATTGGGGGGGGGGAGGTTTGGGACTAACAGTAAAATAAACTAAAATAAAATCAGCAAAATCAATATCTTTAATTGTGTTTGTATGTGTCCTTTATAAAGTTTACATCTCTGCTACCTGGCATTACAGTTTATGACACACATGGCCTGGCCCGACAAAGTCCAATTTATGTCAAATTTGGCCCTCATAACAAATGAGTTTGACACCCCTGATTTAAGCTATTTGGGCACAGATCATGCAATTTAGGAGATTTTAACTCGCATACTACTGTTATAGTCTATGCCCGTATGTATTATGCAGCTACTTTTCTGGAATATGTGCACATGTAAACTTAAAAAAAAAAGAACCACAACAAATTAGATTCATCTAAATCAGGAATAAGAAGTAGCAGAAAAGAAAATTCTGTCTTAATGCTTGGCTTTCCCCACAATGAATTTTAACCCAAGTAAGTAATTTCCTTGTGTAGATATATCAAAACAACACCTTTATTACTTTGGCTGGCCCATGCGAGGCCTGGCACTCCTACTTTTCACACTTGTCCAAAGATGGCTGTGAGAGGCAGTTAAAGTGAGTAGCTTTCAAGTGGAAGCCATACCTTTTTTACCCCCTCCAGTACAACCACAGTAAAGTAAGTGACTCTCTGCCCCACAGTCTCTGGATTCTCCATGACTTCGCATCACCTGCAGGATTCATCTTCATAGGCAATAGCAACCCCCCGGCGTCCTGGTACTGATTTCGTGACTGCTGTCTGGCCAAGCTTCTGCTCCAGCCCTCTCCAGCTGCGTGACTCCAGGAATGAGGCTAAAATAGACAGCAAGGAAGGAACTATCACAGCAGAAACCATTTCCCCAAGCTGCATCTCTGACACCACTTCAGAAGAGACCAGAGCTGGGATGGAGTCAGAGGACTTTGTTATTCGCTTGCCAATTGGTGATTATTGCACTTGATTGATTTTTGAAGCCTCCTTCACATCGCTGTCTTCAAAACTGTCTTGTCTCCTAATGCCTATTGCCTTGATACAGACCTCCCATATGATGACATTTATCACCCTGTAAGTGAACTTTTAACAAGTCATCTGAATCTGCTCTGGGTTGTCCTCACCCCCAGTTCTGTCAGTTCTTGGACTCCTCATGCAAAGCACTCACCTGCTGGACTAATCTGAGCCACAGTTTGGATGTGGCTGCGGCAGATCACAGCGGCACCAGATGTTGGCTCTGAGTCTGGTGCAGTGTAGAGACAAGTTGAGCGCATCTCCCCAGTGATTAGAGAAATGTCAGGTTGACTGTCAGAATCTGAAATCTTGTCTGGAATGGGGATGTGTTCGCTTGCTCCTGCAGACATGCAGAAAGAGAAGCAGCAACCAAACTAGACACGTTACTACAACTATGGTTCTTTTATTACCCACCAAAGGGCTGACTCAACCATGTGGAGCAGCACATGCTATAGCCCTTCTCGGCCCGCACCACTGCAGGTGCAGGACGACTGTATTAGGGGTGTGTTTTTGGTATAAACCAAACCAAATAAATACCTGAAAAATGCCTTATTGGTAATTTTCAGCTATTACTTAAGCCAAATACAGATCAGAGATATTTTCAGGTATTACTTAAGCCAGCTACCAATATAGCTAAAGCCGAAAAACATTATTATTATTATTATTTTTTGCTTCCATTTGCGTCAGCTATACTGTGAGCCAACCTATAGCTAAGGCCGAAAAACCTGATTATTATTTTTTGCTTTCATTTGCGTCAGCTATACTGTGAGCCAACCCCAGCCAAAGTGGCATGGGGCTCTCCGCTCTTCACCGCCCCCGCCGTGATCCTTATTTGCAGCTCCGAGCTGCAAGAGTGGATCAGCTTGGGCGGCACAGAACTGAGAGCTCTATGATGCCTTGGCTGGGGTGGTAGAAGCCAGCTCCCCACCTCCTCGGCTGGTGTTGGCTCCTCTTTGCAGCTTAGTTTCAACTGAGCTACAAAGAGGAGCCAGCCCAGGACTGGACTCTTGCAAGGCATTAAGGGGGGAAAAGTTCCCTTTAAATGCCATTTGCAAGCCACACCATGCATGAGTGAACGCCGAAGCAGTGAGTTTACCCGGAAGGCTTCCAGGTGACCTCGCTGCTTCAGAGTTTACTCACAGCATGGCTTGCAAAAAGCATTTAAAGGGACCACATCCCTTTAAATGCCTTCCCCCACTCCGTTGGAAACAATGGAAGATAGGAGCACTTTCTTCTGGGGCCCATAGAACTGGACCCCTGGTCCAATCTTTTTAAATGTTGGGAGTTTTTTTGAGGAGAGGCACCAGCAGGTATGCTGCAAATTTGGTGCGTCTACCTCAAAAAACAGCCCCCCCAGATACCCCCAGATTCATTCTCTACTATAGCCCATGGGGACCATTGACTATGATGGTCTCCATACAGTATAAAGGAGCTGAAAAAATCCAGCAATCCTGAATATTTTCCAAATCCCAACTCCATACTGATATTGGGATTCGGAAATATTGGGAAATACCAATATTTTTCAGGTTCAATAGAAGACGAAAAGAAGAGATTGGATTTATATCCCGCCCTTCACTCGGAGTCTCAGAGTAGCTTACAAACTCCTTTCCCTTCCCCTCCCCACAACAGACACCCTGTGAGGTAGGTGGGGCTGAGAGAGCTCTTTCCAGAACTGTCCTTGAGAGAACAGCTCTGACAGAACCATGGCTTGCCCAAGGTCATCCAGCAGCTGCAAGTGGAGAAGTGGGGAATCAAACCCGTTTCTCCCAGATTAGAGTCCACACAATCACTACACCAAACTGGCTCTCTGAACCCCCTGAACCCCAAAGATACCGATTTTTTTTGCACAGCCCTAGACTATATATGTTCAAACAGTTCCCCATGTAAAATGGCTTGCTGCTGGATACCTCTGTGGGTGTGGGGAAGCAGCTGTTTCAGTTGCCGTGCTTTAGACACAAGACAAGAATATGAGTGGGCCCATGCATCTTCCAAATTTAAAATTACAATTTAGCTTCTTCAGAATCTCAGTTTTTACTATAATACAAGACTTATGGCTGCACACTGTCCACACCAGATTCCCAGTGGGGTTTCAGTGCTGGAAAAGGAATTCTTAACAAGAGAGGCATAAACAGCAGCACTTGTTGCCCACATCCACCATCCCTACACATGTCCTAGTACGAGGGAACAGATGTTAGTAGCCTTACCTGGTAGCAGGCAACAGAAGTCAATGACGTATCTGCCAGTCCAGGCCCGTGCTGGATTGCAAGCCATCTCCATCTCATAGGGTGTGACCAGGGGACGGTAGAAATCAGAGGAGTCCAGCAAGGAGTTCTGAGGACAGGCCACTAATACAAAGATGTCCACTTCCAAAAAGTTTGCCAGTTTTGCAGGGCTGGGTTTACCTACAGCCAGTGTATAGGCTCGTTTGCCAGCCTGGTGAATGATTCCTTGCAGATGCTCCAGCACAGACAAGTAGTTTGCCACACCAAGAGTGCCCACCACAATGCCCACTACTTGGGCATCCCGTGCCCGCTCTACTAGATAGAGGCGCCGTCGGAGAGCCCGGTTTACATCCAGTGTTTCCCGCCTTCCTTCACCTGTTTTAGGATTAAAAGAACTGAAAGGAGATTGGTTCCAGCTTAGCATAAAGTTTGTGAGTTCTGGGCCCTCAGAACCCACATAGAACATACAATAGTTGGCAAGACCATGCTGTTCATCCACTGTGAAGTGCCGACCAAATTGATGCACCTGCACAGAATCTGGCTGAGCTGAGGAAAGAGTCTCTTTGGTATCCACTTGAGAGAAAATCACATTGGGGTAGATAGGGTGCAGCTGAGAGGCCAAGTTATCTGAGGGGAAAAACAGAAGAACAATAGAAACCAGTCACATATTTGAGGCTACAACTCGCTCAAGCCATTCAGAGAATATGGACAGCCAGACAACTATTTTATTGCTTCGCATCCACCAGTTTCTATGGATGGGGAAAACTGCTAGAGCAGGACCGATAAGAACATAAGAGAAGTCATGCTGGATCGGGCCAATGGCCCATCCAGTCCAACACTCTGTGTCACACAGTGGCCAAAACCCAGGTGTCATCAGGAGATCCACCAGTGGGGCCAGAGGTCCAGAAGTCCTCCCACTGATGCCCCCCCCCAAGCACCAAGAATACAGAGCATCACTGCCCCAGACATAGTGCTCCATCTATACTTTGTGGCTCGTAGCCACAGGCAGACCTTTGCTCCAAATGTCTATCCAATCTGCTCTGAAGCTGTCTATGCTTGTAGCTGCGACCACTTCCTGATAGGGAAGGTTACAGGAAGGCAAACAGAGCCAAGTTGAGAAACCAGCCCTGAGGTAGCCAACACTACAGCAAGATAGATGCTGAGAAACCTGAGATAAAGATTATGTCAGAAGATGATCTTTCTTGCCCCCAGTCCTGATATACAAGCTGGAATACGTGATAAAGGAGTAGCATTTTGACTGCTGACATTTCTTTTCTGTTCTATCTGTGGAAACTATTAAGGCCCCTTTGGTAAGGATTTACAGTTCTTTCAGAGTTTAGGTATGAGCTGGCCACCTTCCTGATTTCTTTCATTCAAACTACAAAAGAATAAATTGCACTGGCATGTTTGTTTGGTGTTACCTTTTAATACTAGAATGTTGTGCTTTTAATGAGCATGGTGTCTTTGCGTCTGCTAGGGAGTAGTATATAGATGTATATAGATAATATGTACATATAATATATAAGGGTGCACCCACAGAGGTAAAAGGACACTGGCCTAGCTGAGGGGGTAGCCAAAGGGTTGCAGACCGGGACTCTGGGACAAAACAGGAAACCCATGAAAGGAAAGTGGGATGGGACACAGACAACACAATTAGGGATTAGAAAATGACCACGCAACTCACAATACCATTTTCCCATCCTGATTCCAGGTATCTTGAACAAGCTTGCCCCACCTTGAACACTGGGGTGAACTGATGTTTGTCCTTATGCTATTGCAGCAAGGCACAAATCAATTGAAAGGACTGAGGAAATATTGACTAGGGACCTCAAAATGTTGGTTGACTCCTACTATAAATGGCAGCTTATCCCAAGTCCAGGAAAAACCGTGAACTGAATGTCTACCTTAATGGCACCCAACTTACAATCATACACCTAAGCACCTTGGCATTACCTTGGACAGGACCTTGAGCTATAAACATCATCTTATCAATGTAGCAGCAAAAATACGCATGCGAAACAACATTCTGCAAAAAAACTTGGTATGTCTGCTACAACACTTAAGATGCTCAGCTTTGGGGTTGGTGTACAGTACCACGGAATATGGTGCTTCAGTGTGGCTCAACAGCCCCTATGTCCACAAACTTGATGTCCAACTCAATACGAAAACCGTCAGCTGGTGTATTAAGCTCACTCCAACCTATTGGCTACCCATGTTGTGCCACATCACTCCCCCACATCTCTGAAGACAATATGTTCTTCTTTGTGAATGTAGAAAGGTAATTGAAAACAGAAAGTTGTGCATCCAGAAAGACATGGCAGACCTAACCAGATTAAGATTCTGAAACCCAGCAATAAAATCTGCAAAAATCCTGCAATCACAAAATTTTGATCTAGGGAATGAACGATTGTGAACACAGATGCAATCAGTTCCACCTGATAGCCATAACCTGATAAACACCAAAGAAAGACGTAAAGTATGGAAAATGGCAAATACATACGAACAGGTTTTGGCAGTTGTGCAGACCTGTTATTTAAATGGGGCAAATATCAGGACCCGAATGCAATTGTGGTGCAGCCCACCAAACTATTTTGCACCTGTCACAGGAATGTGAGTGTCATGCTTTCCAGGGTGATGTGACGGAGCTCTTTGAACTCTCCCCAGCTGTGACTGAGTGTATTTAGGGGGATTGCCCAATCAGTCTACATACCCGTTGTATCAACTTGTTTACATATTTTACATTGTATGCTTCCTGTGTGTAACTCTGCCATACAATATAAATAATAATGTCCTTATGCTTAGATTCCACATTGCAATCCACCCAGACTCACCAATGGCATGAGAATAGGCCACATCACTCAGCACAATAACATGAGCTTGAAGGTCAGGATGCAGTTCCTGGAAGACTTCTGCACAGCGCATCACATCCAGCGGTTGTCGGCCAAACACATGCAGCACCGGCAGCTTGCAGCAAGGACTCAAGCAGGCTGGACCATAGTGCACCACAGCCCCGGCATTCACGTGCTGTGCTGCCACTTCATCCACACAGCAGCTAAAGAAAGGCATCCACATTAGTTCTGAGGCTCCCTTCCATCAAATGTTTGTCACTGTTAACATCCAGCAAGACTATAACTCCATCAGTATAAAGAAAGCTGAATTCTCCTTGTAGTCACAAGAACATAAGAGAAGCCAATGTTGGATCAGGCCAATGGTCCATACAGTCCAACACCCTGTGTCACACAGTGGCCAAAAGTACCAGGTGCCATCAGGAGGTCCAGCAGTGGGGCCACGAGACTAGGAGCCCTCACACTATTGGCCCCCCACAAGCCCAAGAATACAAAGCATCACTTGCCCCTATCTATACCTCTGCTCCAATTCCCTCTTGAAGCCATCCATGCTTGTAGCCTCCACCACCTCCTGTGGCAGTGAATTCCATGTGTTAATCACTCTTTGGGTGAAGAAGTACTTCCTTTTATCTGTTCTAACCCAACTGCTCAGCAATTTCATGGAGTGCCCACGAGATCTTGTATTGTGAGAAAGGGAGAAAAGTACCTCTTTCTCTACCTGCTCTATCCCATGCATAATTTTATAAACCTCAATCAGCCTGCTAGGATCCTAACAAGCCTAATAGCTGGGAATATTGCATTGCTAGTGACACGCAATAGGTAAGAACAGTTTCTGGTTATAAGGACTCGTGCTTCCTGCACCCCATCAGAGCAATCCAAAGAGATAAAGGAGGGATTATCGAGCAAACTGCTAATATTTTATTATTAGAAGGCAGATTAGAAAGCTACAACTTCGTGGTGTATAGAATTTCTCTACAGACGCACCTGCCATATGATGTGTCCCCTAGAATGTAAATTTTTGAACCAGTCGTTTCTTCCATCTTGGCAGCAATAGTTGCTGAATCGGACAAGAGCTCATCAGGAAATTGAAGAGCAACCTGTAACAAGAGCCCAGGACAAATAATTTTTTGAGAACCATTCATCACTTACCATACAAAACACAGATGAGCCCCCCCCTCAAACTGTACCAGCACAGTGCTCACAGCACACAAATTGATATTATAATGGCAATTATATTACTGCTTTTTTTAATTGATATTTTATTAAGTGTGTGTGTGTGTGTGTGTGTGTGTGTGTGTATATATATATCTAAGAATCAAATTAAACACTGAAAGCATATAAGTACTCTCTATCCTCATTATCTTATTCCCTTTCTCTACCCGCTTGCCCAAACCGCTGTACAACTTCCTCTAATTCATGATCTAAACATGATTACATTCTTCTTTAAGTTATTCAAGACTTCTATACTTCTTTTGCTGGATTCCCTCCGTGCATCCTTATTTTATACTTATAGTCTATCTTTTTCCATACCTATAAAGGAAAGTTGAACAGGGTTGCCTCCAAAACTGGGTGCTGCAGAGGAAGTTTTGCAACAGGAGGAAACCTTCCTCCCTCTTATCAGAGGTCTTGGGGGGGCACACCCTTCCCCTCCTTGCTATGCCATTGGCTTTAACTATTCCATTCCTATTGTCTATTTTCCATTATTATTATTCCCACTCATCCTATCTACTAACTCTAACTTACTCTATATACTAACATACTATCATACTATTATATTACTCCTTAACATAAATAGGGCCTCAGTTCCCCAGACAAAACTGAGTTTGTGTACATTGTTTTCTGCTAAGATACAAGATACTCTCTAACCTTTGTAAACTTGTTATCCAGTACAAATGCAATTGTTCTGTCCAGTTCATAGTACTCTTCTAGCCCCACGGTTGGGGGATGTCCACCTACTCCCACAGGAGTTACCATCCGCTGCATCAGGTCAGCTCCATCACTGCTGAATGTCGTTGCCATGTTGACCTATGCTTACAAGAAGACACAGTAATGTCTGACTGTGCAGGGATATTTATTTATTAAACTTCTACCCCGCCCCCCCGCCGAAGCGGCTCAGGGCGGCTTACAAACAATTTAAAACCAACACACAATTTAAAACCAGCAAATACAAGATTTAAAATACAATTCCATAAAATTCCAATAAATACAATAAAACTAAATAAATAAATAGAGCGGCATCCTGTAATAAAATGCTAGTGCAACCCAACCAGTGCAGTCAGTTCTTATTGGAATGCTTGACGAAACAGCTCCATTTTCACGGCTCTACAGAACTGCTGGAGGTCCCATAGAGCTCTAATCTCAGTGGGGAGCTCGTTCCACAGTGTTGGCACCGCCAGGGAGAATGCCCTGGTCCTAATTACCACCAACCTGGCATCCCTAGGCCCAGGGGAAGCCAGGCGGTGTTGTGTTCACGTACGGAGAAAGGCAGTCCCTCAGGTAGGCAGGCCCTGACCATTAAGGGCTTTAAAGGTCAAAACCAGCACCTTGAAGTGAATCCGGAACGCTATTGGGAGCCAGTGCAACGACTTCAGCACAGGCTGGATGTGCTCCCACCTGGGGAGGCCCATCAACAGCCTGGCTGCCGCGTTCTGCACCAGCTGCAGCTTCCAGAGTTGTCCCAAGGGCAGCCCCATGTAGAAAGCATTACAGTAGTCTAGCCTCGAGGTGACCATAGCATGGATCACGGAAGCCAGATCATTGCGTTCGAGGAAGGGGACCAACAGCCTAATCAGCCGAAGGTGGTAAAAGGCTGCCTTGGCAGTGGCTGCTACCTGGGCCTCCATTGTCAAGGAAGCATCCAGGAGCACTCCCAAACTCCTGACCTTTGGCGCTGGCACCAACGGCGCCCCACCGAAGGCCAGAAGAGGGACCCCTAACCCCAAGCCACTCCGATTCAGGCAAAGGACCTCCATCTTCGTTGGATTCAATTTCAGTCAACTCAACCTAAGCCATCCCGCCACGTCCTGCAACGCCTGGTCCAGATCTTCCCAGGCAGAGCCAGACTGACCGCCCAACAGCAGATAGAGCTGGGTGTCATCTGCATATTGATGACACCCAAGCCCATGCCTCCGGGCAATCTGGGCAAGAGGGCACATATAGATGTTAAATAGCATTGGGGAGAGCACTGCCCTTTGGGACACTCCACAAACTAGTGGGTGCCTTCCGGATATCTCCTCCCCAAGTGTCCTTTGTCCCCGACCCTGGAGAAAGGAGACAAGTCATTGTAAGGCCACACACCTGGTCCAGATCTTCCCGGGTAGAGCCAGACTGACCGCCCAACAGCAGATAGAGCTGGGTGTCATCTGCATACTGATGACACCGAAGCCCATGTCTCAGGGCAATTTGGGCAAGAGGGCACATATAGAAGTTAAATAGCATTGGGATCTCCTCCCCAAGTGTCCTTTGTCCCCGACCCTGGAGAAAGGAGACAAGCCATTGTAAGGCCAGCCCCTGAATCCCCACATCGGTGAAGCGGAGGGCGAGCAGCTGATGATGTTGAATGCTGTTGACAGATCTAACAGCAGCAGCACCGCTGTCCCGCCCCAATCCAGACGCCTCCGGAGGTCATCTGTGAGGGCGACCAGTGCTGTTTCCATCCCGTGACCAGGGCAGAAGCCGGATTGGAAGGGATCCAGCGTGGAAGTGTCATCCAGAAAGCTCTGCAACTGTATCGCCACCACCCTCTCTATTAATTTGCCCAAATAGGGCGAATTGGAGACCGGCTGATAGTTGACCAATTTGGCCGGTCCAGAGATGGACCATCGCTTCCTTGAGAGCTTTAAAGCTTTGACACAACTACCAAAACAAAAGGGAAGACCCTCACGGGCATCTCCCCTCTAGAATCACAACATAAGCCTCTTGTATTTGTGTGAAATAGCTGAAAGCTTCTGCTTGCATACATGCATTCTCTAGCACAGATCAGAATTTTCACTTTATTCATAGAACTGAAAAGTTGGGAGGGGCCTAAACACCATCCAGTCCAACCCCCTGCACCATGAAGGATCACCTAAAGTACCCCTGACAAATAATAATTTTATCTCTGCTTAAACATCTCCAAGGAGGGAGACCACACAACATCCCTGGGCAACCAATTCCAACACTGAATTGCCATTTTTTTAAAATCCTAATACGCCACTGTTATTTCCCCACCCATAATTTAAACCCATTATTATTATTCCTGTCCTCCAATACTAACTGAAACAGCACCCTCCCCTCTTCAAAATGACAGCATTTCAAATACTTAAAAAGACAGCCCCTCATCATCATTTTCTCCATGCTGAACATTACCAGTTCCTGCAGCCTTTCCCCATAAGGCTTAGTCTTCAAATCCGTAATAATCTTCATTACTCAATTCTCTATCGCTCTAAAGTTTGTGTCTTTAATACAAAAAGGCCTCCAGAACTGGATGCAATACTCCAAATAGGGTCTGCCCAGTGTGGTATACAGTGATTTCATCCCATCTCATGTCCTAGACGCTATGCATCTGTTGATACACCATAAGATCACATTTGCCTTCTTTGCTGCTACATCACACTAAGTATTCATACTCAATTTGCAGTCCACCAAAACCCCAAGATCCTATTCTCACATGCTATTACCTCATGCAATATGCACGCATAACATTTTTATTACCCAGATATAAAACCTTACCTTTATTACTATTAAACTGCATCTTGTTCACATCTGCCCTTTTCCCCAAAATATCCAGTTGTACTTTATCTCTACAAATTTAATAAGCAGTCCCTTCACATCCACATTTCAATAGTGGATTAAAAAACATTAAGGAGCACTGGGCCCAAAACCAAGCCCTGCAGTACCCCAGTAGATAGTACTCTCCAATCAGACAAGGGGCCATTCCACTTTTTGGGTGCAATTATCCAGTCAATTCCTTATCTACCTAAATGTCTTAAGATTTAATCCACAGCCCTCCAACTTGCCCACTGCAACTTCATGGAGAACCTTACAAAACACCTTACTAAAATCCAGAAGCATATAACAAAGTGGGCCTCTCAGGAAGAAGACATAAGAACATAAGAGAAGCCAATGTTGGATCAGGCCAATGGCCCATCTAGTCCAACACTCTGTCACACAGTGGCCAAAAATACCAGGTGCCATCAGGAGGTCCAGCTTATCCGGCATCATGTGTGGGGGAGGATGAGGGCACTGTCTGTACAGGAGAAACATAAAAGAGACATGTGCCTCCGTGGAAGGCCATGTGATGGGAGAGGACAAAGGGGTCAGAGGGCAGCTTCCAGGTTAAGACAAAGGGAGACATCCCATTCAAGGAGATAACACCTGTGCCCCCTCAGAGTGATGTAGCGCCTCCCAGTGTCCAGGCATGCGGAGTTGCTCGCTCTAACAGCCACTTGCCTTAACTCTGAAAGCAGGGGCACCCAAAGCAGAGGTGTTATGTATTGGGGCTGAAACATTGCAGGACCGTGCTGCCAGAGACAGGGTGAGCTTGGAGCCGAATAACAATAGACCAACAGGATTCTGGCAGGAACCAATTAATATGTCAAGTTTTGTAAGCAGCCTATCGTTGGGAGTGGGGTATGTTGGGGGTGTGGCCATTGCAGGCAATATAACCGAGCTGAGGCTCTTTTTATCATTCTTTTAATTTAAATAATGTTTACGCTGATCTTAGCCAAAAGGCCGAGAAGCCTTTATAATTCTAGGGCCCCGGTCACACGAGCCGGAAAATGCGCACGCGCGGGGGAAAGCGTGGCTGTTTGCCCCGGAGCAAAGTAACGCGCAGCAGCCCGATCACATGTCCCGTGGAGGTCCCGTGGGTATGCCGTTAGGTGCCGATCACACGGCTATTCTGCAGCGTGGCAAAGAAGCAGCGCGATACAACTGGCAATCGCTAGGTGCCACTTCCGTGGCAAACGGGAATTTTTTCCCTCACCACAGTGTGTGCATGTGTCGATGGGCGTTTGTGCGCATCCTGTGGAGACCTAAAAAACCCCAAATATCCGGTTTGTGACGGGACATGGGCGGGTGCTGGATGCCACGGGATTCCAGCGGAAACACGATCAGACACCCACCCTTACCCCACGTTTTCCGGAAACTAGCACATAGTACGTACTAGTTTTTACTCCGTATCTCCAGCAAGAAGTTACGAGTGCACTACGTTTCCCAGATGTTGCGGTGTGATCGCGCCCGGAAAATCCGCCTATGATCCGTATCCTAAGCGCGGCAAATGCTCCGTGTGAACAGTACCCTAGTTGCCCTTTTCTGCACTTTTTCCAATGTTACAATATCCTTTTTGAGGTGTGGTGACCAAAACTGTACACAGTACTCCAAATGAGGTTGCATCATTGATTTATAGAGGGGCATTATGGTACTGGCTGATTTGTTTTCAATTCTGTTCCTAATAATCCCCAGCATAGCGCTGGCCTTTTTTATTGCCGTCGCACACTGTCTCGACATTTTCAGTGAGTTATCTACTACAACTCCAAGATCTCTCTCTTGGTCAGTCTCTGCCAGTTCGGACCCCATCAATGTGTATTTATATTTAAGATTTTTGGCTCCAATGTGCATCACTTTGCACTTGGCCACATTGAACCCCATTTGCCATGTTGACGCCCACTTGCCCATCCTCGACAGTTCCCTTTGGAGTGCCTCACATTCCTCCCTGGTTCTCACCACCCTGAACAACTTCGTGTCATCTACAAATTTAGCCACTTCACTACTTACTCCCAACTCCAAATCATTAATAAACAAGTTAAAAAGCATTGAGACAAGTACTGATCCCTGTGGTACCCCACTGCTTACCACCCTCCACTGAGAAAATTCCCCATTTATACTCACTCTCTGTTTCATATTAATTTGCCAGTTTTTGATCCACAAGAGGACTTGTCCTTTTATCCGGTGACTATTGAGCTGACTTAGGAGCCTTTAATGAAGAACCTTATCAAAAGCTTTCTGAACGTCAAGGTAAACAACATCTATTGGGTCCCTCTTGTCCACATGCTTGTTCACTCCCTCAAAAAAACACTAACAGGTTAGTGAGACAAGATCTTCCCTTACAGAACCCATGCTGAGTCTCCCTCAATAGTTTTTGTTCATCAATGTGCCTAGTAATTCTTTGCTTAAT
This sequence comes from Gekko japonicus, assembly GCF_001447785.1. NCBI lineage: Eukaryota > Metazoa > Chordata > Lepidosauria > Squamata > Gekkonidae > Gekko > Gekko japonicus. Next base: position 1,211,402 of record NW_015173676.1, read on the forward strand.
AACAGTTTCTACCAACTTACCCAGTATCGAGGTCAGACTGACTGGCCTGTAATACTCCTCATATTCCCTTTTTGCCTGCCTGATCACAGACTTGCATTTTATTTGCCACAACCTGTGCTCCTTTTTATCAACCTCACTGAGACTAGCTTTCCACCGCTTAAAGGAATCCTTTTTTACCTTTTACAGCTTCCACTACCTTGTTTGTTAACCATCCAGGCTTTTTTATATACCTATTTGTGCCTTTCCTAACCTGAGGGAAAGGTTTCTGAGCTTCTAGGATTGTAGTTTTAAATAGTCTCCAAGCTTCCCCAATGGTTTTGACCCTTTCTACTTTTTCTTTCAGTTTCTTCCTCACATGTCCCCTCATATCAGAGAAGTTACCCCTTTTAAAGTTAAAAGTGGTTGTGTCAGTCTTTTTGGGCAACTCCCTATTTATACAAATGTTGAACTCAGTAACATTATGGTCACTGTTCCCAAGCGGTGCAATCATTTTTACATCTCTCACCAGGTCTTGGGCATTACTTAGGACCAAATCCAGGATCGCCTCTCCCCTGGTAGGGTAGTACCATACAGTTATTAATCATAAAACAGCAGAAGCTACCATGTTTACTTGAGACATTTATATACCAAGTTTCCATCACAATCGAATAATGATAATAGCAGAGCAATGTCCGGTACCTATCCACGTAAATTACAGGGGGGAAACCACACACACCATAGTCAACACGGTAAAAAAATCCTAGCAACAAAAAGCATATCTTTAGACTACATCAACCGCACACTAGGCTTACCCTTGCCTCTCTAGTGGGAACCCCAGCCACCTGAACATTCCTACTCTTTGATTTCCGGGGTGGAGACTTAAAACCACCCAATGGTAATGCGCGTCGGAAAACAGGGAAGAGCACCGTGGCCCTCCTCCCCCCGTACACATTTCTCCCTTACGTAATTTGCGTAACATGGCGTAACCAATAGCCGATCCCGATACAGAAAGGTCATCCGAAAGTAAAATAGCGCAACAAGTACAAACTATCAGGTGGCACTCTGGTCTTTGTAGTTCCGTGCTCGCTCCAGTTTAACCAATCACCCCGGCCCTATATGAGCCACGTGGTATACTTGGAAGGGGTCACGTGGCGCAGGGTCAGTCATTCAGTCGGTCAGCTGAGCCGTGGTTGTGATAGTCCGCAGTGGGGGTTTGCTGCTGTCGCCATGTCTGGGCTCGCGTTGTTGTATTCGGGGCTGGGATTGAGTGCAGCCGCTGCCATCACCGGCGTTGGTTAGTAGCTGAGTCGGGGTGGGGGGCAGGGTGCGGTCTTGGGGGCGAGTGGGTCGCCGGGAATGTGTATCTGAGGCAGGGTGCTTGAGCTGCTCATTGGCGATGTGGGTGGTGGTTTTGAGATGCTATGTTCCGCTACGCTAATGTTGTTCCCGAGGTGTGTATCTGGGGCAACGCATTTCTTTTAGGTGGGAGGACCTCGACTTCACACTCCCCAGTTTCTCTTCATCGGGCTTGGGTGATCTTTGTCTCTCCTTGCTGGTGACCTTCTGCAGCCCCAGCCCCCCCCCCCCCCCCCCCCCCCCAAGGGCATTCCTCCCTCATCTTTTTGTCCTGTGTCGTTCTCCATGTTCTAAGAAAAAGCTGGTTCTTTCTAGCTAGGCTTGCTGGATGAAAGAAATGTGCATATTCTGCAAGTTCTCCACCTTATCTAATTGATTTTGTAGAGTTCAGACCTTATGTACACCTTAGGTGTCAATCAGCAAGAAAGGTGTATGTGTTTTGTTGTTGGTTGTGGAGTAATTGTTGTGAGTTTTGATTCTGGATATTTGTGACCACCTAGTGCTCCCTAGCTAAGTCAAAGAAGGGCATTTAGAAGCACTTTCTTAAATGCATCTTCAGTTCCTCTTCCTGCATGGGAATATGGTTGCTGATCCCTTAGAAGACAATTTTGTTGAACCTGGCAGTGTATGGCAGGCTGTGAAGTCGTTGAATCATTGACATGTATGTTGAGGCAGGGGGTGAGGCAGTCCATCTGACCTGAAGGAGTGAGGAACCATGGTTGTTATGTTTATTTGACTTCCTAGGTGTGACCCTGACTATTTCGGACACTAGCTCTACCCAGTGCTAAGAAAATATATCCAAGGGCAAATGTATCCAAAGACATTTCTAGGTGATTAGACTGCCTAGGGAATTTTTTGAGTTGAATGTCTTCTAAATAATTTTGAGGAGGAAAAGGAAACTCAGTTTAGGACACCACCAGCTTTCTGTAGTGATACTATATGACAGCCCTATTCAGAGGACAGTGGCATTAATCCTTAAGGTGACATGTCAGCATCAGAGAAGAGTGCTTCCAAAAGGGTTTGAGTGCCTTGTTTACATATTCAGTGAATTTCTGTGTGCTACATCTATTAGTCCTACAGATAAATCTTGCTGATGGCGTAGTCCCAGAAGGTTACTGATATACAAAATCCTCCCTTAAGTGGTACATCTCTCTTTCTCTCTATTTCAGTTTAGGATGCAGGACCAGATAAAGAGGGATGATTGTGAGAGGGTTGCCATCTGGATGAACTTTACCAGAAAAGTATTTCCCTCTCAGTTTGGTTAAAGAACTATTTATGTTCATTGAGTTTACTTCCTTTGCCCAGAGCTTGCCTTTATTGCCCCTGCTATTGGGCAGCCTTGTTCTTAATCCTCTTTGTTACACCAAGTCCTAGATGGGCAAAAAAACTAGCTCTAGAGAATGTGATATGGTGGCATTAATGGGAGATTCAGTACATGCTGGAGATTTATGAGTCAGTGACAGTCCAGTTCTTTGGTCTTGCTGGGGAGACTCCTGCCTTGAGTTCTGCAGGGTTTTGCTTAATTTTGGCAGTCTCCACTTTTGCTCAGATGATGAGGAAAGGGCTTATTTGTGAACCCAAATAGTTCTGCTGCTCCCTTATTCTACTTTTCAAGGATCATCCTGTAAAACCCTCTGCTGTCTTGTTCAAATTATGCCTTTGTTTTTTGTTCTGTGAGGAATTTTCAGTCTCCTTCTTGCCCGTACGAATGAGCACTATGCACAGATTTGTACAATGGACTCTCTCCTTGTTTTGGCAACGTGCTTTACGATAGCTGTCCTGAAAAAGGGGAGTAGTCTGGCCTGTACCAGCTATCTGGGATCTCTTGGTGGCTTCAACTGGATTAACCTGGCTAATTTGGTTTAAACTTCAACAGTCAAGGTTAAGTCAAGCACTAAGAAGGAAACTCAGCAGTGACCTTCTGACAAACGCTGTTCATTTAAGGTCATTTGCCGGTTGGGCACAGGCAATGCCAAAAAGCATGGAATCTGACTAGTTCCTGCTGGGACTAATTCACACGCTGCTCCACTAAGCAGTGCTTAATTTTCTTTGGCAGTTACAGTTTCCATCCATCCCACCCTGCTAATTTATGCAGTTTGTGGACTGACAGGAGGAATCTTAGTTCCTCTTTCACATCAGGGTGACTGGGAACAATTATGCTTCCCTTTGAGTAGGATTGCCACATTACAGAGAATGGCTAACTACTTCATTTTGCAGTAGAATTTAAGCACCAATACAACTGTTTCAGGCTGAATCTGTGAGTCTCAACCTGTTTTGTCTCCTGGGTATCATGACTTGATCGTGATCTTGTTAAAGCTTTGGGACATCAGTATCTATTGTCTGGGGCTTATTGAACTATCGGTGGTGGTGGTGGGGTGATATAACCCTCAAGTCTTACCGCAGTTAGTTTGCCTCCCATTCTTTATCCAATAAAATAAGATCTATTTGACTGATGGTTACAGAAGCTGAGATCCTTCACCCAGTTCTGGGTTATATTTGAAGTCTGATTTATACTGGTATACAATGCTGGTGGGCCAGAAGAATTTACCTTTGCAATCTTGCCCATGCCCAGAGTCTCATTTAAACAACTCTGTCACTCATGCACTGCTTCTCCATATGCAAAACTAGCATGCCAGTACCACACCTGCCTGCAGATTATGGACCTCTCACATGCCAGAGTTGCATGCCAGGCAACTGACAGCTCAATGAGCAAGTGAAAATTTTTCTTACCCACCAGCATCAAACTTAAAGTAGTCCTGATGTGTGGGTGGAAGTGGAGGGGAAGGCAGGTGTTAAGCTCCCTTTTGCTGCTGTTTCTTAGTGCCTCATCTGTGTCCTGTAGCTTAGTAGCAAACAGTTTAAAAGATTTAACCAGTGCATTGCTGCTGTTTTAAGTTAACTTACTAGTTTCTTTGCTCAAAAAGTAGTGGCATGTCATTTGAGTGTGCTAGGATGCTGAATGAACATTGTGGTGGATGAATTCCAATAAGATCCATTCAGTGTGCTCTTTTTTTCTGTAAGCAGCTGTACTTAGTCTAAATAACCATGGCATGTCTCAATAGCCTTGGCACATTTTTTGAAGTTTTAAGTCCTTCTACATGCATACAATGTAGGCATGGCTCTCTTAAAATCCATGGCCAGTGTCAGTTGGGTATTGGCCCTGGACTTAGAGAGGAAGAGAATTTTCTGTCTAGAATGAAAGGCTTCAGGTGTTAGTAGCTCTTGTAGGTGTTTTCACAGAAAGCAGAATTTCATCTACTGCTACACTACTATTATAGAAAGAACACCTGCTGAAATTCTGCAGTCTTTGCAACACTTAAAGGTGTCCAAATGCCCTCCTGGAGTGTGTGCACAATTATGTTGCCAACCTTGGTGCCCATTACCACAGCTTTCACTTTCACGTTCGTTGCATTGATAACACTGTCTAACCATCTCATCCCTTGCCACCCCCTTCTTCTTTGACCTTCAATCATTCCCAGCATCAGGGTCTTCTCCAGTGAGTGCTCCCTTCTCATTTGGTGGCTGAAGTATTTGAGTTTCAGCTTCAGTATCTGGCCTTCCAGGGAACAGTCAGGGTTGATTTCCTTTAGGATTGACTGATTTGATCTCCTTGCAGTCTAAGGGACTCTCAAGAGCCTTCTCCAGCACCATAGTTGGGAAGCATCTATTCTTCGGCACTCAGCCTTCCTTATGGTCCAGCTCTTGCAGCCATACATTGCTACTGGGAATACCATCACTTTGACCATACAGACCTTTGTTGGCAGGGTGATGTCTCTACTTTTTATTATGCTGTTTAGGTTTGCCTTAGCTTTCCTCCCAAGGAGCAGGCGTCTTTTAATTTCGTGGCTGCAGTTACCATCTGCAGTGATCTGGCATAGGTAGTACTTCAGGTATATTGGTCCCAAACAATATAGGCTTTGAAGGACAAGATGGACACCTTGAATTGTGCCTGGAAACAGATTGGAAACCAGTGTAGATTGGCCAAGAGTGGAGTGATATGGTCCCTGTGACCCACTCTAGTTAACATCCTGGCTGCAGCATTCTGCATCAATTGAAGTTTCCAAACATTTGATGGGCTGTCACTCGGGATTGCTAGGTGCTGCTTTTATGAACCACATTTATTATGTAGGCTGCACGGTCTTATGGAGACGAAGGATCAAACTATGCTGTTCCATACTTCTGTGGCCTCTGATTACTGTAAACAGCCTCCCTTGAAGGTAATTAGGAAGCTTTAGTTAGTGCAAAATGTTGCTACCTGCCTCCAGTTCAGAAGTTGGGTGCACATTCAGCCTATTATGCACATCTGCTCCAGTTGCTTGGTAGCATTCTGATGCTGTTTATGGAACCAGTTCTTCTGTGAGTCCCACCTTTCCCCAAATGGACCTTACTATTGGTTGGAGTTATAAGGGGTTGGGCCTGTTGTAGAGACTTTTGCTACCATTGCTCAAAGTCTTTGGAATGACCTTTCTGAAGTATCTGGAATTGTTTTACTCTAATCTCCCTGTTTAGTATCTGTACACTTTTAGCTAATGTAAGTGGACTCAAGCTTGGGAGTGGTGACATATAAATATTTGAAATAAATTACGAATCCTCCTGAATAATATCAGGATGAGAGGTATTGATTTGCTTAGGTGCTATCATGCTTGGCTTTGTGACTGATGAAGGACATGAACAAGGATGTCACATGACCCAACCCAGGGCCATGCTCTCTCTGGTGCATTGGATTGTGACTTGATGGTCCCACTCTTGATAGGTCCAAAAATTCAATTGCCAGTTGCACCAAGGAATTTGTTTTTTGAGCAGGGGGGGGGGGGACCTTCCAATGCATTGTCCCAGAATAATAATAATTCTTTTAGAGACAGCTTGATCAGTGGCATGGCCTAAAGTGGGAAATGGTTTCTGTACAGATGCACAAGCCCTGTGCTGTTCATCTGTAGAACCTCTCACTGAGCTGTGGACACAAAAGGGACACACTTTGCCTCTGTGGAGTGGAAAGTGAGATAGGAGTTTTCCTGAGCAAAAGTTGACTTCCAAGTCCAGCAAAAGTTTGTGGACCCCTGTAGTAGGGGAAAGCCCTTATCTATGTCCACTGTTTTCTGTTATTTGTTCTTCCCTGGGCATCAGAAAGACTTTACCACTCCTTCTACTTGCATGCTCATTATCTCTGTTTTGCTTTATTCCCCATACAAGGTAAATTCTCTCTGACCTGTTCTTTGGGTGTACATTGTCTAAACTTTAAATTCCAGTGGTAAGGCCCTTACATCCTCTATTGAACTGTCTTCTTGCCCTATTTTTCTGGTTTTTGGGTTTTTTTTGTAAATCTAGTTGTCACTGCCTGCCTTCTTTCTTTGATGTTCATGGGGATTACTGATGTATCTTATTCCCAAATTCAGTAGCCTTGTGATCCTGCCCTGAGATCCACAGTTCCTTCACCCTTCCTCCTTTTTCATGTTGCTGAAACCCCTTCCCACCTTTACTTCTGTTTTCTTAATCTGTCAGGTTCAGAATGGAATACAATTTTCTGCTTGAGGCCTGGTGCTAAATGGAGTGGAGCATTCGCCTCCTATTATTGATTTGTCATATTCTGTTCTTGTGTCTCAGAATATGAAATTTCCTACCATCATGTCCCTGACTCATGTCATGAAGTGTTCCAAATCAGTCTGCTGAGCTGATTCCCACTCTGAGGTTGTGCATGTACCTTCATGCTGTATGTCTTCATGCTGATGCTCTTCCACATCCCTTTTCTGTAGTCAACCCTTTAAAAGTAGGAAATGGCTTGGGTAGCTAGTGTGGTACCTTGGTAGAATGAGAAGATATGGAATTGCTGCCATGCTGGTATAAGAGTGACAGTCCTGTAGATCACATCTAGTTCATGCTCATCTCTTTCTGAACCGTATGGAAGCTTTTCATATGACTGACACTGCATGCATGCACAAACATGGAACTGGTGTTGAATAAGTAGCAAGACTTATTTCTTACGTACACATATTATAATAATTCCTGTGAGTAATCTGAAGATTTCTTATGTACACATATTATAATAATTCCTGTGAGTAAGCAGCGTTAGGGTTAGACCCAGTTATCCCTCAGCAGCAGATGCTCATGGCTGCAGGTCTTTCCTGCTTTGTCATTCCTCCAGTTGCCCCATTTCTTCTTCCCCTTCCAGGAAACCGGATTTCTGGGGTTGCAGGTTACACATGGAATACACAGGTTGGAGGGGGGGGGGGCTGCAGCAAGGAGAGGGAAGAAGGCAAAATCCCCCTAGGGTTGGAAGAGACTGCTGGAGGGACAAGAAAGCAGGGAACATCTGCAATCCTTGCCCAAGTGGATTGTCAGATTCTTAATGTGTGGTAGGGGTGGGGAAGTTGGGACATCTTAAAGACAAACACATTTATTGAAGTATAAGTTTTTGTGAGCTATAGCCCACTTTGTCAGATACATAAAATGGATTCTAACAGCAAATGCATATATATAGCAGAGGGCAAAAGAAAAATCATGAGTAGGTAGGTTAAGAGACCATGAATGCAAGAGGTGTCACTTCTGCCATTTCTGTGCAAGACTTCAAAAACATACAAAATAAGCAAAGTGACCATTTACAGCTGCTGTAGTTGGTGATAACAGACTAGCCCTATAATCCTGCCTACTCTCCTATGAACGTAACTGCCCACTGCAGCCATAGTCAGAGGCCCTGCTTCAGGTGGCCCCCATCATTTGAAGCTACACAGGTGGCAACCTGAGAAAGGGGCTTCTCAGTTGTGGTACCAGAACTTTGGAACTCCCTCCCAGGAAGATTCATCTGTCTGCCCCCATTGTTGTCTTCCAATAGTGGAGTGAAAAGGTTTTTTGTTCTGTTCAGCATTCCCCCTCCTGCCAGCTTGTGGTGTGATTTTGTATTTTATTGATATATAAATATTTTATGTATGCTTATATTTTAAACTCTGTTTTAGTGTCTTGATGCTCACCTCTGTGGGAACACTGTTTGGGTGGATAGGTAGCATAGAAATGTTTTAAATGCATGATTGCAAACAGAACTGAGTTCAGTTAGTTTAGATGGGTATAACTCTGTTTTAGGTTTGCAACATTATTTCAAGTGAGTTAACTGTTCCAGTCTAGCATTGCAAGGTACCACAAACTCTTCTTTGGTTCTTCCTGTAACATACCAACTCGGCTAGTCAATTTGAATTTGTGATCTTGTTAACTGTGTTTTAGCTGTTAACTTTCCCACAGGATTTATACAAGTAGTAAAAAAAGAGGGGAAAGTGTTCTAGTTCTGTAATCATATCCTGTTATTTAAATCACATTGAACTATTTGGGAGTTCTTCAGTAGTGAGTTCATTCATTATACATATCAAATCACTGGACTGCTTGTTTCTTTTAAATTGTAATTTTGCAGGAAATCTTTGGTAACCTGTCAGTTTGACTAGATGAATTAGTTCCTAGACTTTCCCCATTAATTCATTCTTATATGGTATTGTGTCTGGTGTATATCAACCTTGAGGCAACCAGTAAATTTAAAATCAGCTCATGCAATCTTTTCATACTCAGTTTTGCATAATTCAAAAGACAGAACTGAGAATCAAATGGCAGCTGTATATGCTTTTATGCATCACCTCCAATACTGCTTCTGAAATTACCTGTTTCAGTTACGATTCTAATACTTGTGAAGAAAATCTCCTTTGTTCTTATGCTTCTGACGTTTTCCAGTATTCAGTTTACATGTAGTTTCCATGGCCTGAAGTGCTATTTGTTGCCATTGTAAAGTAGTTTTTCCTTAAATTAAGAATACTCCAAATGCCAAACCTTCTGTAAATAAACATTGCTGTGCTTCCGATAAATTTGTTATGGGTTCCTTTTCCACTTTGTCATATGATTTTATTCCTGTATGCTCAGCTTTTAATAGTAGATGATAGATCTTGGAAAACAATTGTTTCTTGATCACAGCTAGTTTTTCAAACTCCATAATCTTTCCAAACAGTAACCCACCCACAGTCCCATGCCACTCAGCAAAACGTGAAGGCTTCCTTGTGCCTAAGGAGCTCCTTCAGGAAGAGCCACTGAAGTGGAAGGAAGGCTCTGTGGACTGAGGAGTTCAAACTTTGCTGACTGAAGTGGTAGGTTACATGGTAGATTAATATTCTTGGTCTGTTCAAAAGATCTGAAAGGTATACACACTCCTTCCATTCTATCTCTGATGTCACAAATCCATAGAATGTATCAGTCTTCATAATTTCCCTGTAAATTAGCTTTTCCTAAATGTTAATACATACTGAAGGCTACAGAGGCCAGTGGTGATCTATCAGGAGCTACTGTGTATGCATGTGTGTAAAATATTTACCATGTCTCCAACAAAATATTAAAAGGCAGGGCTGCAGCCTCTTTCTCCTTGGTAACCACCATTCATGATGTTAGGGTGTTTGTGTTCCAGACCTTTTCTGTTCGCTGTCCATGTGTTAATGACCGCTGCCTTGCCCTGATCTGTAAGTTAGGATAGAGTTGGGGTTAGCAGAAGACTGGGTGAGCATTTCATATTTGGTGTGTGTATGTACACTTCTGTGCATGTGTAAGTGTCACTTCACTGCACAGAGGGTGTATTAGCACCTGCTCCAGAAAGTCATGACCTGCAGAAGAACTTCCCCTGTGCTGTGTTTGCCATGAATCAGTCTTTGAGGACATAAAGGCCCAAAGGCAGAAGGATTCAGTGTTGCTCTTGTTTTCCAGGGATCTGCTACACAATATTTGACCTGGGCTTCCGTTTTGATGTGGCATGGTAAGAAGGTGCTCTCTCGCTGACTTAGGTGTGGGGTGGTATGGGTGGAGATGGTCTGTGGATGCTCTGCGTGGTAGGCTGCAGAAGACAGCCCAAGAGGCATGCTAGTGTGGCCGCTCTCCTTCCTGGGTTTATGGATTTATGGAGGCCTGGCTGTGTTTTGTCCCGAGGGATAGGTAAGCAGTACTTGGCATGCTTGTGTCCACAGGCAAGCAGCACCCCCTCCCTTCCCCTGTTGCTGAAGGCAGTATTGATGGCGGTGTCCTCTTTCACCAGTCAATTTTGCTAATTGTACCACTTTGCCTACTGTAGGTCAGCTGGCTGCCACTTCTCTTCCCCAACTGTTGCATGTAGCAGAAGCTTAAATTGAATCTATAGGCTGCCAAGCCTTTGGGTGGCTGCCCTCCACTCAAGCTTTTTACACATCCTCCTCCCCTTCTTCCTGAAGCTCAGTCTATGCCTTTTCTTGTGTCCTTCCATTTGTTCAGACTGCAGCTAATGCTTCCCTGTGCACATGTCAGTCTGAGTGATATGGGACTAAGAATCCCCCACTGGATTCTGCCATGATCCTGTTTCTGCTGGTTCTTGAGGTGACCCAGGGTTATCTCATTGTGTTGAATCTTGAGCAAAGTTGCCTGTTTGGCCTCTACTAGACCCCCATCAGACTAGTGTAATTTGGGCTTAGCACAGCTTTCCTACAGTGATCTTCTCCTGCCCAGCCATGAATATATACCTTCTTTCTAATGTGGCATCAAGACTCCCAGTCCCTCTTGGCAGAGTGGAGTCTTTTGGCTGCCCCAGTGGGGAAAAGGTATGTTTCTTTCACCATTTATGGCACTGAGGCAGAGGGAAAGACTGGCCTGCTGTAGTCTGTTGACAAATGGAAAGAGTCTACTGACCTGTTGTGGTTGGTGGGTCCTTTTGGGGGGAGGGGAGTTGAGGCTTCTGGTGCTAGGACTGGTCAGATCACATTCACATAAGATCACTCCTCTGCATACAGGTTCCTGACAGAGACCTCACCCTTCATGTGGTCCAACCTGGGGATTGGGCTGGCCATCTCACTGTCAGTGGTGGGTGCTGCCTGGTAAGTGCTCCTGCCCCCTTTATCCATTAACCAACACTCCCCCAGTGTTGCTGGGTCTGCTTCAGTGTTCACCAGTTAGAACTGGGAACTAGCCCAGACTTCCTACAGGCACTGGCTTTGCAACTGGTAAGAGTGTTGGGATCACAGTGAAAAGAACCAGTCGTGTAACTCTTTCTGTGATTATGTTTTCAGGGGCATTTACATCACTGGATCCAGCATCATAGGTGGTGGTGTCAAAGCACCTCGAATCAAAACCAAGAATCTGGTCAGGTGAGAGGAGGGTGCAGTTTTTTTTCTTAATAGCTGTTGAGAACACATGTACTGCGTGTATCCCTTGATCATCCTATTTATAATCTTGGCTGTAGACATATCATTCTTGACTTGCCTTTTGCCCTTCTTTGGTAGGCAAAGCCGCCCTGTTTAGGTATGTGGGTGACAGAGATCTTAAATTGTCTTCTGTGCTCCTGAAAACAGTGTGAGGGAGCTGTGCCTTGCGCTTATCTGAGCATCAAGATTAATCCAGAAGCTGCAAGCAACAAGCAGACCCCTCTTGAATTACCCATGTGTTTCCCTGGGTCTAGGAGTGAGCATATCCTGGACATTTTGGAATTGGTGCATATCGTGTCAAATAATGATAGAAATATTTAGAATTCAGTACCTCTGTAGAAATGATGTACCCAGAGCTAGATGCAATTCATAATAAAGCAAGTGTGAAATATTAGGGCCCTGACCTGGGTGGCCCAGGCTAGCCTGATCTTGCCAGATCTTGGAAGCTAAGCAAGGTCGAGCCCGGTTAAAACTTGGATGGGAAATCAAGTAGGATCAGGACACAGAGGTAGGCTCTGTCAAACCATCTCTGTTCATCACTTGCCTTGAAAACCTTACGGGGTTGCCATAAGTCAGCTGTGACTTGATGGCACTTTCCACCACCACTAAAATGTGACCAAGGAGCAAACTGGGCAGTAGCGCTACCTGGTAGGAGTGCTCCTCCTAAGGGGAGTAAGATCAGGTCATGATGCAGTCTGGCTGGGTTCTGAGTGGAGTGGGACTGCTGAAAGAGCATGGTGGTGCACAGGTGAGGCATAGTGGTCAGTCAGCAGAAGGCAGATATGAAGACAGATAATCAAGAGTGGAGCTACCCTCACACCCAGAACATTGCCTTCATGCAGTGGAGCTCATGGCATTGTGTTTTTAGATTAGCAGGCTAACCTATATCAGCAGAACCACTTTAACGGACCAGCCCCTTTCTTTTTTTTCCTCTTTTCCCTAGTCCTATATTCAAATTTGTCATCTTTGAGATTGTCACAGCTGATAAACTGTCCTTTCTCTCGGCAGTATCATCTTTTGTGAAGCTGTGGCCATCTACGGGATCATCATGGCCATTGTGATCACCAACATGGCCGAGGTAATGGAGCCAGGAGCGGGTCTGGCTTCTCTAGAAGGAGCAGCTGCGTCCTAGGATTTGCCCTGCTCTTCCAGTTCCATTTATTAACTGTTAGTATAGCCAGCTGCACTACAAACTGAAGCCACAGCATTCAGTTTGCAAGACCTGAGCCGAGGCTGTTAATGGTAGGACATTTTGGAGGTAATTAATTCATAGGGTCACCATAAGTCAGAAGCAACTTGGTGGCAGCTGTCACCAGGCAGGGGAAGGGGGGAGGGAAAGAGATTCAAGAGAGGCATTGACCAAGCCCAGGGAAGCCGGGGGGGCAGCAAGCTCTATTAGTTTGGAGCTGACTCTTAGGAACCTGATGGGGCAGAACATAACGAACATATGGAATTGTTGTTGTGAGTCAGAATTTTGATTCACCTAGGTCACAGTTGCCTGAATCTGGTAGTGGCTGTCAGGTTGAGAAGATGTCTTTTCCTAGCACTTTCTACCTGAGATCCTTTAACTGGAGATGCCAAGGATTGAAAGTAGGATCTTATGCAGCAAAGCATATGCTCTACAACTTAGTCATGGCCCTTTCTCTAGGTACAGACTGGCTAATTGCTCCAGAAACATAGGACAGTTCTGCAGGGAAACAGGGACAATGGCCCTCTTGCTCTGCGCTAAATCTTAGTTACAAACCAGATAATTATTCACAGGCCACTGATTCTTCTTTTGCCATCCCAAGAGCTTTTGAGAAGGATTAGTCTGGTTCTGGTTTGTGCATACAGTTAAGAGAATGAGGAAGTATAAGGAGCCTCTGATGTCTTCACCCCAATGCTGTCTCCCCACCACACCTGAAAATGCTGGCAAACATTTCTGTATAACCTGTGCCTCTTAACTATGGGATAGTGTTTCAGTGCTGAATCTAGATTCTTTTATATGTGGTTGTGCCTCTTCGCTTGCTAAAATCTTGTCGTTGCTTGCAGCAATTTACTGGTGACACTCCTGAGACGATTGGTCACCGGAACTATCATGCAGGTACGTGATGACACGGCGGGGGGGGGGGGGGGGGAGGCAGACAGACAGGACAGCTGTTCTCCTCCTTGTCAGAGCCTCAGGTGCCCATGGATAGACTGTGTCTTGGTGTGAGCTTTATTGACTCCTCCAAGCCCAAGTCCTTTTTTTCTCCCAGGAAGCTATGGAGCAAATCAGGGAGCATATTGATCCTACCCACATTCCTTCCTCCTGGCTATGCCAAGCCCCTTCTCCCCACCCTGTATTGTAGCAGCAATCTTTGATGCACCATCTGTGTCCTTGCTGTGAAGCTTCTAGTAGCAAAGGCTGTTTTCTTGGATATCTGTAAGTAAAGATGCTGTTTTTGTGGCATTCCTCAGAGGGGGGCCTTGTTTGGAATCAAGTCTTTGCAGCTCCTCCATTCCTTTTGTATGGGATCTCAAGGGACATTCCTGAAGGCTCTGGCATAAAGTGAAACTACAAGTGGATGCTACCCAATCTTTGTGCTCTTTTACCCCCCTCCCATAGGTTACTCCATGTTTGGGGCAGGGTTGACGGTGGGCCTCTCCAACCTCTTCTGTGGTGTATGTGTGGGCATTGTGGGCAGCGGTGCAGCACTGGCAGATGCCCAGAACCCTAGCCTCTTTGTCAAGATCCTAATCGTGGAAATCTTTGGCAGTGCCATTGGGCTGTTTGGAGTCATCGTGGCTATCCTGCAGGTGAGCCCTTCCCCCACCTAACTGCCCCCAGTGTTGGTTCCTTAGAGTACTGCTCATTCCCATCTTTAGATGAATCACTATGTAGATGCAAAAAGCTGTTCTTCACCAAAACATTTGTGATCTATGAGCCTCCTTTGAGCAAATGTAAAATGAAGACCCAGAGAGAGTTGAAACGAGCAGACAACTTAAGCAATAGGATCGACAAAAAGAAAATGTTTTTTAAAAAACCCCAAAGGAACACTCCTTTGTAATTTGCAAAAAGGGCTCCTATTAGGTACTTCCAGGTTGTATTGGGTCCTGCAGCTTTCAGTATCTGATTAGTTCAGGAAAACAGGTACTAATCCCTGTGACTGATGGGGCTTTAAGGTAGCTCCTGGCAGGTATACTACAAGAATGGGCCAAGAAAAGAAGGTGGCTTTTCAGTCTAGGTCTGGTGACCTTCATTAGTTGCTGCCCACTTCTTTTATCAATGTATTCTCCAGCTCATAGCATCATCTCCCCCTCCCACCACCTCCATTGCCCTGCCATCTTTCTCAGTGGCTGAGAGTTGAGCACAGAGCAGCAACCTTTGTTCATGAGGATAAGGAGGTGAATGCAATGTGTAATGTTAAAAATAAATAAGCCACAGCATGGAAACAGTCATTGGTACTACAGAGGGAATAAGATAACTGGACTGGGGGCACTGGTGGTTACCCAGGACTGCAGGTATATGGAGGAGGTGATCTTCCTGGAAGCAAGTGTGGGAAATGCCCCCTATCTTTCCCTCTCCCCTCCTCCAAGAAACTGAAGAACCTGTGGTCCATGGAGTGAGTTTGAGGGAAGTCTACATCCTGTCTCCAGTGGTTTTTGGACTTGGGTCAGTTGGAGATGCGCAGGAGAGATGTTGTTCATTGAGCTGTAAAATATTCTGACCTTTTTGCCTTTTTTGTGTTTTGCAGACATCTAAAGTGAAAATGGGTGACTAAGCCCCATGCCATCCGTCTGTCACCTGCAGATTTTGTACATATTTATTTAACCTCTCCTGTTGGCTTGGGGCAAAGCTTGGTGTATAAAGTTATTCCTGTGATCTTTGCCTGCCAGGCCATGGAAGACCCTGATCAATGGATATGTATGTGTTGAGAATCTTACCCTGTCTTCCCCCTTCCACCACCCCTTTCCTGTTCCCTTGAAGATGAAGGCAGGGAGCCCAGGGGAGTCAGTGGTTCTCCTGCCTTACACTCTCTACGTGGCAGTCACTGCCAACTGCAGTGCCATGTCCTGTGAAATAAATTTGTTCATGTCTCAAGTGGTTGCCCTCTTTTGTGTGCCCCACCCCTCGTACTGCACCAGCTCCCACTGGGCACAACAATCCACTTTCCTGAGTAATCAGTCATACTGGTTGAAGCCTTGGCTCTGCGGGAGGTGCCCTCCTAGACACATCTGCTTCACACTGAAGAGGCACAAAGGAACTGAAAAGTGTTATTTCTCTAAAATGGCAAATGATTATTTTAACTATTGATAATAAAAGTGCTTTGTACTGTGATAATCATTGTTTGATGAACTGCTTGAGGCCTACTGATCAATTCTTGGCATAAAGCAAAAATAGAAAATATACCTTACTATTGTTTATACTCCATTCCTGAGTATAAGAAATCCAAAACCAGCCACAAGCTCAGAACTTCTCATTCGAACTACCAGTGGCAAAAAGACTCTGTGTTAATAAGCCTTCAGTAGCAAGAAATTACAAGTAGATAAATAGGTACCCCTTCAGTGGGAAGGTAACAGCGTTCCGTGCGCCTCAGCGTCTAGTCATGCCGGCCACATGATCATGGAAATGACTTCGGTCAGCGTTGGGTCTTCAGCTTGGAAATGGAGATGAGCAGGGGTCATTTTGTAGAAAAAGAGGTGGAGGAGCACATTAGCATAACTTATTTGCATATGCCACTCCCCCTGACATCACTGGAAGTGTGTCAGAAGGCAACACCCACCGCTCAGGCTCCACTGGACTGTTTTGGATTGCTAGCTATTGGGGGGGACGGGACGCGCAGATCTTCCCTCAGAGGAGGGAGAGCTTGTACCTGAAGGGGGGGGGGGACTCTGCAACTTACCTGGTTACTTCTTGCTCCTTGTGGCCTGACTGAGGGCTGCTGGGAGCAGGGGGCGGGGCTTGCTGCATGTGCCCACCCCCTGGGTTCCTTACTGCCGGAATTCCGCTCCTGTGCGCTCCCGCAGGAAATGACCCCTGGAGATGAGTACCGCACTCTAGAGTCGGATTCGACTGGCTTTTGAGCAAGGGAAACCTTTATCTAGAGAAGCCTTAAACTGGCTGTTTAGAATCACACATTTAAACCCCGTAGCTGTCTTTTAATTGGAAGTCTTAGAAAGCAATGAAGATTTTGAGGGCTCTTTTGCACATTATGCTGAGGCAAACTCAGGTGTACACTCAACGGGGTTGCTGTCAGTTGTGGCATCCTGATGAATGTAATTGTATGTGTCTTAGATTTGTCACATTCAGGCTTGACATTTCTGTGCTTTTAATATTTTAGGAGTATACTTAATGTAATGTGTGAAGTGACCCTTAAATACCAAGATTATCTTGTTGAGTAAATTTACACTGAATGGGACCTGGTTAATTGTGTGGAAAGTGTAAGCAGATGCAGTTTTATGCTTTTCCATGAATGATTGGTGCAGTTGCAGGAAGTGTTTGTGAGGCCTGTGGCTGCTATGAATTTCTGAGAAAGGGACACCTCTTGCTTTGTAAAGTGATTCCTTATAAAACAGCAGAAGAATCAGGAGCAAAAAAAGGCAGCCAAAGAAATCTCACATTCTCAAGGCAATATTGTGCCCAATGGTTTGTTTTAAAATGATCAGATTAACCAAAATTATCAGGATGGGTCTTGGTCACAACAGGATTTCAACACCCTTACTTCAATTCTGTCCTCTTTTCCCACTATAAAGCAGGCATAGCTTGAACTGGAATAAGTATGTGCCTGTGCTTCATTTTGTTGTGGCAATTAAAAATGAAACTGAAAAGACAAACCATGTAGTAAAGGTTATATTTTTAGAACATTTTCTTCTGTATGTTCAGCAAGCAGGAAGTAGAAGTTGTGCTTTTGGAGTGGCAGATGGAGGTGGAGGGTCTTTTGCCAGTCAGTTACACTTTTCCTTGTGCAAGTGAAATGTGAGAGAAGATACCTTTATTTACTTGAGATCTAGAGTGCATTTCAGAAATAATTACATGTTACCTGTAGTCCCTTTATAATCAATGGGCTGCACACCTACCTTTTTTGGAACTGTGCCCCAAACATAGTATTTGATGGCTTCAGTTGTTTGGCAAGTAGGGTAATAAGAGGGTGGACTGCTGTCAGGTGCTGCTCCAATAAATAGATCTCTGCAGTAAAGTGGGCAAAGATGAGGAAGACCTTTGCTGTCTAGAACTGGAAAGCAACCAAGTTCCTGAATCCCCCAGGCCTTAATCTGTGATGTAGCATGCAGACTTTTCAGGTGAAGTTGGCAACTTCTTTCTAGGACTGAATAGCCTTGCAGCCTAAAGGAATGTGCAGTTAAGCTGGAATGAAGGATACAAGTATTTTAAAAATGCATATGGAAAGGCTGACTGCACACTGGTTTAGTTATGTTTTAATATTTGTCTTTTGTTGTTACCCACCTTGGCTCCTGAACTGCTGGGAGAAAAGTGGGGTATACAGATGTTCTAAAGAAATGCCAAAAGGCTGAACAGCAGAAAGAAGGAACCACACAGCACAGACATCTGGGGAAGGGACAGTCTTGTAGACTTGGAAGCCCAGTCATTTGTTCCGTCTCCCCAAAGATGTCAGAGGTGGTCACAGAAAGATAGGAGAGTGTAAGGCTCACTCTTTGAAAAGGTATACTGAAGAGGCCAGCCCTGTTTTCTTCATTAACCCACTTTTGACGTGCTGGTTATTTCACTATTCAGGACAAGGGTTCGCTGGTGTGACTAGCTTGGTGCCTTTGGAGTGGGAGCAAAGCATGCTTACATTTTTACTGGAGCCAGCAAAGTATGTGGCAGGTTGTTGCCATCTTCAGGCTACCTGCAGACACAAAGCCTTAAGCGATTTTTCTGGACACTTTTGAACTGTATATATAGCATATTTCCCACGTTTCACTTATGTGTGAATCTGCAGCTTTCTAAATTATAGTAAATAAGTTTATTTGTGGACTCTGGGCACTTCTCAGTGCCACGACTAGTGTTCATATAAAGCCTTTAAGAGCATTACTGCTTGAGTAAGATCAGACCCATTTAGACTATGCAGGCTACCAGATAGGGTTGTTTGCTTTCCCTCCTCCTTGTGTGACAGCCAAGCCACTTGCTTTAGTGTGGTATCAAGATGTTGATATAAAAAGCAAAAAAAAAAGTTAGAGAGCACAGTCTTTATACTAATGATGTCCTGATAATGCTCTCTGATCCCTCAAGCTCTCTCTGCCTAATCTACTGAATGTAATTGATTGATTTTTTTTGCTCATTCTCTACTCATAGATTGATTTATGTAAGCTAGTAAAGCCTGATATCAGAAAGTGGCCAGTTAAAGAGCAGTGCAAACCTTACACAGTAGTGAGGGCTTGTGTAAGTTTTTAGAGCACATCCTGCCTCAAACATCGGTTGCATAGGGTAAGTGCAAACCATTTGTGCTTGGGCAGAACGGACATGAAAAGGCAAGCATTCTGTTTCATATTTTATCTGGTATTGCCACTTTCTGTCCTACTAACATGTTTCCAGACTTTTGATTTGCTTGTATATAGGGCTCTAATAGGAGGCATGGAGTAGGCCCTACCCAGGAAGTTGTTACTGGAGACTTTTGCATTTATTTATTTATTTAATTTCTACTCTGCCTTTCTCACAGAGATGCTAGGTAGATTACAAAATTAAATGTCCACAATAAAAACTATTTGCATACTACTAAACAACATTAAAGCTACAATAATACCCCTTTCAGAGAAATGCCCTCCCATTCTATGGAACAGTGCTTAGTGACCTTTCTGACCTTAGAGATTTGTTTTGCTCCTAAGTTGGAGACAGCTAGTAGTCCATATTCAGGCCTGTACCTGAACTACCTGCAATGGTTTTACATTAAATACAGTGCAGTGTAATATTTACAAATACCGCTCAAGGTGTCTGCCTTTGTTTAGATAATGCCTTCAACATTTCATCCAGACATACAACTTAGGCCTCTGTTTCACATATCCTAGTTCTGTGTATTCAGACTCTTCATTTTGGAGTGAGCAGCGTTATGCATTGTAGCCTAACCGGCTTGCCTTTCTCTAGGTCTACATAGATTTGCAGTGGCACTGTTCACAGTGATGGGGTAAAAGTGTAGCTGTAGTCTCATTGGGATGAGGACTGGCTGTAGCCCCACTATCAGGACTGGTGCCTGTCATGTGATATGGACAGAACATCAGCACTGCACTTGTTTGGGACTACTTTCACAGGAAGATATTCCGTGCAAAGGCATGAGCCTGATATCCCATTGCCTTTCAGGAAATTTATGCTAACCCGCAGTGCTCCCGAATGATCCCCATTGGCCTAGTTACTCCTTTCTGTCACTGCTGCAATTATTCTTGTAGTTCTGTGACTCTTAGTAGCAAGATTCCCCCCCCCCAAATCTGTACAGGCTCATTCTATGAGCTGTTGCTTTCTGGAATCCTGAAGGAATACCCTTCCTTTCTGTCACAACATAGTACTTTAAAGTGGCTTATGCTGTGCAAAAACAGTTTACAGATTACCCAATAAAAACAGTGACTTGCCTGCCCTCAGTCCTAGTAGTCCATGTGCTGTGCAAGACTGGGTCTGTCTGAACCTAAATGTGGGGGCGACGTTCTGCAGTTTTCTCCTCTTGAAGGCTTAAAAACAATTGTGGTGCTTTTGCTGGCTTAGCGTCAGCTCCCTGGGTGATTCTGCCACATCCCTGCAAATCTGCTCTAAGACACAGCAAATCCACTCACTTTGGATGTTTGCAGAGTGCCCAGCATAAGGAGCCAAGCTGGCTCATCAGCCTAATGAGCTGGCAGGAATCCTGGCAGCATGGTGGGTGGGTGGTAGAGAGAGGTCTTCCAGGATACTGTGTCCCTTTATCCTACATAGGAAAGCATGCAAGTTGCTGGGTATGGTAGGAAGACAGGATTGTCAGACCAAGGCAATGGGCTGTGAAGCAAAGCTGGGAGGAAAAGCCGGAAGCATGATGGGGGGTGGGGTAGATAATAAACACAGGAGTCCTGCAATATTATGCTGGGACTGAAACAGCTCAGCTGTGCTTGAGCAGGAATGTTGGCATGAGCTGTGGAGCACCTGGATCCATTGTGCTCATCAGGTTACATAGTTGGAGGAAAAGGCTGCCATGCAAACTAGGGCAGGTAGTAAGGGTGGGGCTGGGTAACTCAGATGGGAGGGGGGTGGAAGAATTATTTTGTTCAGAATGTGCAGTCTGAAGCCATGTAGCTAGAAGGGAATGGTAAATCCCACTGACTCGTGGAAAGCATTTTTGGACAGCCCCTGAGGATTTTGAAGGCCAGCTTGAGTAGCGGGGTCTGGCAACACATCAGAATAGCAAACTTCCCTGACATTGGTAAATGGCTTTCTGAGCAATTTGGGAGGGGCCACACCTTCAAAGCAGACCACAACAGAAGTCATGGGTTCAAGCACTGACTGCCATCATCAAGAATTTCGGGAAGTAGAAGAAGAAAAGATCTGAGGCTTTGAAGAGCCACTGGCAGTCAGACTAGAGAACATATTGGGTTAGGTGAACCAGTGTGTGTATGGCAGTTTCATTGGAGCCACCTTCTAAGGCAGAGCTACATATTACAGATTGTTTGATTCCTTAAAGGGGCAGGTTTTGCTTTTTGCAAAACTGAACAGCTGGTGTGGCAATTCAAAGAGAAAAATCACCACTGGAAGGAGGGCCAGTTACCTTTCCTCTTAAACCATTTTCCTGTACAAAATGGTCACCTGATCACATGAAGCTGCTTTATACTTAATCAGACGCTTGGTCCATCAAGGTCAGTAGTGTCTACTTAAACTGGCAGAGGCCCACCAGAGTCTCAGGCCGAGGTCTTTCACTTCACCTCCTACCTGATCCTTTTAACTGGAAACACCAAGGATTGAACCTGGGACCTTCTGCATGCCAGTCAGAGGCTCTTCCTCTGAGCCTCTGTACATTTGACATGCTATTACCATGCTAGGGAAAAATACAGATACCTCAGATCTCCTCTTTTAAGAATTCCTACTTCAGATTTCCTCCCTGAGAGCTAGTATTCTTATCCATGTGCTCTGATTCAAGTTCAGATTCCTGGGTTCCTCATCTTTGTAACAGTGACCATTTCTCTTCTCAACCCTGATTTCTTGTAGTGATGTTCTTTAATCCCTTGAAGGAGCCCCTTCCTTCCTTTGAACAATTTCATTCTTTGCCCAGATAATTAGAAATTTCCAAATCTGTATCTCCAGCTCACCCCAGAGGCACTGAATAGAATGTCTAGAAACAGAAATGTGGGGAAAGGTGTCCTGAAGGCGGTGGGGTGAAGTGCGAAAACCATTCTGTCTGTGCCAGACATGAAGATACACCAGAATACATTATGAGATATGACAGCCTTCTAAATACAGAGAAATTCTGGGAATTTTTCTAACCAGTTAGTGCTTCACCCCAGTGGATAAATAGTGGTGTTGGTTGTATGTTTTCTATATCTTGCATGTGTTAATTGTTAATAACTGTTCCCAAGATTTTCTGGTGGTTTGCTAATGTAAGAAAAAAATAGAGATGTGTTGAGCACACCTAGACTACCCAGAGTCTGAATGGTATTTAGCTTTCCCTGGATTGTTTATGACCAAAATGCTTACTTTCCCCCAGACACTTCAGTTTTTGCCTGATGTACCCTGCCTTTCCAAGTAGCTCAATCACATAAAAGCCATCTTAAACACAAAGTAATGTCAGTCACCAAATGATTATCTTAAAATACACCCAATCCTAGCAGTCCCATTAATATTTAAATTCTGAGCACCATCACCAATACAAAGCGACCAGTGGATTAGCAGTTGGCAAAAGCCTTTTGAAACAAAAGTGTTTGTTATGAGATGGTTTCCACATGGGGGCAATTCCTGGTTTTGCTCTCATTGTTACTGCAATGACAGCAGAGCTTCCACACAGAGATTTTCCCCATGCTTTCCTCTCCTGCTTGCCATTTCCTCCTTCACCACTGAGGTCCTTTAATGCTGGGTGTTTTTTTTAACGGGTAGTAGGCATATTGCTATAGGTAGGACACTTTAACAATATATCTACTACAAATTTTTAAAATTCAAGAAAAAGCCCACTGGTGATATAGGCAAAGATGGAGAAGAAATTATGTTGCATGTGTGTGCAGAGGTGTGTGGAAATCTACATCTTCCCATCCAGACGCTCCTGCTCTCAGTACAATCTTTGTGGATGAAGAGATTGTTAGGAAACCTGAGTTGCTGCACAGGTTCATGCCAGGAGATACCCAAGCTACCTCCTTATTACATACTGATGCATTTTAGAAATGGCAACAAAAATATCCTTCACTGGTCCTTTTCCACTGTGGCTGGCTGACAATTATAATTTTATTCTTTGTGTGTCCCTTACGTGGACTTGCTATCTCATATACTTTGGATGATAAGAAAGCTTCTTGCATCTCCATCTTCTGTCTAGATATCTAACCAGCACAGCATGTTGATAAACAGGGTTTCTGGCTGTGACTAATCAGAGGAGGAGATGGAGCCAAGTGAAACCATGTAATATTATCATGCAGTCTGCTACTGCTATCCCAAGCAATGGTCCATTTGCAGGTCATGTGCGAAACACAAGAGAAAAGAAACAGACATTGAACTCAAATGGCCTCTTTCTCCTGAGATTCTCTTTCATTGTACAGGACTTCAGGTTGGAAGAAGGCCAAAGCCTCCCTCTTTGTTGCATTTCACCAGATGGGCCCAGCCCCCCTGTTGCTTTTGGTTACCCTTAGCAACACCACCTCCAAGTGTGAAAAGCATGGCAGCCAGAGCAGGTTCATAGTATGCATCCTCGATGTAGAAAAGATCAATTAATGCCAATTCAACAACAGCAGGAGCCAAAGCAAAGCAGCCTTGGGTCACATCAGGGTCAAATGGGGCCTTAGGATTTGTTTCCTCCTGCAAGGTAAGGCTACAGGGTATACTGCCAGGATGGAGAGGCACATCCCAGAGGAAAAAAAATGGCCAGTCTGTCAGCCACCCACCTTAACCATTGTAGCATGTTAACTGAAAACATCACCACTACAGGGGAATATCTAGATTCCAATTCCACACACGAATGAGACAACCCAGACCACTGGCTATACATATATCTTTATGACCTGAGCAGTGGTTGATTTCTGAACAACTGAGGGGCCAGGGCTTACATCTGCCTGGAATTGGCACCGACCTGGAGGCTCCTATGATAAAGGAGATACGAGATGGGTTTATTCAGATGAGAGGGAAAAGCATTCTACATGCGCTCTCAGAGGTACTCTGTTAATTCTTCACAAGTTCCGAGACTCCAAATGAAAATTCGTTGGGCTCCCATCTTCTGGAGCGGAGCTCTGGCTCAAGGAAGCTTTGGATCCCGTGAAGATCTCATCACCGCATCTTTCCCCCTTACGTTATTAGGTTGTTCCCAGGTATCCTTCCCTACTAAAACTTCCAGACAGACTCCCCCAAAAAGACGAGAAGGGCTGGAAGGGACTGGGGGGGGCGGCGCTGAGCGTGCGGGAGGGCGGGGTTAGTGGCGCGCCCGGGCAGGCCCGATCCGCTCCTGCGCGTGGCCGTCAGCCCTTCGTCCCGCCTCGGCTCCGCCGTGCTGCCCGGGATGGGGCGCAGGGGCCGCTGTGGCTGCTGGTCGAGCGGCCGCCCGCTTTGAGGCCGGGCCGGGCTGGGCTGGGGCCGGGGGAGCCGCCGCGCCGTCCCCTGAGCCGCCCGGCCCGGGCGCCGAGAGACGGCGGCACCAAGAGTGCACGGCACTGCCGGGGACGAGCAGGCGGTGAGCGGGGCCGCCAACCGAGTTCCCAGTTGTGGGCAGGGGAGGGGGTCGGGGAGAGCAGGGCCGGGCCGGGCGGAGAGCGAGCCAGCCAGCCAGCCTTGTGCTTTGCCTTCGGCCCGTGGCAGGCAGCCTCCTTTTGTTGTCGGAGAAGGGGCTGGGTGTGTTCCCAGCATGTCTGGCTTTTTGGTCCCCACACCGATGCTGTCGATTCCTTCGCCTACGGCGTCTGCTTCTGGGCTGTGGGACTCATCCCCAGCCGAGCACCGTCGTGGGTTCCTGAGCTTTGTTTTGGTACGATGCCTCCCTTAGAATGGATAAAATCGGGCTTTGTGTCGACCGGTCGGTGCATGGGTGGCTGTCTAAGGGGCGTAGATGGATGTTCTTATGTGTACAGCTTGGATGGGTGTTTCTAGGTGTACTTATACATTGACATGTTTACAGGCGGGTGTGTGCGTCTGAGTCAAGGCGTGCCTATCTGTGTCATATCTCTCTAGGATGCTCATATTTGAGCCCCTCCCCCTGTCAGCCTCCCTCCCCTCCCCTCCCCTCCCCTCCCCCAAGATGGCTCCTGCTCAATCCCCAAGGCGCTCCTGTTAGCAGAGGAAGACTGGGGGTGTGT
>NW_015173676.1:1236626-1270703 GCF_001447785.1 Gekko japonicus
TCAGGCAGGAGATCCTTGTGGGGGGCGGGGGGCGGGGGGGGGGAGAAACAATGCAGCCTTTATTTGAGAAAGGGGAGGAACTGCTTTGGGAATTAGGGGCCTCATACTGACTGGGGACACAGGAAAATAATGGAGTGTGTATAGATTTCCTAGGTTGTATAGTATGTATGAAATAGATGGCTTTGTTGCTGGTATTTGGATCCATTTAGGAAAAGACTTGGCTGGCAGCAGCTCACCTTTCCCAGCACTGCCATTTGCCCATGGATTGCTCATGAGCCAACTGCTTTTATGTCCCTTGAGAGCTCAGATAGGAATTCCATTAGATTATCTGATCTGAATTTTGAGATTATGGTATCCTTAGGTACCCTGTAAGGCAATATGTGTCTGAAAAGAAGGCTCTGCACTTCACTTTCCAGTTTTCACAGGTAGGGAAAAGGTGTAACCTTTCAACTAACCATGAAAAATTTCTAGGGCATAAACATTTTACACGAAGCACTATTGGCTTGTGGCCATTTTGTTCAACATTAATATTTCTACATGTCAACAAAACACCAAAACATTGATGTCTGGTCTTTGATGATTGCCAGACAGAAGAAAGGGCTGAGTTTCCAGATAAATTATTCACAGCCGAGGAGCAGCCCAGCTGCAGTCTGGCTCCATTAGTAGATGGTTAGCATTGCAAAAAGCCCATCTCTCCAGCTATGTTAAACTATGTTGTACAATGGAATATCCAGCTATATACTTAATCAAGAGGAAAGGGAATGGAGTGAGACTTTTGTGGCCACCACATTCATGCTTGAAATGGTGGTATTAACCTTTGGCTGTTCAGTTTCTTATCCAAGAGGAGGCTTTTGTAGTTATCCTAGGGATAGAAGAGCAGTTGAAGGGGCCCCAGCATTGTGCATTAGTCAGGTGTTTTCCTTGCTTCTGAGATGAGCAACTTCTGTCACACCAGCCAATTTGCTACTTAAGTTCTTTCTGTACTTTCTGACTTCTTCCTATGTTTCTCAGTGAGGCCTTGTGTAAGAGGAAGTAGGTATCTTCTTGAATGTGTTGTTGGCAATAAAAACAATGTAAATAAATAAAAAAAGAAAAGAAAAAAGGAGCTGAGCCTGAACCCCTAGGGGCCTAGCAGAGTTTCTACCGTGAGAGGACTGTATTTCATTGGCTGCACATGGAGTCCTTTATGATAGCCAGTAACTTGCTCCAGAGCAAGTAATCTTAAAGAAACTCTAGCACAAGTACTGGCTGGCAAAAGGGGATCACGTTGTTACAGAAGGCCAGTGCTATCTTGTAGTCCCATTCTTGGACACAAATTATTTGTTTGCTTTATAGTCTGTGCTTCTTGCTGAGACTCAGGGTGGATTACAAAATATAAAACAGTGCAATCAGGCGGTCTAAGAGCCAGTAAACAATGTAATAGGACCAGGATTGCAAAATTAGAAAACAGTGCAAACAAAAAATAGTATAAGACATAACATACCATATACAGTGCAGAGAATAGAATTACAAATGTGGCGATGCAGTAAAGAGCAAAATATTCCTATTTGAATTTTAAAGGGAATTTTTGGGCTAGCCATTAATAAAATAGCTTTGTCTACCTGGCAATAAACCCCGGGTGAGATAAAGGAATGCTGTGGGGTATTTAAAGCAACCCCTCCTCCTGCCTTTGATTCTATTGTTGTAAAGTGGCTAGGTTTTGCTGGGTGCACCATCTAATAGAGAGGCTGAACTCCGGGAGGCAGTGGTATGCCTCTGGGTGCAGGATGTGGGAACAGGAAATGGCTACTGTTGTGTAGATGCACGGACAGGAAGTGGCTACTGTTGAGATTCTGGAGCACAGCTGTCTAGAATAGGTCAGCACTTGTAGGGCCACTCCTAACTATTAGGAAGCAATATGGTCTTGGTGCAGGCATTGTGTCCAATGTTGCCTCTAAGCTGAGTTAGTGTGAGCTAGCTCACAGGTTTTTAGCCTCCAGCTCACACATTTTAGTCTTAGCTCAGGAAGGATGGCTCCAGAGCAAACTAATTTATTCAGTAGCCAAATCATTTGCACAGTAGCTCATAAAGTCGAATTTTTGCTCACAAGATTCCAAAGCTTAGAGGGAACATTGTAGTCCATTGGAGTCTTACCCTACTGAGGCCGTGACTTCAGGTGTGGCACAAGGAGTCAGTGGATTTTGCAAGGCCATAAAGCACATCCAAGAAAACAGCTTCATTTCTCCTGTACTACAACAGGATACTGCTGGCTGAGTTGTCTTCTGCTGTTGGGCCCTATTCATTTGTGTACTTTGGTGGATGTGCCTTGTGCTGGCAGATGAGATACCGACACAATGAGCTGGGCATTAATACCAAATGCTTCCTCCCCACCACCATGCATACCATGTAACATTTTATCTTCCACTTGTGTGAATTAGGTCTAAGTGAGGATTCCAATTGTCTAGTAATGTAAATATTTTGCCCATGTGTGGTAGATGGTATTCCCAGCTGATTAATTTAAATATAGAAATATGGTCTTGTGAATACTGCATTAGAGAAGAGTTCCCCAGTCCAGCCCTACGATGTCACCCCACTGCGCTCCCATTTTGCAACCATCAGAGAAACTTCCATAATAAATAGGCCCTTGGTGGGGATGTGAAGAACTGTACAGTGGATATTTCCCCTTTCCCAAAGCATAATCATTTGAGATGGCAGTGAGTTCTGGAGTTGACTGGCTTCCTGCTCAGCCTAGAGCCTCAGAAGTCTAAGAGTTGCTCGTCTAGCCCAGAATGTGAGTTTTATAGTGTGGGAGTTTACTTCTTTCTCTCCCTTCCCATGATGTATTGGGTGGGGGAGTGGACATGTATCCTGTCACATCAGTCATTGCAGGATGCTCTAAGCATGCCACTCTGCAAAATCTACCTATGAAGAATGTGTCATGCTGACAAACAAAACACAGGAGAGTTAAGGGTTGTACTTGGCCAGATGCTCTGGGAGCAAGCAGAGCATCAGTAGTGCTGCTGACATCTCAGGGGCTTGGGTTGTCCCTAGGATGAAGAATTAGCCAGGTACTCCAAGCAAAATGATCTGGCATGTCAGAAGCTTTTACCCCTGCTCTGTAGCAGAAGCTCTGTCTTCTTTGCAACTTATGAGGGGGGGGGGTGTTTTGGGAAGGGGAATTAATTGGGACTAGAGGGAGGGCTTTTCCTATGATCCTAATTATCCCCTCCTCCTGAATCAACAGGATACTCTAGGCTTCAACATGGTCAGAGCCCTGAAAACATTTATAACATCCTAAACTGCACTGTGATAAGAAAATGAAGCTGTGAGAAACCTGTTTCATGTTGCACATCAGTTAGCCCTAATTTCTTTCTTTAAAATATGTATATTTCATTTTTAAAACAAAATGTTCACAGGGCTGGTTAGAACACATTTTTAAACCATATAACCAAACTTGCAAATACAGATGTGTAAAGTAGCATGATCCAAACACCAAAATTACAAATACAGATGCATAAAGTAACATGATCCAAACACCAATAGCAGCGGCAAACAATCTTGTATAACCACCAAAACTCTGGGTGACTGGCAAATCAACAGAATAGCTCCTAGGTGAATGGGTGTGAGGTAGAAGTTCTACACTGAGGCATCATAACTGAGAATGCAAGTCTCTGAGAGCCAGCCCCCTGCCACTGATGATGGGAACACACTGAGCAGAACTCAGAAAAAAGTTCCCAGGAAGCAGGCAAGTGCATATGGGACCAAGGGAATTTCATTTTCTTCGATTGCACTTGCTCTCTCTTACTTGCACTCTCTTATTTTATACTTCCTTCAAAGTGTTCAGGGCAGCTCTCATGCATATCTGCTCCTCCATCTTGTCCTTATAACAACTCTATGAGGTCAGAGAAGCTGGAAGGTAATGACTGGCCCTTTGTTGCCCAATGAGCTTTATAGCTGTGTAAGGTTTTGAATACGGGTCTGCCATCCTAACTGCTGTGAACACTGTCTCTTCATTTAGAAGAAGAAGAGACGAAATTGGATTTATACCCTTCCCTTCACTACGCAAGGGAGTCTCAGAGCGGCTTACAAGCTGCTTTCCCTTCCCCTCCCCACAACAGACAACCTGTGAGGTAGGTGGGGCTGAGAGAACTCTGACAGAAACTGCTTTTTTTCAAGAACAGCTGTGCCAGAACTACGTCTTGCCCAAGGTCATTCAGCAGGTGCAAGTGGAGGAGTGGGGAATCAAACCCGGTTCTCCCAGATTAGTCCGCGCACTTCACCACTACACCAAACTAGCTCTAAAGGGAATGGGACTGTGAACTATATTACTGTATATAGTATGTATTAGCTGTATTATCTGTTTGCTGTATGTGTTATTCTGCCGCCATGCATTGTCTTATACTTATATAGTATCCTTTTCTGCATATTGTGGTCAATATTTTTTGCTGTTTCAAATTTCTGTAATCTTGTTCCACTTGCATTGCTTCTTAGATGTCATATCCTATTGATTGCATTGACTTACACTGTGTAATCCGACTTGAGTCTCTATGAAAAAGTAAATTAAACTGCGTCTGAACATTCCATGGCTGCTTTGGGTCCTCAGCAATCCAGGCTAATGACAATGAGCAGGCTCAGTCCTTGTCAGGACTTTTTTTGTGTGGAGGAATATCTTTCTGTTTTAATTTACACTGTTAGGTTTCTGCATTCCTGGGGAGTCCCCCTAGTTAAGCAGAAGTGCCCAGTTTGTCGGTGGGTGGTTTTACTGATTGGCATGGGATTTTTCAAACATCCGAACAGAGGCAAAGGAGCAGGGTATTCAAACCAGCTGATGTCTCACCATACAGTGACTTGACTGTGGCTTGTAAGCCGTGGGCATGTCACCATAAGTAAGGCATGGGGCATGTGAGGCAAGAAAAGCTTGGGGGTCCCAGCTTACTCTCCACCAGTGCTCTGCTGTCATGAGGCCAAGTCATTGTTAAAATTGAGAGGGATGCTGCTGATAAGATCAGACGCTCTTGATGCATGTGCAGTTGTACCTTAGTTCCAGCATACCTTTTTCTTCCCCTGGAAAGATCCAGCTTGAGACAGCAGGATTTCAAAGTCAAAGTGGAATGTCCTCTCTTGAATAGGGGTCATGCTGATAAGTATTCTGTTCCAAATTCTGTAGAACTGGGGGTGTTTCCGTTTTTAAAAGTGCAATGAGCGCTGAGTGACTTGTGTGCCTGTATGTGCTATAAACCTTTGAAGGAGCTAAGGACTTAAAAAGGCAATTGGATCTGGGAAGAAGGGGTAGGCAGGTTTGGCGCAAGGGCTCACTTTCTCATGAAATGCCAGGAGCTGAGCCTGGCTAATGTCTAAGCTGTTATGGGAGAGATAAGAGAGGCCCTGGTTCCCAGGGAGGGAGGCAATGCTCTCCTTGGTTTGTTCTCCACGTGACCCCTAAATCTGCTCATGAGTACCATGCAAGGGACTTGACCCCTTTTCAGTTTTGCTCTTAAACTGCTGGTAAGTGGGATGCTCTCTTTTTCCTCCTTAGAACACCCTTGGCTGGCTGTCCTTGTGGAGTGCCAGTCCTGCAGCCCTTTGGGCTGAGCTTGTTCCTTCCCAACGGCCAATATTTCTCCATAGAGAGAAATTATGTCAGGAAGATGATTGGAGTGAAAGAGCTGGCTGAAGTAGTTTAGAATTGATATCCATAGCCATAGCATAAGCATGCACAGTCATACTGTGGGAAGGTGGGAGAGAGTTGGCAACTTATTTTCGAGAGCGAATGTTGTCACAACTGGGGTAGGGGAGAGTGTGGGTGGTGAGAGGGGGTAGCACTTGCTTCCCTTTAACAAACAGTAAGTCTCCCTTTAAAGAGTGATGTCTTGAAGTTGCTGTCAATTTGGTTATTTGTTGGGATGCAGCTAGAAATGTCAAGACATCACAGGAAGGGGTGGGTGTTTGGGGGTTAATGAGCATTTCTTACAGGGAAGGTGCATTTCCTGACTCCCTTCTCTTTCCCCCCAATAGGCTCGGTGCCTGGGCCAGAGCCCCCTATGCTGTATCCCCCCTGATGCTGGCCAGCCTGTGCCCAGAAGATGAGCAGATTGCTGGTGGGGGTGACCCTGGAGAGGATCTGCAAGGCTGTACTGCTCCTGTGTCTACTGCACTTCCTCATCATCATGATCCTTTACTTTGATGTCTATGCCCAGCGCCTGGACTTTTTCAGTCGCTTCAGTGTGCGCAATGCCTCCCGCACTCTGCCCTATGTTAATATATCTCGGCCTAACAGCACTGCCGGGCCTCTGGGCCCCGAGCTCCCAGCCCCCAGTGCCAAGTCTGTCAGCAGCAACAGCACCATCACCGAGAAGCCCTTACCTCCCTGCCCGGAGATGCCTCCTGGCCTAGGTGAGACTGCAGCTTGGTCTTAGTGCAGATGAGCCCTTCAATTTTTGTGCCTTCTTGTATTGTCAGCCTGCTTTCTTGCTTGGCTACCTCTCCCCAGCCACAAATGAACCTTTTCAGTAGTTATCCAGCATTAGATCTCCTGAGTTTGTCTCTGCCTGATTAACACCTGTGTCCTCTAGCTTTGGGCAGAGGAGAGAGGAAGGAACCGAAAGATCTAGGCATATGCAGGACAGACAGTGTATTGCAAATCATGAATATGGCCTCTAGTAGACAATATGATCTTCATGATAGTGAAGAAACTATGAAAATATATGGGCAGAGTGTTTTGAGACTTGCATACTAAGGTGTGCTTTGTGTGACATATTTTATGGTTAGATGGTGGAATTTTCTATCCTTGATAGCATAGCTCCCTATCCCTTCCCAGAGTTCCTGGTCCTCACGTTCTTGGCCACATGGCACCTCATTCCTTCACATCTTAATCCACCCAATCTTTGCCAAAATAGCCCAAATTCTGTGAAAAACCAACCATACAGTATTATGCAATACTGCATAACGTATTCTGTGCAGAGCTTGGGTTTCGTCATTTCAATGTTTATAGCAGCACAAAGTGACATCCATGGGACAGGCTGTGGCTCACTGGCAGAGCATCTGCTTGGCATGCAGAAGGCTCCAGCTTCAATCCCTGAGAGAGAACCATGTTCCCTGAAGGACATCAAAACAACCTGTGCCAGCTGCACAATGTTAGATCTATGGGCTGACTGAGAGGATGGTACACTGAAGGTCGACTGCCAGTAGCACCTTTTAATGTTATAATTGTTTTATATTGTTTTAGGATTATCTAAATTATTTACTGTGTGTTTTATTCTTTTGTAAGCCGCCCTGAGCCAGCCTGGTGAATCAGATAATAAATAAATAAATCTCCAGTTAAAAGGATCAGGTAGGAGGTGATGTAAAAGACCTCCGCCTGAGACCCTGGAGAGCCACTGCCGGTCTGAGTAGATGATAATGATGTTGATAGATCAAGGGTCTGATTCCGTATAAGGCGGCTTCAGGTATTCATGTGTTCCCAGCTGTAGTGCGGAATCTTCCAGCCACTGGACATTTCTTCAGACAAAACAAAGCACTTTCCCTTCTCAGCTACTGAGACAGTAGTTATATATCATAGAATCATAGAGTTGGAAAGGACCTCCAGGGTCATCTAGTCCCAACCCATGCACAATGCAGGAAATTCACAAATACGGCTCCCCCCGGGCCAGGGACCACTGCTCTATGCCCAGAAGAGGGCAAACCCCCCCCCCAAACCCAGGATTGCTGGCCAAACTGGCCTGGAGAACAACAGCTTCCTGACCCCCAAAGTGTAGATCAGCATTTCCCTGAGCATGTAAGAAAGGGCCACAATATTTATTTAGAACATTTATATGCTACCTCTTTAGAAACCTATTCGGGATGAATCAGAACATAAATGATAAAAACATAAAATTATTGAAATTAACAACTATTATATACCAGCAAATAAACCTTAGAAGCATATAAGCATGTAAAAACTCAGATCATAAAACATTTGCCAGCCTAAATGATCCTTATAACAGTCCTTAAACTAGAAGCAGATGGTAAAAAACAATTAGAAATACCAAGCCCTAGTTTAAAAGCCTGCCCAGGGGTGGGGGGCTAACTGTTTTATGCTTGTACCTGAAAAGGGTAGGGAAGGCACCAGGCAAGCCTGAAGGGGGAGAGCATTCTGTCTGTTGCCCGTGAAGTCTGTGTTGGCCAGCATCAGACTGTCTTGCTACTGCTCCAGATGTAAATGAATGCTATCAGTAGCCTCAGGCTGTGATGATCATTCCGTATTGGAGATAGCAGTGCTACCATATGAATGACTTGACCAGTCTTGTTCAGTATTGTCTATTCTAATGAAGTGGCTCTTCAGGTTTTTAGACAGGGAGAGGATTTTCCCCCAACATCTCCCACTTAAGATCCTTTAACTGGCGATGCCAGGGAGTGAACCTGGCATACTTCGTATGCAAAACCATGTGATCTGTCACTGAGACTTTCCTTGACAAAGGTAGGTGATTGCATCCTGCCCTTTTCCTGCTTGCTGTGAGTGATGCTGATCCTGCCTTGTGTCGGGATAATTCTGAGCCAGTTATTTCACCCTGCAGTTGGTTGTGAAAGTATACAAGACCTTGTTTGCACCGATGGGCTTAATTGTGCTTTGCCTATTTGCTGCCTCTATGTCTGATACATGTTTGGGTTCTTGGGTTCCTTTTGCTGAACTTTTTCTAGGTAGAATTTGTCTTAACAGGGACATGAGGATATATCCTATTACAGATAAGTTTAAATTATAATAGGTCAACACTCTCCATAGTGAAAAGTAGTGTTAAAAGGTCTGTCAAAGATTAATATTTACCTGATTTATTGCTAAAAAATTTCTTCTCCAAAATATAAAGATATCCAGTACAATATTGAGATTAGTTAAATGTTGACTGTATATTTGTTCTTGATGATTGATGTATAGATTATGTTGTTATTAGTACTAACTATTTTTTGTTAAAATTGAAGTGGTTCTATCTTACTTTAACAGTTGTATGCATTTTTAATACTTCAATAAAAAAGTGTTGAAAATAAAAAGAATACAGTGCAGCACTTGCCCCAGACTGAGAGTTCCTATCTATACCTTGTGGCTAATAGCCACTGTTGGATCTCTGCTCCATATGCTTATCTAATTCCCTCTTGAAGCTGTCCATGCTTGTAGCCTCCACCACCTCCTGTGGCAGTGAATTCCATGTGTTAATTACTCTTTGGGTGCCCGCGAGTTCTTGTACTGTGAGAAAGGGAGAAAAGTACTTCTTTCTCTACCTGCTCTATCCCATGCATAATCTTATAAACCTTACAGCTTCCATTACTTTGTTTGTGCCTTTCCTAACCTGCGGTATATATTTTTTCTGAGCTTCTAGGATTGTAGTTTTAAATAGTCTCCAAGCTTCCCCAATGGTTTTGATCCTTTCTACTTTTCCTTTCAGTTTCCTCCTCACATGTCCCCTCATATCAGAGAAGTTACCCCTTTTAAAGTGTAGATAATTAACTCCCTTCTCCTGCAGTGGGCCGGCTCCTGATTGAGTTCAGCTCTCCAATGAGCATGGAGCGGGTGCAGCGAGAGAACCCAGATGTGCAAGAGGGTGGCAAATACTCCCCCCCAGACTGTGTGCCTCGCCAAAAGGTGGCCATCCTCATCCCCTTCAGGCATCGTGAGCACCACCTCAAGTACTGGCTGCACTACCTGCATCCTATTCTTCGACGGCAGAAGGTGTCCTATGGCATCTACATCATTAACCAGGTATGTGGGGAATGATGGTCTGTTGCCAGGGTGGGGGTGGCTGGGCTTAGTGTGGTGTAGGTAAGGCCTTTAGTGAAGCACTGTTGAAGCCCATTCTTCATGGACTTCTCTGCCCTAACTGGATGTGGAAGCTTTTGTGGGAAACAATGTGTGAGTTGTTACCAGTGGGTACTTTTTAATGCCACATTTTGCAAAGGCCTGCTGTTTGATGGGATTTTTTAAAAAAATCAGGGAAGGGGGGACAGTTTACACCAAAAAGTAACAAGGAGGTGGCCAGATCAGCTGGGTAAGTATAACAAGCGAAACACTCTTTGGAGCAGGGGTATCAAACATATGGCCTGGGGGCTGGAACTGGCCCGTCTATGTCTGTTATCTGGCTGGCAAGCATTGTGGTGGAGGAGGGTGGTGGCAGTGGCAGCAGCAAGAGCAGTGAAAAGAACCGTGTCAGGTCTGCTGTTTGGAGGGTCCTCCCCCCCTTCCTCTCTCTCTTGGTTGGGCCAGGCTGCACATGTGCAGCCACTGCCCTCCTCCTCCTTCTGTCAGAGGCGGGGAGTCACCACCTCCCCATCAGTGTGTGTGTGCACTGGGCCTCCCCTTCGCTTCAGAAGCTGCTTCCTTCACCATTGTCATTGCCACCTTCTTCTTCTCTGCCCACCTCTCTTGCTCTTTCTTTGCCATGATATCAGAGAAGCGGCCATTGGGAGGAGGGAAGGTAGAAGGGTGGTGGTGGTGGGAGCTGCTAATGGAAATGTGCATTAAGCGAAGTGTAGGAATGGGAATGCCAGAGTGTGTCTGGGGGGAGGGGTATAAGGGACTGGAGGTATAGAAAGGAAGGGTTGAAGTGCGTCCAATGGTGTGTGTGGTGGGAACTGCTCTTGGAAAGCTATGGGAGGGGAGGAGAAATATAGCTGTTCGGGTGAGGGAAGGTGCTGAGTGTTCGTGTTTCGGGGGGTGGAATGCAAGAGCAGGGATGTAGTTGGAGGCTAAGATAAAACAGGAGTCTTGAGCCCCCTTAAAGACTTCATGAGATTTTGTTGCAGCATTTTTATTTTCTAGGCATCTGTACCTTGCTTTTCTCCCCAAATGGGGACCCAAAGTAATGTACAAGTATTGTTCTCCCCATCTATGTTTTTGTTCTCACAACAACTGTGCAGGGGGCATGTTAGGCTGAGAGAGCAACCCAACTTCCATGGCAGAGTGGGGCTTATGAACCTGGGTCTCCCAGTTGCTAGTCCCCATGCTCAAACCTGAGTGTATGTGTGTCTCTGTGGAAGGTCAGGTCTCTAAATGGGACTGAAGTGCAAGGAAAGGCGTGGTCAGTGGGAGCAGACTCAAGATTTGGGGGAGAGTGGATGGGTCTGGATGAATCACACAGAGGCAGGAGGGGAAAAAGGACTGATTTAGGAGTTCTGGTTATTGACAGGTGGCTGGTGAATCCACCTAGGGTTCATTAATTTTGTGGTGGATTGAGCATGTGCTAAGGATGGTGGCTCCAGTTCCTTGGAGAGTTTATATTATATACTAGCCTGATACCTGTGCTTCGCTATGGTATTTAAGTTCCGTAAATCCAGTTATAATACTGATGTGAAATTTGAAATGTGACATTTGTTGTAGGAATTCTAACAGAGAAGATTGTAGTGTAAGAAATGAAGTGAGGCGTAGGTATTTTTCTCTCTCTCTACTGAAGGACCTCTCTCTAGACCACATTGGTGGTTCTGCCCTCAGGTGCTAGGATGACCAGGCTGCTTGGTGAGCTCACTCTGGAGCAGGCAACATAGAACTGTCCATTTAAGAAGCAGTTGTCATTTAAGAAGCAGGGGTCATGTTTCTCAGAAATCTCTTCATGGGGGGGTTGACGTCATGGTAGGAATGTACTCTCCTTATTTTGGGGTTCTTGGTGCAGGGGTTTGGCCTGGGCATTGAATTTGGGGGGAGGGCATACCCCCATTCTTTTTTTTACAAAAATCCTTCTCATTTATGTTACATTTTAGAACTGGGACATCACTACATATTCAAAACACCATCCAAGCAATCAGATATTAAGCAAGTTCATATGAACCAGTTTTCTAGAACCCACATTGTGAGAAGTTAAATAACCTAATAAAGGGAACCAGTTTTCTACAAATATGGAGTATATTTCCATTGTGGGTGTGAGTGTGGCTATGCTGGGTCAGCAGCACCGCTAAGGTGATCCTGCTGGGGCGGTATCCCTGCTGGATTAAAGTACCCTGGTCCTGCTCCTACACCTGACAGACACCAGCCTGTCTGGTGTTGGGGGGGTTATGTTTAAAGGTATCACGGAGGCTGGGCCAGCAGCAGAGCTGTCCTGCTGAGCAAACCTTCCCGGTGGCTGTAAGCATCCCACCTCCTCTCCGACACCTGACAGACAGCTGCCTGTCCAGTGTAGGAGGGGGGAGGAGTATTAGAAGCCACTGTGGAGGCTGGGCCGGCAGGATCACTAAGGCGTTACTGCTGGGGCGGGCTCCCTCAGGGCTTTAAGCACCCTGCAACTGCTGCTGCACCTGACAGACAACTGCCTGTTAGGTGTAGGAGGTGGGAGGAGTGTGTTGGAAGCCATCAAAGAGGCTGGGCCAACAGCATTACTGCACCTCACAGGTGGTTGTTGGCCGTTCCTGATTTCCTCAGCTGTCATTAGCTGTCTGCAAACTCCTGTAACTGTTGGGGTTTTTTACCTCAGAACACTGAGCTCTGCAGCTGACCAATCAGAGAGTGGGGGGGTGCAGGGAGGCAGTAGCCTGGCAGCTGCATAGGAATCAATGGGGGGAGCACATTTTCCCCCTTTTGACCCCCTTAGGGGTTGAATTTTTAAAAATCTCTTCTTAGCAAACACCTACACCACGGTAGGAGCACTCCTATATATATATATATAGATATAGATATAGATATAGATATATGTTTTGGGGTGGACCTCTCTAAGTAGGGATGAAACCTGCTTCACACACAAAAATGCTCCCAGGGTTGCAGAGAAAAAGTTTCTGATCTAGTGTAGTGGGGAAGTGTATTTTCAGATTGGGAAGAGGACCCCTGGGATAACTTGTGCTGGGGATAGACAGCAAAAGTTTCTCTAAGGTGAGAGCCTATTCAAGGCAGATTACACATAGTGAGTCAATACAGTCGACAAAATGGGACACTTACACTGGTCCCCACCTACCAATGAAAGGATGCTACAAATCGCAGGTAGGTGGGGGAGCAGTGTGATACTGTACTGAAGTATAAGCTTTCTGAAGTTGGCATTAGCAAATTTTACCAGTTTCAGGGTCCGAATTACCCCCAATTTAAGGCTTTTGCTTCAAACATTCTGTCTGTGTTCGGGACAACATGTCTGTGAACAGCTCTTTTCTGTAATAAAGGCCAATATATCAAAAGTATGTTCTCAGCTTACAGATGTACACCTAAACAGCATACTCAAGATTGCTACAGCAGAGACATTGACTCCAGATTTTGATACAATGATTTAGAACAAGAGGTGCCCGTTATCAAAGACAATTAAATAAAGGAATACTGTAAGAGTGTTAATGTTTTAAGTATGCTTGTATTTTGAGTAAAACATAATATTGTTAATTGGGTTTGCTTGTGTCCTTTATAACATTTATATCTCTGGCATAACATTTTATGGCACACATGGCCCGGCCCAACAAAGTGACATTTGTGTCAGATCTGATCCTCGTAACAAATGAGTTCGACACCTCTGTTTTGGAGTGACCCTGTCCTTGTTATTGCCCTACAGCTTTGTGAAGACACGTTCCACCGAGCCAAACTCTTGAATGTAGGCTTCTTGGAGGCCTTGCGAAATGATGAGAGCTACGATTGCTTCATCTTCAGCGATGTTGATCTTGTGCCCATGGATGATCGGAATCTCTATCGTTGTTACGATCAGCCTCGGCACTTTGCTGTTGCCATGGATAAGTTTGGTTTCCGGTAAGTGGACTGGATGGCTCTCTTCTAAATGCTCTCTATAATGTACCGAGTTGTGATGGGAATTGCATCACTTCAGTGGCTGCCTTACCATATACTGAGTCATAACAATGGCTCATGCAACAGACTTTGTCAGCCTGGTAGTCTTCTGTCAATCCCTCTACATGAGATCCATTAATTGGAGATTAAATGTCTGGCTTAGTACACTTTGATCCATTTTGAGACACCAGTGGTCTTTTGAAATTGTTCAGAAGCCAGTGATGGAAAGGTAAGAGACCAACAGGAGGGATATGCCCATTTTTATACATGCATAACATACCCTTCTAATGTAGCATACTTAAATCTAACCCCCTTTGGAGACTCCTTGGATAGGAAGATCCCTCCTGTAGTGCGTGCTTGCGTACCCTGTGGCTTGGGCCTGTGAAGGTTTAGAAGCTTATGAAACTCTTTCATCTGGGACACAATTTAGGAACCTTCCTCATTTTGCTAACCCCAGTGCTGCATTTATTCAAAGCATTTATAGGGTTACCTGGAATTGTTGCATTTTGGAATAGGTTTTACTCTCTTCCTTTCATGATCTGCTGTTCATCTATCCCCACTTCTAGTCCCCCCCCCCCATTTTAGTCTCAACTCTTCATCTGTCCTGCTTGGCAACTTAGAATGTATTTAATAGTACTGTAGCAGCAAATCTTTGTAAATATTATGACAGATTGGGGGGAGTTAATATTTTCCCATAAGCTGTCAGAGTTGTAAAAGCATGCTTCCCCTCCCTCTACCCTTTATGTGCATAATAATAGAATGTTAATCTGCCTTAGTGGTAACAAATGAGGGACAGGAGTTAGAATATTTATTTATTTACTTTTTAAATATCCTGCCTTTCGTCCTAAGGGGGACCCAAAGTGGCTTATATCGTTCTCATCTCCTCCGTTTTACCCTCACAACAACCCTGTGAAGTAGGGTAGGCTGAGAGTGTGTGACAAGTCCAAGGTCACCCAGCAAACTTCCATGGCAGAGTGGGGATTTGAACCTGGGTTTCCCAGATCCTAGCCCAGCATTTTAACCACTACACAAGCTTAGCTTCCATTGCAAATAGCATGGGGGGGGGGGGTCTGGAGATAACCTGGGCCAAGATATTTCGATTCCTTTCATTTTTGGCTCTGGAACTCCCATGATCATCCTGAAGCTGGTGGCCAATTTCGAGATACCTAGTTTTATTTTCTGATAAGCTATGTCTACCACAAATGGACAGACAGATGGACATGCAGACCCTTTTATTATTATAGATGTGTAGTAAGAACCAGCAAAGTAATTTGTTTTGTTATATTTAGTTTGGATCAGGGTCATATGGGGGGGGGGGCTAGATGGAATCTTTGACCGGGGGCCCATGGTAGCTCTCAGCAGCCATGGTTCAATTAGGAAGAAGAAAGTAGAGAATGTAAGGGAAGCATGATGCAGTGAGCAGTGGCTTTACATCACTGTGTTATTTTTCTGACTTGCGGCCAACGACTAGCTGGACCATCCTGGTTCTGTGCTCCTGAGTTCTTTCCTGATCTCTGTCTCTCTCCTGCTTGTCCCTCACAGGCTGCCTTACTCAGGCTACTTTGGAGGCGTCTCTGGTCTGAGCAAGACACAGTTTCTGAAGATCAATGGCTTCCCTAACGAGTACTGGGGCTGGGGTGGGGAAGATGACGACATCTTTAACCGGTATGTGAAAGACTGGGGCAAGCAAAGCCAAAATTT
This sequence comes from Gekko japonicus, assembly GCF_001447785.1. Taxonomy (NCBI): domain Eukaryota; kingdom Metazoa; phylum Chordata; class Lepidosauria; order Squamata; family Gekkonidae; genus Gekko; species Gekko japonicus. The sequence continues at coordinate 1,252,009 of NW_015173676.1, forward strand.
TCCTCTTTGGGATGGTTGGTTTTAATAGCCTGCCTTTTCTATTTGGTGTCTGTTGGGATGGATGGATTGGCAGGGGCCAGTGTCTTTCTCCTGAAGTTTCTTTATTTCATTCCGTTTTTACCCTGCCCCTTTCCTGGCAATTGGGGCTCAGGGCAGTTAACAACTTAAATGCAAAACATAAATTGTTTTACAGAATATTTGTATTTTTATTTATTACACTGGTACTCTGGCATGACAATCAGAAAAGCAGGCCCACTAAGACTGCCTCAGTGGAATGCCTGGAGGAATAATCCTGCAGAGCACAAGACTCTTCAGGCAGAGATTTCCACCAAGTTGGGGCCATGATCAAAAAGGCCCTTGTTCTGGTCATAAGAACATAAGAGAAGCCATGTTGAATCAGGCAAATGGCCCACTCTGTGTCACACAGTGGCCAAAACCTTGATGGCACCTGGGTTTTTTCCACTGTGTGACTCGTGTTGGACTGGACGGGCCATTGGCCTGATCCAACATGGTTTCTCTTATGTTCTTATGACCAGAACAAGGGCTTTTTTCAATTGTGGCCCCAACCTGGTGGAATGCTCTGTCTTGAAGTTTAAGTTAAATGAATTATCTGAGTTGGGGGTAGTTGTGGAAACTACAGCTGCTGACATGCAATAACTAAATTCCAAAGTATATAGTGGAATATCCATTCAAGAGCACAACACAGAGAGAGCCCAATGGAACACTTGTGCCTGTGATCAATGCAGAGCTGCTCCAGCCATTTGGCTGTCTGAGGTACTGTTCTCCTGTGCCACCCCAGTGAGGCTCAGGGCAGTACAAATAGTTGTGGGGGTGGGGTGGGAGTCTCTTCTGCCCCTGCAGCCTCCTTTGACCTGACTAGCAGAGGTACGGGTTTGGGATGTGCCAGTGGGTGCAGACCACAGCCACCACATCTTTTCATCTTGCCACCTTCTGTTGCTTCAACACCTCAAGCAGGCATTTGGGTAGTGAGCTGGCCCTGGATCAATGAAGTTGGTCCTGAAAGCCTGTAGGCTAACCGGGGTGGGGGTTTAATATCTGGTTTTGTGGGTGGTATCAGAATAAAATCCTGCACTTTACTGATCCCTGAGTTGTAACCTCTCTTTGCACAGGATCTCACTTAATGGCATGAAAGTGTCACGTCCTGATGCCCGTATTGGTCGCTATCGCATGATCAAGCATGAGCGTGACCGGCACAATGAGCCTAATCCCCAGCGGTGAGTGAGAGCATCTGTGCTCTGTGTAGCCCTTTGTAAGCCACATGATGAGCTCCTTCAAAGTTTCTGCATAGTCTTCCATTTCTTGTCCCACCTACAAGCCCACTCTCAGTGGGAGAGAAACTTCCTGTAGTAGTATCCCCCATACGGCACAGCTAAGGGACAGGAGCCATACAGTTATGTGTACTCCCATAGGACACCCATGAGGTCAATTTCAGCAGCTTCCCTGCCACAGGAGTTCCGTATTGCTGTGCCATAATGCTGCCATTTTCACTTTGTTTCCCAACTGGCTCTCTGTGGCTTACTCTCAAGAGCAACAGATGTGGATCAGCTAGATGCAGGTCCAGTAGCATCTTGAGAGACCAACAAAATTTTCAGGATATAAGATTTTGAGAGTCAACGGCCCCTTTGTCAGAGGTAGATCAGAATCTTAGTGTAATAGCCATGGTTTTGCACCGTATTTGGCAACCTATGCTGTTCTGGTGCTAGCCAGGGAGCCAGAGACCTCTTGACAAGGCATGTGTGGGTGCGCTGCTGGTTATACTGTTATCCCACCTTAGTGGTACCTCCGGTGACTGCAGAGCTGCCACAGCCTAACTGAAGTGGGGCAATGTCCTAACTTCCTGTTTGCCTTGGTGTTCTAAATGCAGTCACTGTTCACGACACTCCCATTGTGCCATGTCTGCCAGCCCACATGTTCTTCAACAGCATTCTTGCTTTTATCTCTTTCCTACACATCTACCTGTGATTCTCACTATGTGTTCAAAAGAAACAATTTCATCTCAGCGTTACCATGCATGTAAATGAGATAAGGATTGTGAAGTGTTTTCTAGGCTGGGAAAGTTGTATAAAAATTTTTAATAATATGGCAGACTCTCATGCAGTGTGTGCACTCTGACTGGAAATTCCTAACAGTCCTTCCAGATGACTTGAACAACCTCTGGATCTTCCATTTTGTGTATTGTAAAACATTCTTTTGGGTTGCCCTGGCAGGTTCACCAAGATCCAGAATACCAAGGTGACCATGAAACGTGATGGCATTGGCTCGCTGCAGTACCGCCTGGTGGAGGTGTCTAGCTATCCCATGTACACCAATGTAACTGTGGAGATTGGACGTCCACCACCACGCCCCCCTCGGGGTTGACTCTTTGCTGCCTGGCCCTACCCATGGCCCCATGCATGAGGAGCTGTGTGGATCCCAGCCCTGACTGGTTCAGAGGACTGTGTCCTGGCTAGTAGGACCTGTCTGCCTCCTTTGTGGGGATGGGGAAAGGCCCACATGACATCTTTGCCTTGTCCCAGCCTTTGGCTGGTCCCCATCCTTCCTCTCACTAGTCAGTTCCCCACAGTGACCTTCAGCAGGTGGGGAATGAATGTGTTTTACGGTGCCTGGCTCAGTGTGGGGCTTTTGGGCTCTGTCAGGCCCCATTCATGCTTGGAAGGTGCCAAGAACAGGGGGAGCCTTGAGCAGGTCCTTGACCCTCCCTATGCCTCAGCCAGAGCTCATCCTTTCCCTGAACTCTTTGCAGGGCTGTCTCTCTTAGGGATTCCAGAAGTACCATGGTCGTCGTCTTCTTCTTGTAGCCTGCAAGACTACTGCCTTTTGAGTGTTCCTTCCATGGCATTGGTCTTATCTGATTCTGACTGCTGGCTCACAAGGTAGAAAGGTGGTTCATGTGCCCAGTTGGGGAGAGCTCCATTGAAGTCGAAGCTCTAATGGGCCTGGCCACTGCCCACCCTCATTCATGGCTTGGTGCTGTCCCCTGCTGGGCCCTGGATGTCTCTTCTGGCTCCAGTAACACAGGGGTGTTTTATATAAAACCCTCATTAGAATTTTTGAGTGCTTCCTGGGTTAGTGTGGCATGTAGCCAGTCAGCTGGCAATAGGGCAATGGGCACTTCTTCCTCGCAGCAGTTGCTTCTCTGCCCGTGAAAGAGGCAGGTTGGTTGGGTAGTGATGATGCACCTCGCAGTAAGGGTGGATCCAGAATGGTATGGTTTGCCCTACTCCAGCATGGGCTTGTTGTTCATTTTCACAGGCACTAAAGGACCACTGGCCATTCATTGCTACAATGCAGAAGGAAGACCAAGCTGGCTTCTGCTAGTTTTCCCTGATCCACTGCCCTATTCCAGCCACTTTCCCACTCACTAAGCAACCCCTACCCTCTCTACACCATCTGCGAGGCAGTTCTGCCCTCTACCACTCATAGTGCCCTCCTTCTCAAACCCACCATCCACTACTGCAGGCCAGGCCCTTGGATCTGGCTGTCAGCTCATGACACACAGTGGCTCTCTCTCTCTCTCTCTGCCTAGTACACGAAGCTAGGAAGCTGCTGGTGTCCCTTGATACTGGTTACGGTGCCTGGCAGGTAGAATCTCCTGCGTCTGCCCATTTTGGGGTGGCAGCTGGGTGAGGCTCAAAGCCTGGTATTGGCACATTGCACAGCCTGGGTGTTGGTGACTTTTGTATATTTGAATGTTTTGATCCCTTTTCAAGCCTCTGGTGAATGCAGCACTGGTCACTATGACCAGACTTTTGTATTCAATAAAATTTCAAAACTTGGAGACTCCTTGTGTAAAGAATGTGGGTGGGGACCGTACTGGAGGGGAGGGGAAGGTTGGGGATGTTGCTCAGTTGGTGAAGCATCTGCTTCACATCAGAAGGTCCCCAGTTCAATCTCTGGCATCTCTAGTTAAAATGATCAAATAACATGATGTGAAAGATCTTGACTAGGAACCTTGGAGAGTCACTTCCCATCCGTGTATACAATACTGATGTAGCTGGACCAGTTATTTGACTCAGTAGAAGGCTGTTTCATATGTTAGATAACTGTTCATAAGACATAAGAAAAGCCCTGCTGCATCAGACCACTGGTCCAGTGTCCTGTCACACAGTAGCCAACCAGTTATTATCTCTGTCCAACCTCTATGCAGTGCATAATTTATAAATGCGATCGTGTCCCTCCCCAATTAGTTGTTTCTTTTCTAAACTGAAAAGTCCCAGACTCTTCAGCTTTTCCTCATAGGGAAGGTGCTACAACCCTTTAATCTTGTTTGCCCTTTTCTGTGTTTTTCCCAGCTCTGCAGTGTCCTTTTTAAGATACAGCAACCAGAACTGCACACAGTATTCCAAATGATGCCAGTATTCCAAATGATACAAGGGCATTATAATGTTTCCTGTTTTATCTTCAACATTTTCCTTAACCATCCCCAGCACAGAGTTTGCGTTTTTCAACCTGGTAAAGTCTAAATTACAGAGTTAAAGGTGAGACTGTCTCACCAACTGTGGCATATTACGCATCCCTCTTTTTGACCCAAAACAGGCTCGAGATGGTCTAGCCTAAATAACTGGGGATATAGCTGTGTAGCCCAGTTGAGACCAGTTGTACTAGGATCCTTTATTGCTTTTTCCACAGTTACATAGGACAAGATGTTTTATAGGACAATGTTGTATCTCAACACAGCTGCAGTGAAACAAATGGGTAAGAAGTCTGTCTGAGTACTGAGTAATGGTGATGCCTTAAATAAAGGGAAACATTCAAGGGGCTTACCAGCATAGTCTGTGAAGTAGTCCCATGTATAGTAGTTCATTCTACTCATGGGAGAAAGGCAGCGGGGCTAGGTGTGATGCCTGCTTGTGCAGGTAGAAGGTTTTGGCTGGACTGAGGGGTTGGTGAACAGGGACTGTTTGTATGGGCAGGGATTTTAGAAATGTATTGCTTTGGTGGGTTGGCTGAGGAATTGCTGGGTGTTGCAAGCTCAAGCATGGTGTCCAGCTGTAGCCTGGCAGCCTGGTAATAGCTCACATTTGGCTACACGATTTCCTTCCCAGTACCCAGCATCTTGGCCATCGTGACACCGGCAATGCATACAGTGCCCCACCCAGACGCTTTCCCCAGAAGGGATGATTTGACGCTGGCTGCCATCAACATAACAGTTGGGCCCTGTAGAGAAATGACAGCATGTGTTAGAATCTGTCAATATTTACCTTTCAAAAGCCTCTCTGTAAAGCCTAGAAACACAGAGATTCTCCTGAGGGCCACACAAAGTGTGTCTTATCTAGTATCTACTACCCCAGGTTCTTAATATGAAGAAAAAGTCTCAAGTCTTCTTGGAAAGCTTCTTCCCTTACAGCAGGACGGGGGGGGGGGAGATATCTGCTGATGTCAAAGGTGAGTACTACAAACTATGTCAGTCTCTTCGTGAACTCTTAAGCAGATGTTCCCTCTGTTTTATAAGTTGCCCAGCCTTGCTTGCCCCTTGCCCCTTGCCCCCTCTCTTCAGACAGGAACCCTTAACCGATCATGGACAAGGAGTCAGGACTACCACCCCACATGAAAGTTATACATCTGGCATAGTTCCGTAGGCAATTCTCTCACCGTCCTTGCAGGTGGGGCAGCAGTGGCCCTTCTCGTAGACAGGATTGACACATGGTGGAGGAGCACAGTCGGCCACTAGGCAGCGAGCTATGCCATCTATATCACAGGTACACTGTTCACATTCTGATGGCTGTAGGAGAGAAAGGCTGGTCAGGGTGAACATCTGTCCATAGTTTTAGTGTGAGCTAACTGTTGAAAGTGCACTTGCCATGGTTAGACGTGCTTCTTCCTTCCCTCAATGAAAGAAACTACTTGTGACCCAGTCCAGAAACCATCTTCCCTACTATCTCGGCAGATGTTCATGTGGAAAATAAAATGGGTGGAAAGCATGTGTGAAATGAAATGCTGAACAAATATCCATGTAAGGTGCTTGAGGTGGGAGGAAAAAGCAGCCCACTTGAAGCATGTGGAGAGGGAGGAGAAGGGAAAGTCCCAGGGCATGGACGGAAGACAGATAAGGCAGCAACCTTACTGAAGCTACACGCCTGGCCAGGGCCTGAATGGTAGAACTGCTGGCAACCCCATGTCCACTATCTTGCACGTTCCATGAAGGAAAGAGGCATTAACTAAAAATGAGTCATAGTAGTTCTGCTTTTGTTTTGGAAGGCTCTATATATATTGCTCAAAGAGCAAAAGTAGAGGAAAGCAGAGTTCGTCCTGCAGCTGAAAAATATGTGCACATTACATTCCTAGTTCTAGGTTCATATGTACATCCCTTTCACAGAGGAAGACAGGTTTCAATCCCACCTCTACAACACAGAATGGTGTCACTGGGAGTATTGCAGGTAACAAGTTATTCCCAGGACACCCTTATCCTACTCACTGCAGTTCTTGTACAGTCTGTTGTGCAGTATTTGTATGTATGCAGATCTACACGAGGGCTGATTTATATATTGCAAGAGAGTGATTCTGTAATTCCACATTGTGCCAGCCTGGCCATGTCAGTTTTCTATATCACTGAAAGGGAGACAGGTGTACAGACTTGTAGTAAACACACGCTTGAGAGATGTGATTGCTGCATGTCTTCATATATGTGCCTTTGCTTCAAATAACTAGCAAAAAAGTGGGCAGATGTGTGGATCTGAAATCTCTATCTTTTTGTGAAATGTGTAAAATGTAGTTCAAGCTGATTGGTGCAGTTCAGGGATTTCACCAGTAAGTGGCAGTATCACCCTAAACGAATGATTCTATGTTGGAACCTCTCTTGAAATGAAGAGGTTCTGTCCTGCTCTTTTGCCAACTCTTCCTATCTAGTAGTTAGCCTACACGCTCAGATATCCTTGCACCTGGAAATGGGAAATTTACAGGTTATACTAAGATAAACCAATGAGCTTAAATGGTGCTGCCAGTAGGTGTGCACATGGGTGGGGGACTGCCTTAAGTAGCAGTGAAACCATTAGGATCCCAATATGCTAAATAACAATAGGCCCAAGAATATGGGGATTAAGCCCTCCCACCAGCACTGCCAGATCAAACTCTGTTTAAAATACCATGCAGAGGATACTAGCATCTTCCTTCTGTCCCCTCATTTCTCATTCAACCCCTTACTGGCATTCTACTACTGACCACAGAACCACAACAGGGAATTGCAGAGCAGCCACAAGTGCCATTACTTTGCTCCCTCTAGAAAGTAAATGTCTTGTATGCCAGTCTTTGTGTCCCTTTCCTGCCCATCCAGTTCTGGAGCATGTTCACCTTTCCCATTCCCCACCCAAGGGGGAGGCCTCTAGATCCCACCTGCCTGTGTGAAATTCCCTCTCCACTCATAGATCTAGGGTAATGAGAGAATCTTGAATTTCAGTATGTACAGCAAAATGTTTTTTTAAATCTCCCATTTTTCTTGATCAATCCAAATTGACTTTTGTAGTACTAAACATTAATCAGTTCAACAAAGCTTGAGTCCAGTGGCACCTTTAAGACCAACGAAGTTTTATTCAAGGTATGAGCTTTTGTGTGCACGCACACTTCCTCAGATACAATGAAATGGAATTCACCAGTCCATACATATAAGGCAAAGGTTGAACAGCAAATTAGCGGACAACACTTACAACATACTTTGAATAAAACTTTGTTGATCTTAAAGGTGCTGCTGGACTCAAACTTTTTTCTACTGCTTCAGACCAACTTAACTACCCACCTGGATCTAATCAGTTTTGTTAATGACATTTCTTAAGATAATTTGTTTTTTCTAAACCCACCTTAATCCTGCTATTAGCTCTTAGGCAACTGCAAGGTATCCTGATTTCCTGAGCTGCTGCCATGTGGCCCCCAAGAGCAGCTAAATCTGTGTAGGTAGGACAACAGAATTTTTAAAAGGATACCATTAAGGTCCTAACTTTTATCTCTGCCTTCCACAAGAATCTTGAGTGTGGCCAAGACTGGTAGATGGAAGAAGCTAAAGACAGATCACAAGGGACAGTCAATAAATTTAGTCTATTTGATAAAACAGGGAATTCACCTAGGGAGGTGATCTGCCCAATCTGGTCAGCTACATGGACTTGCTCTTTCTGTAGCTATGCACACATTTTTGCATAGCTGCATTCACCCACACATATTTGCAAGCACTCAATTAACATAATTCCTATTTGCAGTTTTGTTTGCAGAACACTATGACATTTATACTTTTAAATTCCATAAATATGCCAGTTTATACGATATTATATGCTAACTAAGTTATAAGGGATGTACTTTAAATTGTTAAATCAGCAAAATAGGTTTAGACTTGATAGGAATGCAAGCACTGCAAATATTTCAGTTTTTCTGAAAACTTCAGTGGGGGAGGTTCCAAAAAAATGGGGAGCAGAACTGGGTTCTTTCCATGACTTAATTTTTGGAAATTTCACATCTCTACAGGAATAGAGATATACAGGAATAGAGATATTTTATATATATATATATATAAAAAATATGTTTCTTACTTTTTCAAATAACATAAACAATTAAAAAACCTTGAGACTGCGACAAGTCAAACAAATTATAAATACAAGTAGGATAACCCAACAATATTCCAAAACCCAGCCACGATAAATAATAAATCTGTATAACAGTATACATTCTGGAGCAGTTTAGGCTAAAATTCTACCAACATACCTTAAACTTTAGAAAATAGCAAGTTGCTTATATAAAAGATTTGTGGGGATTACCTCATATCCAACCAAATAATACAAGGCCAGATACCAGATAGCAACGAATTTAGAATAAGATTGTTGACCTTCCAGGGGTGATAAAGAATGTAACAATTTTGCCATTATAAATTGGTCCCAAATCTTATCATGCCACTGTGAAATAGTGGGAGGGACTTGGTCTTTCCATTTAGTTGAAATTACTAGTGATGCTGCAGTTAACAAAATAGCAATTAATTCTCTAGTTGTCTCCCTTGTAAATAATTGTGGGCAGTAATGTAGTAGCATTGCTTCAGGACTAAGAGGAATCTCGATTGTAGTAATCATTTTAATTCGAGTACGGATTTCTTGCCAAAATTTTTGAATATGCAAACATTCCCACCAACAGTGCTTATAGGAACCAACTTGACCACATTGTTTCCAACAGGTAGGAGGACTAGCAGGATAAATTTGAGACAACCGCTTAGGAGTAAGATACCAATAAGAAAGAACCTTTAAAAACTGATATTTTATATTATATATTTTAGAAACATTACTAAAAGAGGACCATACTGTCTTCCAAGCCAAGTCCGTTGTAGGAAAGCGGAAATTATATATCTTGATCGTCACCCTCTTCGGCAGAACCTGTCTCCCATTAGCTAGTGGAGGTTCACTGTCAAGTGCTTCCCCACCCTGCTGTGCCCAGTAATGCCAAAGATTGTTTGAGCTGACTCAGATTTTAAAATACCCTGTCTGCAATTTTAGCAGTGATAGATAACAACAGCTTTAGGAAAAGGTGTTGTACTGACCAGCAGCAGGCCTAGAAAACAAAAGGGGGTGTTGCACTGGCATTTTTCATCAAGATTAAAGAGCAAGAAATGACTCTGTGTGTCTCCAAACTTGCTCCTTTGTTAGCATTACTTTAGTCCTAGTTATGAGGAGGCTGGTTTCCATAGTTAGAAACGCCTGTCTTGTGCACGTAATATAGTACAGTTCTAATCATACCCTCGAGCTATACTATTATTAATGAATGCTTGACAAACACGCTTGGGAAGCAAGTTTTACACACGCTACTAGTTTCCCCCATCACTCAATTTGACATTTTGGCCTTAATTGATCACTTGCAGACATTAATACCAGAGAAACGGTCACTTCTTCTCACGTGTCTCAGTCCAGCCCCCTTGCCAGAAAGCCGTGCGGGCCCCTTACCTGGAAGTGCTGTCCCAACTCATAAACTTGGCCACGGTGTTCACAGCCGACACGTTCGCAGCGCGGGCAGCAGTCACTGGGGTAGTGGCTGACGTGGATGCAGGCAGGTGGCAGGGCGGTGCAGTCCGTGCGAGCGCAGGCTGGCCCTTCGGGGGTGCACTCGCACTGGGTGCAGTGGTCACTGTCCAGGAAATACCACTCGCCCACGTAGTACAGGCTCCCGTTGGCGTCACAGGTGCTCACGGGCCCCGCCAGGGCTGGGATGAGCCCCAGAGTCAGCATCAGTGCTAGACTCAGCTGTGCCCAGGGGAGACGCATCGCTAGACTCAAGCGGGGCATAAACTGGCTAGGAGCCGTGGCTAATGCGAAGCAGGGGAACGAGGGAAAGGACATCCAGTCCCCCCACGGCCTAACCCACTTGCCGGAGCTCAGAGTCCCACCTGGAGGCTCTTGCAGAGGCTGCAGCCGATACCCGTAACCCTCCCTGGCCAGCCCTAACGTGCCTCGGCCTTTGTGCCGGCGCCTCCCGCCCCTTACTGAAATCCAAGCCCAGCCCGTCTAGGGCAGCGCATCCCCTCCCCTCCCCACCGAGACGGGCGGGAAGGACCCGGGCCGTGGGAGGGACCGGCCGAAGAGCCCCCTGCCCGAGCCTCCTGCGCTGTTCGACTGCACTCAGGCGGCTCCTTGCTCGCCTCCCAACTTCTCCATTCATCCCAATAGCAAGCACCGCGCCCCCCCAAGCCCCACCATGGCTCCTAAAGGCACGAGCAGGGAGAAGTTCATTAACGGCACCGAAGCCGAAGGCAGGCATCTGTTTGTCTCCGATGAAAGCAGGACAAGCACGGCGTTTCCTGAGGCAGCATGCGCGCGCACCCACACACGTTCCCCCAGAACTTTCCTGGGATCCCTTTCTCCACCCCGCTCTTAGGTCTTTGCGACGCGGTTGCTTTAAGAGGCAAAGATTCCGAGGAAAGGGGCGGGGCGTTTCCATGGAGGTGGCGGGTTTATGCTGGCGCGAGGGGGGGCAAAGTATGCGTGTGGCCCGGACTGGTGGAGGCCAGGCCGTCCTTGGGTCTGTAGAAGGAGTGCGGAGCGGCGCGTCCGACAAAGGGGCAAGACCGCGGGTAAAACTAGGTTAGTTAGGTGATGGGGGCACACTGTCAAGAAGATCTCACAAGGGAAGGGAGGTACGGTGGAGGTTGTGGGTTTATTGGGGGGCGGGACAGTAAAGCAGAATGTGTAGAGTTGGGGGGGGGTAGGTAGGAGCGGCATAGAGACTGATGTGGGGGCAAGGGGAAATAGGTACCATATTTGCTGATGGGGAAGAACAAGCCGTCTGATCCTCTGGGAGGGTTATGTGGCGTAGTGGATGTTAGCAGATTGAAAGCAAGGAATTTCTTCCTGTGGCTGATCTATGGCTTGTGCTAGAGTAGTCTGGGTCCCCTATCTTATCTACACTTTCCATTCCCTGCTCAATCTGCACCACCTTTTATTTCCTTTAAAAAACAGACCTTTATTCTGAAGTTGAACATTGCCTCTATGTTGCCCTTCCTTGATCCGTCTGGGCAGCCCTTGCAACCAGTGCCATCGCTCTGGAGGATGGTGGAGGAACAAGTAGCACCCAGTGAGAGGCTTGAGGTGAAGACCATCTTGGGGGATGATGGTGTGGAACGGAGCTTGGAGCTGCATGCTGAGGTTAAGTACAGGGACTTTGTGCCTTTCTCCAAATGGGGGCTGTAGGCCAGGGAGTTCTGTGCTTTTCGTTTCCCTATCTTTCGCAGTTGAGAAATGTTCCTGAACTATACCCAAGAGAGCCACAGAAAACAAGGACAACACAAATCCACAACCCTTCCCCACATTGAATGGGTAGCTTCTTACTAGTGGCGGGTGCTAAAGGAGCATCTGTATGAAGAATCAAATCAAGATTTCTTGAGCTAGAGAGGTAAAACTAGTTGTCCAAAAAGGGATTGGTTGTTTAAAGGGGCTCCCTTTCCATGCAAACACATGCAGGCTGTAGTAGAGTCACGCTTTCCATTTTATGTGTTGTCATCTATGTCTGTTTTTCTGATACATGATGTGGAGGACAAATACCCCGTGGACAAGTCCTAGTCTTGGACTTGGTACAATTTAGCACATTATTGCTGAGAGGACACAATTGTAGTGATAAGATTATATCTTTTGCCAAAATTCCTAGGTTTGCCAGTATTCCAAGTTTGGAGTGAATTTTCTTTTTCATTTCAATGCCATATTTTATGTATGTGATGTTATTTATAGTCTGTCTTTCTCACAGGGACTCAAGGCAGATTACACATAGTGAGTCAGTACAATCCACATAGAAGGCACCATGGTTCCATAATGTCCCTTTTTGTGTTGCTTTTGAAAGGCATATCAATACTACTGTGACTGACAAGTTTGATGATTTATACAAAAGCGATCTAATATCCATCTGTCTCTAAAGGAGGACCTGTTGTGACTGTGCTTAACTCATGTTTATAAATGATGCTTAAGTCACTTTTTGTTTTTTGTTTTTATGTAAAGTTAATGAAAATGGAGTAGTATGTCATCGAAGCCCAGATCATTTCAATCTCCCTCTCTAATATTCCCTTCTGTCATTTTGATGTTCTGACATGACAAAGAGTCTATTATTTCCATCCAAATCCTCTTCCCTCCCACCTTTATCACTTTTCTTTTGCTCTTTCTATTTAAAAATATTCTAAGGCAATTTATGATCAGTAATCCTGGAATCATCTTTGATTTCTGTTTCCCTCTGTTCCCATGTTCAAGCAGTCAACAGATCCTGCTGCTTTTCAGCATCTCTGAGATCTGTCATGGATAGCTAAAATGTGTCCATGCTACCTCTCCATACTGGCTCTTCTTCTGGCTGGCCTTCTCTGTCGTTCTTCCCTTTCAGTATTGTTCAGAACGTCTCTGTCCCCCACTGTTATGACTGTTCCATCGTGTCCCTGCACAGGTTCCCCATCCTGCTGCTCTATACCGGTGCCATGGTTTTCACTTTTGAAGTCTTCCACCTTTAACCCCCAATTGCAGCCCACTTCGCCTTCTGTCGTGGAGCTGCCCATTGTTGGAACAGCTTTTCTGTCTCATGAGGGCCCTCTCCAGGTCCTTTCTCAAAACCCACTTTTAAAATGAAACTTCTGCTTATTTTACTCTGAGCTTCTTGCTCCTTTCCTGTTATGTGATGCTTCTAGCTTACTTCGTATTGTTGGTTCTTGATTTATTTCCTTTTATTTTTATCCCGCCCTCCCCGCCAGGCAGGCTCAGGGCGGCTTACAACATATTTGTAATACAATAAAACACACAGTATTTAAAAAGGTAAAACAGTAAAAGCCATCATAATTTCAAAGTGTTAGTAGTACAGGTAATAAACGATGGCAGCGTTCTTCCAGCATCCAGATGACAACAACCACCATTGTCCAGGTCCTTGCCAGGCTATTAGATGTTGATTTGACCCTGATGTTGGTACTAGTATTGGTATTGGGGAGCCTGGTGGAAGAGCTCCGTTTTACAGGCTCTGAGGAATTGTAACAGGTCCCTGGTGGAAGAGCTCCATTTTACAGGCTCTGAGGAATTGTAACAGGTCCCGCAGGGCCCTGATGTCCTCCGAGAGCTCATTCCACCAGTACAGGGCCGCCACAGAAAAGGCCCTGGCCCTCGTCACAGCTAGCCTGGTTTCTTTAGGACCTGGAAGGGCCAAACGATGTTGGGACCCTGATCTTAGTGCTCTCTGGGGAATATGTGGGGAAAGACAGTCCCTTAGGTAAGTAGGTCCTTGACCATATAGGGCTTTAAAGGTAAGAACCAGCACCTTGAACTGAATCCGGTATGCTATAGGCAGCCAGTGCAGTGCTTTTAGGGCAGGCTGGATGTGCTCCCGCATAGGGAGACACAACAACAGCCTCGCCGCAGCATTCTGCACCAGCTGCAGCTTCCGGATTTGGGACAAGGGCAGCCCCATGTAGAGAGCATTGCAGTAATAAAATCTTGAGGTCACCATTGCGTGGATCACTGTTGCCAGGTCATTGCTTTCAAGGAAGGGAACCAACTGCTTAATCAGCTGCAGGTGGTAAAAGGCAGACCGCAGTGGCTGCTACCCGGGCCTCCATTGTTAAGGAGGCATCCAGGAGCACTCCCAAACTCCTAACCTCCGGTGCTGGCACCAATGGTGCCCCATCGAAGGTCGGGAGAGGGATCCCTAGCCTTGGCCCACTCTGACTCAGGCACAGGACCTCCATCTTTGTCGGATTCAACGCCAGGTCCAGCTCTCCCGGACTAGAGTTTTGCTGGCCGTCCAAAAACAGATAGAGCTGGGTGTCATCCGCATACTGGTGACAACCCAACCCATATCTCTGGGCAAGGGGGCGCATGTAGATGTTAAATAACATCGGGGAGAGTACTGCCCCCTGAGGCACTCTGCAAACAAGTGGGTGCCTTTGGGACAGCTGTTCCCCCAGTGCCACCCTTTGTCTCCGACCCTGAAGGAATGAGGAGAGCCACTGCAAGGCAAACACCTGAATCGCAGTGTCGGCGTGCCGGTGGGTCAGTAGTTGATGGTCGACCATGTCGAACGCCACCAACTGGTCTAACAACAACAACACTGCCTTACCGCCTCCATCCAGGTGCCTCCGAAGGTCATCTGTGAGGGTGACCAGGACTGTCTCTGTCCCATGGTCTGGTCAGAAACTGGACTGGAAGGGATCTAGTGCGGAGGTTTCATCCAAAAAACTGCAGCTGAGTTGCCACTGCCCTCTCAATCAATTTGCCCAGATGGGGCAGGTTGGATACCGGCTGATAGTTGGCTAATTCGGCCGAGTCCAAATATGTTTTTTTCAGGAGAGGGCAGACCACTGCTTCCTTTAGTGCACCAGGGAACAGTCCCTCAATGAGGGACTTATTGATGATCTCCCATAGTGTACCTCGTAGCCCATCATGACCTGCTCTCTTGGGCCGAGAAGAGATCATATCATTGGGTGTTTTGATACACACCCTGGCACATCACTGACACTGTAGAGACATATGCTACCAGTAGTGAATTTGTTTCTTTTGCTTTCAGCCTAATATTCACAAATAACACCTTCCAACTTAAGTGTACGCATTTTTCAAAACTTACATGAGAAGCATTGCTAAGGGCCCATTCAATGCACACTATTTTTTAATGGTGGAAAGTTCCATCAAGTCACAGGTGACTTATGGCAATCCTGTAGGGTTTTCAAAGTAAGAGACATTCAGAGGTGGTTTGCCATCGTCTGCCTCCACGTCATGACCCTCGTATTCCTCGGAGGTCTCCCATCCACATACTAAGCATGATCCTGCTTAGTTTCCAAGATCAGGCTAGCCTGGGCTACCCAGGTCAGGTCACACTATTTTCTAGTAAAGTATTATTGATACTGCTGTAAGTAAGCCACATGTGTATCATCAAATGAGAGAATGCACTCATCTGTTTCACTAAGTGCACATGCAGTAGAAACCTGAGGCTAGTTGCTCCTTCCCACTGTGTGGGCCTGTGGCCAATTTTTTCATAAGGCAACCATGTGTATTCCAACACAGAAGTAAAGTCTGAGTAGGAGACTCATACTCTGTGAAGCACCCCTTTTGGCGTTTGGATCTGGCAGCCTGAGTTGCTTTCTCAGTCCTGTGTGGATCCTAAGAAAGGGGCAGTATCTCTGTTGTTTGAAGGTGAAATGGTATGGGAGTGAGAAACATTGCAGTTGCCTCAGCCCCTCCTTTGTCTGTGGGGTCTCCATTTGCCAGCCTCCAGCTCAGCTGCTTTCTAGTGCTTGGCCAGAGCACCTAATCCATGTTAGTCTAGGCCTTTTGTTCTCCAGGCATTCATGCCCTTTCCCTATTCAGCGTCCTCCTGACTGGGGCTGAGGAATACCAGTAAACAGCCTGAGGCTTTTCACATGGAAATGGCCCTACCTCCCTCTGAAACTAGAAGACCAGCATACCCTGACCACCTGGCTGTGGTTCTGACACTCTTTAAAAAACTCTTTCCTGTGACACAACTCTGTGTTTAGGGCCTTACTTGGATCCCTGTGCCCAAAGCCAAGCGTACAGGTTCCCCCACACACACACAGCAATCCCCATAAGGAGCCCCTCACCTGCATTTTTGTTACTACTTCATCTGAAACCTAAGGAATGTAGCCAGAGAGTTGCCTGTCTCTCTGCTTTCACTTCCTCACTTGGTTTTTGTCTATGCACCCCTCCCCTCCCCTCCCCTCCCCAATTAGAATATCTGGGAAGCTGCCCAGGGCAGCAGCTGTGCTGTGGCAGTCCCCTTGTGGATGAATGGGGCCAGAAAGGGAGCTGTGGAGCATGTTTGTCCTTCAAGTGTCCCATATTATGTCGATTGTAGCCAGGAGTATTTTTTGCAGCATGACCTTGTCTTTCCTCACAAAGGAAGGGGGGTGTTGTCCTCAGCATTATGCCTTTTATGGAGTATCAGTAGTGCACATGGTATACAGTGCTGTGTCCTCATGCCACCTACTGTGGGCAGTGTTCTGGGCCAGCCAGGAAATGGAGGGTGGGTGGGTTTATAATGTTCTGAGGATTGGTATTTACGAAACAAAACATCTCTGACCATAGAATGCTTTCCACATAACTCTCAGTTCTGTGTCTTTAGGTAGATCATGAAAGTGAATTTGTTGTATTCTTCTTTGTTATGTGTTGACCCAAGTGAGCATGAGAGCTTGTTCTGAGACTATATTGTAGGCAGACAGAGAGCACCCAGTCTGGCAAACCAAAAAGGATCTCCTTCTGCAGGCTTTTGCTTAATTACCAGCACAGCCTGTTGCTGTCAATGGGGACTGATGATGCAGAGTAAACAATGCACATGAACACATGAATCTGCCTTATAATGACTCAGGCCATCAATCCATCAAGGTCAGTATTGTCTACGCAAACTAGAGCAGCTCCTCGGGGTCTCAGGCAGTGGTCTTTCTTTTCACCTCCTACCTAATCCTTTTAACTGGAGATGCTGGGAGTTGAACTTGGAATGTTCTGCATGCCAAGCAGATGCTCTGCCTTTGGGCCACAGCCCCTCCTCCGAATTTCCTTCACTGTCTTCTGTCCTCCGTTAACCATCCCTAAATGATGCCATGTTTTTAAAAAAATCTTTTCACTTCCTTCTTCCTTTTTCATATTTTGCTTGCACAAGCACACACATTCCAAATATCACACACCTAGCAATTTTTTTCTAACACACATTTTAACACCATAATATATTTGTCAACTGAGTCTAAACATTGTCTTATTATGAAATGTTGACAATTCCCTGAAAAAGAATGAACTCTTCAGTGGTGTGTAAAGAAAAAGCAGAGTGCTGGGACAGGCGGTTGAGGGAGACCTGAGAAGAGAAGGAAGCAAAGCAGCACAGAAAATAATCAGGGCAGCTGGGAGGAGAGGTGGAACTGAACGAGCAAAGATGAATTCGAATGAGGGGTGGTATCTGAGAAGTGAGAGAATGGAGGGCAAGCAAGGAAAGGTGCTCTTGGTCGTCAAGTCCCAGGGGAATGTGCCGGAGAAGCAAGCGCATGAGTGTGACATCTTAACCTTCTCACAACTTTGAGGCAGGGCATATTCTGGGAACCCAGACCCCATCGTTACAGGTGTCACAGTTCTTGGGACCATTGTAACTGCCTGCCGCAATATCCAGAACACACAGGCTTTTTATTCCCATGTCCCCACTGTTTGCCCTTCTGACATTGGAGTGAGTTTCTGAAATATTGCTTGCTGGCATTTGTATGCATTTGTCTCTGTAGTAAGGGGCAGCTAGCTCAATTTGCAGGTAGGAGTAACTGTCATGTTCTGATAGGAATAGGGTTGTCTTTTGCTACTGTGTTTGACTCTCTTCATGTAGGGAGGTGGAAGGGGATGATGAGTTGCCTAGGAGAAAGAGTTTGCGGTTTGTGACAGCATGTGCATTGTAGTACACTGTCCCTAATCCAGGCTGAATCCTTCTGCACTGACAGGTGCAGACTCTGCTGGAATTCTATCAGGAGATACAGCTGGACCACTCAAGACTGGAACGGAGCCCTTCACAAGCAGTTGGCAGCTTGCTTGCTGCTCCACCCCACCTTAAGGAGCTGATGAGGGAAGAAATCCGCCTTCTTCTGAGGAGCCTCCAGCAAAAAGCATTACAGGAGGGCAGGTGGGAAGACCCACTGTAGGGAGAGAGCAGCGGGACCCAGAAAACCCTACATGCTGAAACCTCTTTGAGGAAGGAATGTATCTGCTTGGTCTCTTGCAGTGCCATCCTAATGTCAGTGTGTTTAGAAGGGCGTAACTGTACTTAGGATGGTGCTGTAACTGGTGGTAGATCTGTATGTGGAGATGAGTGTTTTTAATCGTTTGCCCAGGGCAGGCCTGTCTAAGGTAAGCCAGAATGTTATGGTACTGTTCCTGCTATGCTTCCCGAGATCCCAGAACCAGTGCAGTCTATAATCAGTGCTTGGATGCTTTGAACTTGAATGTGGTTGCCACTCAGTTGGCCAGTGCCCAGCAAGTGGGCTTGCAGAGAGGTGTCTGTGGGGGGTGTTGAGTGACTCCCTTGTCTGTACTGCAGTCCTGCCATTCCAAAGCAGGTTTCCTGTTTGTTAGCAAAAGTTTAGAGATGGGTGTGTCACTCTAGTGTTTTTTCTTAGTCATTAGGTGTTTCCCAATTGCATAGGATAGCCCTTTGGGTCCAAGCACATGTTATTTGTCATTCCCCTGGCATCCTCCATGCAGAGATCTGGTGGTGCACCCCCTCTCCAT
>NW_015173676.1:1270739-1283808 GCF_001447785.1 Gekko japonicus
ACTCAGTCCATAGCCTGAGGCTGTGATTATGCCCCTCCCCACCTCACAGTTCAAAAGGAGCGTTCATCAGAGAACAGGGATCAACCCCTGCAGGAACCCTTGGAGAGGATTGGCTACCTGCCTTGCTCTTCTGCAAACAGTGGAAAGTTCAGTGGGGGCAGGGAGTGGAATGTACTGGCAGTGGGGGATAGGCTTTTTCCCTTTTAACATCTTAATCACAAGGTGGAGTCCTGTGTGCCCACCAAAAGGTTCCCCTCATCCTTCAAGCTGTTGGTCCCAGGGAGCACCCTGAATTAGTGCATTGATAGAAGCAGAATTCTACCCTCAATCTCTTTCTCTACACTGAGATGGGCACATGCCACGGCTCCTGTACCCTCTCCAGAGGATGAGGGGAGTAAGCCTCTTGGGGCTTCTCTGTTTCATCTCTTAGGTGGAAGAGGTCTGCATGACTTGTATTCCTTCCAGCTACTAGATGGCTGCTGTACTGGGCGGTGCAACATGCTTGCCTTCTCTCTCATTACAGGGACCAAGACTGTGCCATTTCTAAATACAGCCCCCATGTGGTCACCTTTGCTCTGAAGGGAGATGCTGGAATTGGAAAGCCTTCCTCTGGGAGCAGTGCCCCCATCTGGTAAGGCCTAGGGATAGCTCTGTCTTTGGGAAGCAAGACTGCCCATAGAATGTGACCATGGGCTGACATCCCTACTCCAAAACACCTTGGGCACTATGGTTTTGCGGCACCACAGGCTGCCCCAGAATTCAGGGCTGCTCTGTGTGTGGAAAGACTGACAGTCTGAAACCTAACAATTATTCATTCTTGGGGGGTGGGGTTGGTGCAGCTGAATACTGTCCAATTATTGCCTCTTGTACAGATGCCACAGGGCTTGCCAGTAATTGCTGTGTGTAGTTGTTTCTTGCTTCAGTCCCATTGAGGTATGGGCCTAGAAATAACTAGTTACAGAACTACATCCAGGCAGCAGAGATGAATAATTGAGCCACTTCACACCCAGTGTATCTTCTTTTCAGTTTAATCAATCTGTCCCATCCTTTTGGCCATTTTTTTCAAATCTGTAGTGGAGATTTGGATTGATTTTTGCCCCCAAGCTGATTCCCAGTCTTTGATCTCCCTTTTTTCTGATGGCCTGCAGGAATCAAATGTGCACATTCAGTTACTTGTTTTCTAATTTGCACTGCTTTCCCCATTTTGCAATAAATACCAGACCTGGAAGTTGTTCTGATATCTGAGATGAGAGTTTTATTTTATAAATAGAGGTGTTTTTCCTTGAGGAGGTTGCAAATTAGGTTTCTGAAAAATTGTGTAAGCCACAGAAGCACAGGCTGACTTTAGCTATCAAGCCAAGGGAGCAACCTGAGAAGACATTTATCACTTCTGTGAACTATCCCAGATAGCTAAAGCTAAGAGTGGTTAGTTAGCATACACATTTGTGTTTATTTTCACATATGCCGGATTTTTATGTTTTCTTCCTCTCAAATAAAACTTTCCTTCTGGGTAAGTCTTGCAGCTAGATACTAAGGTGTGCCCCATTTGTAAGGTTTGCCTAGTGCAGGAATGGCGAGTTGCAGCTATTGAGTCTGTCAGACTACAGAGAGCAGCCAGTTCCGCTCAGGTTGCCTGGTGCCTGTAGCTCACCCTATTTCTATTTCCCCAGGCTGCTGTCCTCCAGAGCCGTCAATGACCTGGGACCCCTCTGCAATAAGCTGAATATTAACCATATTGGTGAGGTAGCCTTTCGACTCCGGTAAGTTTTTGTTTTGTACAACTTTGTTTTCTGCTCCACTTTTTTCTTCTCCAGACAGATGATGTAGGGGGGAAGGAATTGTATGAAGTTAACAGGTGCCTGATGTGGATAGCGGAGGGATATATATCAGGACACCTAGCGGCAGAGCCTGGTAAACTCATCCCAAAGCCATGAGCTGGGAATGAGAGCATGAAAATGTGTCTCAATAAACTCAGACAGCTTGTATTCCAACCTCTTTTTTCCCCCACCTGTCCCCTACTTCCAACCTGGTGTGTACCATAGGCATGAAAACACGGAGAATCATAGAGTCCCTTTCCAGTATTTTTTTGCTGTGGGCATATACAGTTCCTGCTGTATAACTTGCCCTGTGCAGGTACAATGGATGAGCCAGATCAAGCATGGTTTGTGGCCTCCCATCCCCTACCCTCGGATGTATAAGAGGAGAGGCATCTCTCTCAACTCCTTAGCATTCTGAAGTGTGAGGGATGTGCCCTCCCAGGGTGAGGCTAAAAAACAAGATGCCTTCTAGGTCAGGGAGCCTGTGGCCCAAGCAGAATGTGGCAGTATGGCAGTTGAGAGTGGCGTGGGAACCCTGTGCATGGCCTGGGTGCAGAGTCCTTGGGTCCCTGCAGAGTCTCAAGAGAGGATTTGTTGCTGTTCTTCCACACTGTGCAACTGAGCATCCTGCATAGGTATCATAGTTGCTTTTTGTAGACCCAAGACTTCCTAGAGACACTTTGCCAGCCAGCAAATTGAGAAAGTCTGAATTGGGATCCCAGCAGAGTGTATGCTGAAGTATTTCAAAAGTGTCAGTAGTTGTGTCTTTTGCACAGGAAGAGTCTTCTTCTGAAGTACTTTAAAAGTGGGCCAGAACATTTCCTCCCAAGCACAGATAACTGCTCCTGTAAAGAGGTGGTGGACACCCTCTCTCCTAATTAATTTTTGAATTGCCACACCCCTGTACTGGGGTGGTAAACAACACGTAAGCAGAGCACACTGTCTTTATAAATTGACAAAGTTGGCATTTGCTTTCTGCCATGAGCCTCTCACACCCAATGGCTTTCATAGGCAATCCCATTTCTTCTAGGACCCTGCTGGAAGACGAATGCTCTGCTTTGGAAAAGTGCATCTCTCATTTACAGGTAGGGTTTGAATCCCTCCCGTCCCAAGTAAGGCCTCTGCAGACAAGCTCCTCCCACATGCCGCATCGGTCACGTGCACTTTCAAGGGACAAGGCAAGAGTCTGCTTCTGGAGGCTGTGAGACCAGTTTGCACTTTGCCTCAGGCCTTCTATCACATCCTTCTTCATCCAGTATTTCTCCCTTCCCCAACCACAAATTGGTCTGTGAATAACTCACAGGTGGTCCCAGGGCCAGCCTGTCTGCTGGCTTAGAAAATAGGTTGGGTGGACTTGAATTCTTCAAAGGGGGGGGGGGGGCTGACACTGTTGTCATCCCAGCTCCATCTGTTGCTAGTAGTTGGTGTGACCCTTATTCCCAGAACCGAGTGGGGGGTGGTGGTTAGGAGAGAGACGTGAGTGGCAGGAAAGCTGGGCACCCCCCGGGGGGGGGGGAATAACAGTTCTATGCTGAGCTGCAAGAGTCCCACTCCCTGGGCCTCTGCTTGTCCCGCTCTGCTTTGCAACGCTAGGCCAGTAATTCCAGAAGCTGGTGAATTGTGCCAGAATTGCTTGTGGTAGCAGCAGATTTGGCATACTTTAATTTTCAGTGAAACTACAAACTGGTGTCTTCAACCAAACAACCTGCATACTTTGTTGTCCTATCCTTGCTGGCCTTCTGCATTGACTAGAATGGCCAGAAGACTGGGAAGCAAAATAAAGTATTCCATATGGGGAGGATTCTCTGTACATCTCTGGGAAAACTGAAAGTGTCTTCCTCAGCATTCTCCTTCCTTTTGGTTTTGACTGTTTCCTTGTTCCACAGTGTCAGCTGGAAAAGGCGCATTACCAGGCTGCACAGTTGCTAGAGACGACGCATGAGCCCACCATGGCTGGTATGCAGAGCCCTGGCTTCGTGTCCAGGATAAGAGGAGGAGGAAAGGGAACCATTTCATTGTGCCTGCAGGCATCATCTTGAAAACAAACTTCTCTCCACAGAACTGCAAGAGGAGAAGCATGCCATGGAGCGAGACTTGCAGCTGAGCCAGTCTCCGCTGTCCCCTGGTCTTTCCCTCATGCCACAGCTGCTGAGGAGGAGCAGCAACCAGCCTCAGCCTAGGTCAGATGGGAACATCTTAAAAGCAAGGTGACCACTGTGGGGCATCTGCGGAGCTAGAAGGAATCTGGGGACTAAAGGTGGCAGTTGTGGTTCAGAACCAGTTAATCCTTGTAGGGTGTCCAGCATTCCTGCCAGATTAAACTAAGGCTGATGGAGTTCATTCTGTACAGGATCAACTGGGGACCCATTAGCTCTGTGGCAGTGTCTGAGGCTGCTCTCCTTTTGGCTTTTAGGTAAGAGCAATGTTTGGGCAATGCCAGCAGCTTCCTGCTAACCCCCCTCCCTTTATTCTGCAGCCATTTGGAAGGTACTACCAAAGGGCCAGACTTTGAGGAGACCACCCCTGCTTCTTCACCGAGTCCCAGAAATCAAACTACTTCTGTATCCCATCAGACGCTTCCTTGGAGAAGCCACTCAGTAAAAGGCCTGCAGGGACGGCTGCAGCAAGAAGAACTCGGGCAAGCATGGAAAGAAAAGGACACTCATTTTCACAGCCCTGGGGCTGCAGCACCACCCAAGGGAAGTAGACTCATTTCAGCCTGCAGGATAGCAGTAGCAGGGGTGGTCCCTGCCTTCCACCCAGCACCTCCCCCAGAGCCCTGTCCACTGCCACGCTTGTGCCCCCGTACCAGGCTGCTGCGATGCAAAGGGCCCAGCTAGGGAAACGAGATCACCCTCTCCCCTTTCACCGCTCATGTTCTCCTCCCGTGATGCACTTTGCTAAGGGCAGCTTGTTCTGTTGTTTCCGGGGTTTATTCGCTACTACTTTGGCTCATCCTCATGTACTGGTCAGGGGAGTTCTGGGGGTTCCAGGAAAGCAGAAGGGCAGTAATGAGTCCCTTTCAACACTGGTCATCCTCCTGCAAGCACCCCAAAGGCTGAGATTTTTCTCCTTCTCACCCCCAACCCACAGTGGTCTTTGTGTTAGCATTGTGGGGCACCTATGACCCTTAGAGCTGCCCCCCTTTCCCATTCCAACAAAGTAGACTGCACCATCCTAGGCTCAGGAATATAAATTTCATTAAAATCTATCAGACTTTAAAAATCTACATCTGGGAGAGTCACAGTATGGGAGACACATCACAATTATTGCTATGAACAATAAGGGACGGTAATGGCAGTTGCCATACTTGACATAAGAAGGAAGGACAGACATGGAACCATGCATTAAATAGTGGAACACTGGTGCAGGGGAGGGAGGGAAAGACTGAGTGCTGAAGTCTTAGGACAAAAGTACCACCCTGGCACTGGAGCCATCTGTCCTCCCTCTGTCTGCTCATGATGCAGACATTTGGCACTTAATCACTGGCCACTGTGCCAATAGCACCGGCTGGCCACTGTGCCAATAGCGCTGGCTACAACAGTTACCACATGGGAAGGAAACCAGATGTGCCCTTGCTAATGGCATCATGGCTACACTACAGCCATCGTGCATGATCAAGAGATGAGTGGTGCCCCCTACATGCACCATTTGGCACTGCAAGGTGACTTAGTGGCATTGCCACAGGGTACAGAACAGGATAGTAACTACCAGGGCCTCCTGTCCCCTCCACTCAGCATTTCTAGGGCTAAAGTGCAGGCAGCAACACTGAAATGAAAACACAGGGAAGATGAGGCTGGAAGACAGAACCATTAGTAACATCTACCCACCTGAGCCAACACAGGCCTTGCTTTGTGTCAGGTCTTGCAGCCAGACATGGGGCCAATGCCTCTGGCCGACCCCTCCACACCTTGGGCAAGGGGCTGGCAGTTTCTGCCTCCCCACTAATACTGGAGGAGTGGGACGCATGGAGCCCAGGCCTGCCTGGGGACAGCCTATCAGGAAGGTTGTGCTTTGTTTCTTTTGTGCTTCTCCCAGGTATGTGGACAGGACATGGCACATCATCTGTTCTTAGCACCATGGTTGGCTCTGCCCCTTCCCCTAAAGGATGGAGCAGGGCTAGGTCCCAATGGGGTCTTGCCAGTACAGTACCCCTCCAGTCAAGTTCATTGCTCCTCTCAGAGGAGGGGCATAAAACAGTGCTTTAGAAAACCCTTCCTACCCACCACAGGGCTCAAGAGTCAGGTCCCCAGGGTCAGTTTCAAGAATAATGGGCTTGGATGAGCACTCAGAAGATGCTGTAGGAGTACTGGTGCATTGGCTTGCACATGTTGCCCAGCACATATGATACTGCTCTGGATTTGTATCACGGTCACATGGTGCATATAGATGCTTGGTGTGCATGTATGTGTGCGAGATGGTGCGTGTTTAAAAACTAAACATGGGTTCGTAGTTCTGGATGTGTGTGCATGTGAGATTGTATGTGTGCTGCATCCACACATATGCATGCAAACTAGGTTAGGTTAGATTGAAATACGAGCATGTGCCTGACTTACAATGCTCCCACCTACTCCCTGGGAGGGATGTCTCACCCATGCTGCCCTCCAGTTGTTCATCTGTTAAACCTATTAAATAGTTTCTAGCAAGAGTATCTCTTTTGCTGGGCACCATGACTAGAAGTGCATATTGATAAGGATGGGGGAGCTACCTCACCTGTTTGAGAAATAAGATAGGTGAAGAAGCTGGGAAGGTATGTGCAGTTGTGGGTGATGAGCAGTCTTCAATGCATCTTCTGGAAGAACTCACACATGGGACAACAACTGCCTAGCCCAAGGCCAAGCTTTGCCAAGAATGTCGGGATTACATTTACAGCTACTGCCCAAACCTCTTGCCCTATCCCCCCCCCCCCAGTTTCCCATTCATTTCTCTTGGGGCCAGTCCCCATGGCCCTGATCCAGGGCAGTAAGGGGCATGCTGTCCCCAATGGATTCCAGATCCCCTGGGCCTAGGTGCAGCTGCCAGAAACCACCCCAAAAGGGGCTGCTGACCCACTGCGGCACCAGCCTACCCTCCTCCTGGTACCCTTTTAAGGCATCCCAACTATTCAGCCAGTACACACCCTCCCCCTTTCTGACCCCTGGTCCTGGCTGTGAATTGGGGCCCTCTGAACATTACTGTAAACATGAAGGTTACAAGATGGCACAGGGGCACTAATGAGGTGGGTGGGGTGGGAATGCACAGCCACCCCTCCAGAGTCCGGCACAGCCTGGGAGCCAGGGCTCCCCCACCCAGTGGGGGGCGCTGTAGTGTATCTGAGCAGAGTAGGGTTCGGAGGACCAGGGCAGATGGGAAAAGGGGAGGCGCAAGGAGGGCTCCCTGCCCTGCCTCCCAGGCTAAGGTTCAGATCTTGGAGTCCTGGCTGTGGGTAGAGCCATTGCTTCCAACACTGATGGCAACAGCCACGCCAGCTTCATCACTCTTGGGTTTTTCAGGGTTCAGCAACTGCACCTCCAGCTGGGACTCTATAGAGGGGCTGAGCACTGATGCATAACGGCCGCTTCGGTGCTCTGCAAGGGCTGGGCCCCACTCACGGCTTGGCCGGGTGGCATTTTTCACACGCTGAAAAGACAGAAAGTATGACAGAAGATAAGGGTTGTGGCCATCCTGCCCACCACTGGGAGGCTCATGCTGTGCCCTTCAGACCCACGGGGCTGTCGTATTTCCCCCACCCTCACACAGCCTCACCTGCAGCAGCGAGTCCCCTTCTGAGCGCAGGATACAGAACACGGCATAGATTGGAATGCAGATTACTGAGGACAGTGCCATGAGGAAGCCAATGGTGATGGCCCAGCCGGGATAGATGTATGTATTATAGGTGATGGGTCGATACTGGATCACTGTGAACACGAGGATAAACTGGGAGAGGAGAGAAAAAAGACTAATAGCAACAAAGCCTGCAGCAACCCAGCCTCCTCCTTCAGCTCCACATCCTCATGTCCATCCACTTCCCCCACTATGTGAGACTCTCACTCTTGCTCTCTGTTGCCGGCAAGCAGGTTGACGTTTCCCTGTAACTTCCCCGCCCACTTCTATTGTGCTTTCATTCACCTCTCTT
Source organism: Gekko japonicus (assembly GCF_001447785.1). Taxonomy (NCBI): domain Eukaryota; kingdom Metazoa; phylum Chordata; class Lepidosauria; order Squamata; family Gekkonidae; genus Gekko; species Gekko japonicus. The sequence continues at coordinate 1,278,672 of NW_015173676.1, forward strand.
CCCTACTGCCATTCAGATGACTAGCCCCATACTTGCCCCAGGAAGCTCTCCCTTCCCCACACTCACAAAGATGATAGCAGGAGAGATGAACCTCCAGCAGATCTGAAAGAAGATGGGGGGTGGGAAACCCAGCATCATCTCAATGTCCTTGAAGTAGTTCCGGTGCCCTGGGTGGAGGCAAAGAACGACCGATCAGCAGAGTGGACATGGCAACAGAACACTCTGCCTGAGTACTATTCACCCTACATGGCTTTGGGAGTCAATAGGAAACATGAGTGACATCAGTGCTGGAGAAACTAAGTTGTGCAAATGAAGAATGAGCACAGCTTGCTGATTCCCAGGCCCCCACCCACCCTAACCTTCTCTCCTTTCTGAATTTTGGGATGCAACTCAGAAATATGCATGTCCACTTAACTGATTCCCCTTTTTAATAAATACAGGGGATTTTGCTCTTAGGACTAAACTAGGCAAGACAGTGGAGATACATGATGGTTTTCACATCTCTTTAAACATTGCTAAATTTCAGCCAGAGGGGAGAGAGGACAAGGGTGCTGGGTGAGGACCTTTTACAATCTCTTTCCTCCTCACATGTTTTTTTCTGATTATGTCAGCTCAGCTACTCTGGAGGCTTCATCTGTCTGGCTAGGGAAAACTTACATTTTCCAGTATGTTTTCCCCCCACAGGGGAGCTTTTCCAGAGGAACAATTTTCATTTGGGAAAGGGCCAGAATGAAAATTGTTTGCTTTCCTTTGCTGTTTAGCAAAAATCAAAGACACAGGCACTTAAATCACAGAATTCTGCCCTCCTGTCCTGTATGGCCCTCAGTCCCATTGCAGGCAGAAACCTGGCAGTCTTGAATTGTAATGAGAGGTTCTGTCTATTAGACCAGGGCCAGTTCCAGATTTTGAGAGGGCTCTAGGTAGAGAGTGTCCAGAAGGCCCCTTATGCCCACTACCCTGCCCTTTTTCTTGCCCACTCACCCACTTGCTCCCACATCGTTCTCCTGCTGGCTTGCAAGCTCTCCTCACCACCTGGTATAATAGCCGTCCACACTGCCTGCATACCTTTCCCCTGATAGTGGTGGGTGCAGCGAGGAGTGCCACGGCAACCAGGAATGCTGATGCTTTATGCACCACCCAGATGCCTTTCTCTAGCAGCACTAGGCAGCACATGTAGCTGGGAGCACATGTGGCAGTGGAAGGATGTGAGTTCAGGCACCAGAGGAGATGTGTGAATAGGGAGTCAGCAGCAGTGGGCCCCACCAGAAGCCGTGGCAGCTCTCCCTTCTCAGGAAATGCCAATGCCAGCCCTGTATTGCGTGCTTCCCTTCTGAATTGTAACCTGATTTCAGCCTCTCCAGGCAATCACAGTCCAGCCCTATTCTGACTACATTTCTGAAAGGGAGAAAGGTCATGTGGACTCTACCTTGCTTAGCCCCTGAATGAGGCAGCAAATGACTGGCTGCCAATTAGACATGACCATGCAACAGGCAGAGTACTTACCATAGACGTACATGATAGAGACACACATGATACATGAAATGACAACTAGAGAGAAGCTTGCTGCATAGTTGTCCATCAGTAACAGCCAGTAGATGCCAGCCTGGGGAGGGGGGAGGAAAGTGGTCAGTAGTGGTTAGCCCAAGTCCCCTCAGCTTACAGAAGTAATTTTTACCTCTTACTAAACCCACCTCTGCGTCCACCCTCACTGCCCTGCCCGCAGAAGATTCTCACAGCCGTGCCCTGCTCCCCACGCCCCCTACCTGTGTGATGAGTGGAACACCCAGCAGGAAGCCCACCACAGCCACACCCAGTGTCACAAAGGTTTTCCGGCGGATGATCCAGTCGTTTCCCACTTCATCCACAACAGCTGTAACTAGAGTCTCCAGGAGGCAAAACTGAGGAGAGAACACATCAAAGGGAAACAAGACATGAGATTGCTGAGTTGGCTGTAATCTCTCCATCCCTCTTCCTTCAACATTAGGATCAACATTGTCTCCTCCATTTTTATCTGCTCCAGGTGCATTGCTTAAACAGTGGTCTAGCTAGTGGTAAGGCTGGCTCTTTTACTCCTTGGGAGAAACTGGGTGTTAAGTCCTTGGTCTCAGAGCACCACTTTGACTCACTTTGTATTGACTTACTGGCCTTCTTTTGCTCAGCCTGGAAGGGGTGTAACCATTCAACATGGGATGACCCCCTCAGATTTCCAGAGGCCCTTGAAGCTTCCATCACCCAGTGTTTCCTCTTCTCTGGTGCCATTCACTCATCCTTCCCAAGGGCTCTATGAACCAAGTATGGGAAGTCCCTGCTTGCTAATCCCCTGAGTCCTAAATGCATGCTAGTCTCCCATTAGCACACGCACACACACACACACACACACACACACACATATACACAATATCTACTGGTACATCCATCTTCACACTGAGACGCCACATACCCATTGAGGGCAATACTTATGGCCCAGCCTTTAGCTTTCTCTGTCTCTGCCAAACATGCCTGCTTGCATGCCCGGCCACACTGCAAAAGCGTTCAGTTCTCATGTTTGTTCTTTTGGTCACCCACCCCACATCTCCTATGTGCACATTTCCATAGTTACCTGTGTGCCCAGTCCCAACAGGATGAGCATGAAAAAGAAGAGTATAGACCAGAGAGGGGAAATAGGAAGAAGTGTCAGTGCCTCGGGGTAGGCTACAAAAGCCAGGCCAGGACCGTGGTCGGCCACCTTGGAGACATCCACACCTAGGTGGTTGGCCATGAAGCCCAGGATGGAGAAGATGACAAAGCCTGCATAGACACTCGTGGCACAGTTTGTGATGCTGATGATGATGCTGTCCCTGTAGGAAGTAGGGGGGTATACCATGTCATGAGAAATCAAGGAAAGGGGATGAGGGAAAGTGAGGGAGGGAGAGAAAAAGAATATGTCAAATGATGAGAATTGGAAGCGGTGAGAAGTAAACAGATCTGTACTGTTTTTGCAATGAATAGTCACTGAATGAACAAGGACAACTCTGAAGAATAGTCTCAAAGTGCCTCATACAGCTTTCTAAAGCTATGTGTAACATCTGGGAACCCTATGTATACAGCTCTCAAATCAGGGGTCATTTCGTAGAAAAAGAGCTAGGGGTACTCATTAGTATAACTCATTAGCATATGCCACACCCCCTGACATCAGGGGCCCGCCGGTGGACCTGCAAGGCCAGCGGGAGTGCGAGGAAGCCCCGCGAAGGCCCTCCCTGGCCCCAGGCAGGCAGGGGTGGGGAGAGGCGGGGAGGAAGCAACTTACCCTCCCTCTTCTCCTGCCTCCTCCTGGCTGAATGAGGGCTGGAAGCGGGGCGGCTGGAAGCAGGGGGCGGGGCTTTGTCATGTGCCCCGCCCCCCTGCACCTCACCCGGGGGAACTGCATTCCCCCGCGTTCCCCCCCGAAATGACCTCTGTCTCAAATTCTTTGGAGGAAAGGAAGCAAACAAAAATGTATAACATTTATTTTTAATTTTTTAAAAAAGGATTAGGATGATGGTCTTTTATTTCTCTTCAACTGACAACAAGTACAAAAATGAAGTTTGAAGTATATATAAGGAATCATTAATCCACCTTACTGAACTCTGTGCAAATGCCTGATCAGTCTAGCTAAGATCCTGGTTGCAAGCCCCTAGCTTTGCTCTAAAAAGAAAGTTTGCAGCCCTCATGGTTTTAGAGAACAGTGTAAATATAAGTAGTAAATCCCACAAACTCAGAGGGACTGCACTTTAGGAGTCATAGATCAAGACTTCTGTATTCTGTCGTTATTTCCTCTGTACTCACCTTGATGAGAACTATGCCCCCCCAAACATTCTCTCTACATCCTCCCTGCCCTGCTGCTTATATAATGTCTTACCTGTAGCAGTTGTTGTGGAACTTGTTATATGATGCCATAGTGATCAACCCACCCCAGGCACAGCCCAATGAATAGAAGATCTGAGAGGCTGCATCTCCCCATACCTGTCAAAGACAAAGACATTGATGAGGAAAAGGGGTTACCACCTCATTGTTGGCCCATCTTAGACCAGCCCAGAACTCCCAAAGCAAGGGTAGTTGGGAGGGCAATGGTGCAGCTGTGATACCCCAAGGCTGGTGGCCCTGGGGCACCCAGCCCAATCTGCTGAGACATTCTGCACAAATACCTTTCCATCAAGGATTTTGTCCCACTGAGGTGTTAGATAGTACATGATTCCAGTAACAGCTCCTTCAAGGGTTATTCCCCGCACAAATAAAATTGTCAGCACCACATACGGGAAGGTTGCTGTGAAATACACAACCTAAGGGTTAAAGGGAAAGTTTGTTAGAACTCAGATGCACAGAAAGTGACAAGCAAGGTCCAAAGAGGTTTCCTTCTCCAGAGGTCACGGTGCATTCACTGTGCCAACTACAACAGGCTAGCAACTCCTCCCATACTTCTCATCACACTGTAAGGAGAATTCTTCAGTGTTACTATCACTATTTTAAATGTGTATTGTGTATTTAGTGTTATGCACTGTGATTCTCTAGCTATATCATGACCCACTCACCCAATAATCTCTCCTATATCATAAAGCTGATTTCAAGTGGCAACATTCCATGTGCTCCCTCAGACATTGGCCCGTCAGCTGCCGCTCAAAAGTACTCACATGCCATTGGCCGGGTGCTAGGTCTGTTCCTCTTCCCTGCCCACTCCCCCTTCAGCCACTGTGTTCTGTCAGAATTATTGGGAAACAGCTTTCTCTCTTGACAAAGACGCTTTTCCTGCTTTCCTTCTGTGTGAGACTAAGTTTCCCCTCAGTGGCTGTTGGTAGGTGTCATGAAATGGCAGTTATCTATGTTTGTAAGACGGCTGTGGTTCTTTGTTTAAAATGTTCCTCCATAAAGTTTAATTGAACTGTAATTTCAGAGAGGGGCCTGCAAGAGTATCACTCACTGGGTTGAATGGGGCTTTCTCATCTGCTGCACTACAGTTCCCAGCTGCCCCAAGGCAGAAAAGGACGGGAAAACAGGGACTGTCCCAAGGCAGTCTTTGTCCCTGGGAGGCAGCAGAAATTCAGCCACTCCACAGTCGGCTGGACTGGGGGATGAATGGAAGTTTCCCTGCTCTCTTGGGCTAGAGAGAGAGGCTGAAGTACAG
>NW_015173676.1:1283838-1333464 GCF_001447785.1 Gekko japonicus
AAATAGTTAAATAAATTCTTTAATTTGGGCTAATAATCTGTGTTGTGCTCTGACCACAGAGTCTCCCCTGCTCTGCACAATACCAAAGGGACAGGGTAGCCCAGGGAAGCAAGGAAAGGCCAGACCCTTGGGTTGCCAACTTTCCAGGGATCCTCCAAAGATTGGGGATTCTATCTCCAAACAGGGAGATTCGGCCAGAGGGGTCTCACTGTCCCTCTAAAAAGGCAGTGATGATTCCATGAGTGGGGGCAGCGAACTTAATGAGTGAGATACGCCCATGGGATGAGGGTTGAAGGCAAAAGTTGAGTTGTAAACTGGAGCCCGTTTCGCCACAATACACAACCAAGCTTGGTTCAGACAAGGGAATGAAACCCTTTGCAGGCCTTTTTGAGGAACTCATTGGGGCCAGTCCTGCTAGGGTTGCCAGCTCCAGGTAGGGAGATTTCTGGAAATTTTCTGGTAGAGTCTATGGAAGCCAGGGTTTGGGGAGGGAGAGGCCTCAGCTGAACAGAATGCCATACAGCCCACCTTCCAGAGCAGTTATTTCCTCCGGGGGGGGGAGAATTGTCTGTAGTTCAGTTGTGATACCTGGTGATCTTCAGGTTCCACCTGGAGGTTGGCTGCCCTAGGCGTAGCAGTCAGTGCTTCACAGCAGGGTCTGCTAGATCCAGGTTCTTGCTGTAGGAGCTGAGTTGGTGATTTTGGACCAGTCACAGACTTTCAGCCTAACCTACCTCACAGGGTTGTTGTGCAAGTCAAAGGGGGGGAGAATGATGTAAGCTGCTGTGGTCCCCATTGCAGAGAAATACTACTTTTCCTCCTGGGAAACCACTGTTGCCAATCTCCAGGTGAGGGCTGGAGATCACTCAGAATTACAACTGCTCTCCAGATGGCAGAGATCAGTCCCCCTGGAGAAAATGGTGGTCTCTGTGGCAGTCAGGGCTTCAGAGCACGGTAGAGGCTGCAGTTGTGTGTGTGTGTGGAAATGGAAATCTGAAGAGAGAGGGGGAAATAAAGGTAGATTGATGATTGGCTGGGAAGGAGATAGGGTTGCCAACTCCAGGTGGAAAATTCCTGGATATTTGAGGGATGGAACCGGGTGAGGTTTGAGGAGGGTGGGCCCTCAGACAGGTATGATGCCATAGACTCCACCCTCCCAACCAGCCATTCCCTCCTGGGGAACCACTGTTGCCAATCTCAGGAGAGTGGTGGAAATCATTCAGAATTACAACTGATCTCCAGGAGGGAGGGGGGAAGAGATGCAAAGCTGAAATCATAGGGGCAGATAATGGCAGGGTGATGCTTGGCCGGGAAGGGGACAGGGTTGCCAACTCCAGGTTGGGAAAGTCATGGAGATTTGAAGGGTGGAGCCTGGAGAGGGTGAGGTTTGAGGAGGGGTGGGACCTCAGACAGGTACAATGCTATAGACTCCACCCTCCAAACCAGCCACTTCTTCCTGGGTAACAATTGTTGCCAATCTCCAGGTGAGGGCTGGAGAGCACTGAAAATTACAACTGCTCTTCAGGTAGCAGAGATCAGTTCCTCTGGAGAAAATGCTGGACTGTGTCATTATACCCTGCTGAGGTCGCCACAGCACATTGACGCTGAGTGCCCAAGGCCTTGGCACTCTCCCAGAGCCTCTTTCTAGAGCTCGTATTTATTTCCACAATGGGTCTTATTCCTAGTCTAATAATAATGATAAATACTGGAGAATCATACCTACATTCCAGCTTTCCACTTTAGAAGTGGAGTGGGGGGTTGTAGCCCCACCATTCAGGACTGAAGGAAATATCACTAAAGGCCTTTGATAGACTGTAATAGACTCACTGGGGCTAGCTGACAGTGTAGGTAGAGGAAGCTTGCAGGTGGTTGGGTGGGCCATGTCAGAGGCAAGGAGAGGTCCGTGTGCTTTGGATAGACATGGTTCCCTTACTGCAGAGAAAGGGAACTCTGACTTACTTTTCCTGAGGACTTGACGCCCTTGATGAGGCAGAGGAAGACGACAACCCAAGAGACACCCAGGCAACCCAGCAGAGGAAGCCGCACCTCACCCAAGTTCCCAATGTCATCAGACAACTTCAACACGTACCGCCTGGGACGGAAGACAGAGAGAGTCGTAAGGTGGAGTCATTGCTCATGAGTGCCTTACATCTGTCTCTAGCAAATATAGCACACCAGTTTGCACTTTCTTCCCACAGCCTGTCTCCGAAAGCCTAGCTTTGAACAATCTTAGGCACTGCAGATCTACCATCAGAAATGACTGAGCAATGATTTTATTAGATGATTAGCTGGCTGCTATGAACAAACTGTTGGGAGAGTGAAAGAATCTTCTAAATCAGTAAATGTGTACCATTTCATAATGGCATCAGGGTTCTGGATATTACTAAGCCCAGAAACTGTAAGGGAAAAGAAAAGATTCTAACTAGAAACACTGTGTATGGACCTTCTTAGTGTGGAGGAAAGTCAGAACACAGGTGCTGTTTGGGTCAATCAGGAGATGACTATGAAAGGAAAATTCTCAGCATTTATCTAATTTTCTAATTTCTTGACTCAAGAAACAAAATATATTGAGTTTTAACCCTCTAAAATGACAATGGTGCAAATTCATTCTCTCATTGGCTCCTTCCCTTGTTAAAGCAATAAAAAGCCTTATAAAGGCTTGCCTCTGACAGCAACTTCCTAGACACTTATTTCACATGCTCTGTCAGGGATTTCCCTGTCTTCATGCTGATGTTCATGAAACTTTGTGTTTCAGGCCAGCTACAATCACAGGTGCTGCATGTCTCCATTTGGGGCAACATCTTTCCAGTAGTGAACCTGCCTTAAAACTACATCCACATCAGAAGAACCTGGTGATCCAGGAACTGTGGTATGGGATGGTGTCCTTGACATTGCGGGGATGGGAGTGTACTAGGGTCATAGTCTGTCTTCTGTCAGTAGGGGAGTCTTCAAGGCAGTGAGCTCTCCTGTGTGAGGCAGGCCCTCCATTCCCCCTGAAGAGGTAACTCCCTCTTCAATCCCTTATTGGTTGATCCCCCTCCATCATCACCTCCAGTATTCCTCACTGGGACTAGTGCGCTTGAGTGTCTGGTTAAGCATCTGTGTGACGTTGAGTGATGACCCAGCTGAGCTGTTGGTAACGTCCAACACACCGGTGCAATTGGGTGTATTCCAGGGATTGTTGCAGTACGTCCAGGGTAGTACCCGTGTCATTGATGAGAAGAAATAATAGAAGGCGATGCATATCACAACATTGTAGTAGATTCCAATGTAGGTGGAAACAACCATCATACCATATCCAACACCTGGGGGAAAGCAAAGTATGGGAGCAAGTGAGAAGTAATAAAGTGTCTAAGGACCTTGAGAATGGGGAACTAGATTCAAGTCCAGTAGTACCTTAGAAGCCAACAAAACATTTTGGGCTATAAGCTTCCAAGAATCAAAGCTCCCTTCATCAGTACTGCTATCTGATGAAGGGAGTTTTGACTCCCAAAAGCTTATACCCCCAGAATCTTCTTGATCTCTAAGGTGCTACTGAATTTAAATCTAGCTCTACTGCAGACCAACACTCTGAGAATGGAGAGTATGCAATCAAAATATAATACACTGAGTATTCAAGCATGGAGTTGGGCAAACACAGAGCCTGAGGTGTGGTTGGCCAACCTGCAGCATGTATGCCATAAGTTGTATAGAAACCTGTGGCTTGTAGTGTGCCTGGACAGGGGCAGGAGGCATGTGGGTCTTGTTATGGCATAGAATCAGACCTGCATTCCTGCTCACCCCTCTCACACATGGCATCAATGCTTATTCCCTGGCTCAATAAACCAGAGGTAATAACACACCAAGGCACATTGGGAAAGAAGGACTATATGCACTGTAATCTACACTAGAGGGCTACTGTCTCATGTGTACAACTGGAAGGTGTAAGCAAAATGAAAGGCAATGACCTGTATTAGACATTATGTATTTTATTCTTGAATTATTCTTGCATGGAGGACCATCACATTAACTGTCTGAAAAAACAAATTTATTGGGATTTTAAAGGGTTTGGTCCTAACAGGCTAACTCTGGTCAGCTAAAATGCAAATGCAGATTGAGTCACTAGTCCTTTAATCAGGCTTTTTCAGTGAATGCCCTTCTACACCTGCAGAAGTCTGCATGCGAAGGCAAATGTGTGTACAAGGGCCTTGCCTGCAGATCCCACAGGGAATGGCTTTGTGGCAGTGGCCAGAGACAATACCCAGCAACCACTGTCTCTTACCTTTAAACATTGGGCTAATCCTCCAGACACCAAGGCAGCCCTGGCTGGCAAACTGTCCAAAGGAGAGTTCCATGAAGAATAGGGGGATCCCACAGAACACCAGCATGATGAAGTAGGGGAACATGAAAGCGCCTAGGGAGAGGAAGAGAGGAAATAAGCAGAAGTGGAACCAAGAACACAAAACACAGGTGCTCTGAGCTTCATATTCCGGGTGGAAAATAAATTCCCTGGTTTGTGCTTTGGATTCCCGGTCTTCCCCTGCAGGGGGAGCTCCATGCCCACTGAATACCTGCTCCCCTTTTAAGAGTGAACCTTGCTGTGTGAAGTTGGTATTCGGGATGGAAAGCCCATTCTCACAACAATCTGGATGCAGGGAGCTATGGGTTCCCGATCGTTCTGGAAGGTTACTGAATTCCTACCCCAGTTCCCGCAACCACTGCACCAGACCCAGGCAAGGGCAATACGATCCCCAAGCGCTTGGGTTCTTCTAGCCCATCGTTCACACAATCTGCCACCCGAAGCCGGTGGATATACGCACCACCTCCATTGCGGTAGCAGAGGTAGGGGAAGCGCCACACGTTGCCAAGTCCCACGGCGTAACCGACACTTGTGAGGACGAACTCGATCTGGTTGCCCCAGTTGCCGCGTTTGATGTTCTCGTCTCGCTTCCGCGTCTCGCCAGGCACAGCACCATTCTGCCAAAAGAGGACAGTCAATGACTGCGACGAGGCAGGGGGAGCCTCAACACCGGCGCTCCGGGCCTCTGGTTCTCCTCTGCTGCGTTTCTAGGCGAGCGTCCCCCGCCGAACTCGCACCGTGAAGGCGTGGGGGGGGGGGGGGGGGGGCTAAAAAAAGACGGCGGCAGCCAGATACCCAAATACTTATCATCACGCTCACATCCAGAGCCCGGCGGGACATTTCCCCTTCTGCTGCCCTAAGAAGTCATATTCCTTCCCCAGCGGGAGAACAATCAAGCAAGGGCGGGGCTTTTGATTGTGCTGATGGAGCCGCTACCCCCTGCCCGCCAGGATGAATGGTCCTGGGTCAGGCTGCAAGGAGCTGGCGGCTGCAACACATACAAAGCAGGGATGAGAAGAGTCAGCACAAAGGCGCTTCTGTTCTCCCTTCAGTGCCTGCACATCGATCTGGCCCAAGAACATCCAGGCATGAGGAACAGATCCCCCACCACCACCGCTGCCACCACAGCACAGAATATCAGAGCACTGGGTGGATCAGACCACCTAATCTAGTCTCCTATTTCCAGGAGTGGCAAAATGGGAAGGCCTGAAGCAGGGCGGGAAGGCCATCACCCGCCCAAGCACTTGGCGTTTGGGGGCACCCTGACCCTGGACAGTTATTTACTTGTTAGGCTTATGAATTTTCCGTCCACAAGGAAGTTCCACTTGATTAAGAGTCAGTGATAATGCCTATCTTCTATAATGGCAATTTGCTTGCCATTTTGAAATCTTCATAGCCACTGACCATCACCATGTGTTGCTGCAAAAGCTAAGGATTCATTGCGTGAAGGAAGAACAGATGAACACCTGGGCAAACAGGGACTTTTGGAATTTTCCTTCAGCTCTTGGAAAGGAATACAAAACATGTTTTCTGTCCACTTACAGTGAAATACTAAACAATTACACTGTTCAATGTCCATTTGAAGTTAAGGGGCTTAGAAAGGTGTAACCCTGTTTAGGATCGCACTGTATGGAGGCGTACTTACCTTCTTAATGTATTTATTTTAATCACCTTTTGTACTCATAGTCAAGGTAGTGGAAATGATTTTTTTGGTCCTTTCAACAAATTATTTATGTGGTGGCAATTCTAATCTATGGCTGCGGTCACACGGATCATTAGCCATGCTACAGAGATGGAAGATAGGCGGATTTTCCGGGCGCGATCACACCGCCACATCTGGGAAGCATAGAGCTCCCGTGGCTCACCTGAGGCTTCCCGCCAAAGATGCGGGGTAAAAAACTAGTACCTCCGAGGTACTAGTTTCCAGAAACCGCGGGGCAAGGGCAGGCGTCTGATCGCGTTTCCGGTGGCATCCAGCGCCCGCCCATGTCCCCTCGCAAAAAGGTTCCCCCCCCCAAGTCTCCATGGGATGCGCACAAGCACCCAACGGAGCATGCACACACTTTAAAAAAACACAACCCCATTTGCCGCAGCACCCCGCTTCTTTGCCTGTGGTGTGATCGGCACCTCCCCCCTAACCACGGGACCTCGAGGGACCTCAACAGGACGTCTGATCGCGCAGCCGCACATTATTTTGCTCCAGGGCAAACAGCCATGCTCCCCCCCCCCCATTTTCCAGCCCGTGTGACCGGAGCCTATTTTATTCAGATCTAATCTAATAAAGTTATAGTAGTCACTATGTGGAAACAGGTTGTTAACAATTAATTTGAATTTAAAGGGCATGCTCTTTTGCTTTGTTGCTCATCATACATTGTCAATGAAGACAGAAAATGAGTGGAGCTGTCAGTATTTCACAGAACAGTGAGAGAAGTAGGAGAAAACTAATGTTAAATTTACTGCACCACAGAAGGGGCACGGAATAGATCCTGGCAGTTCCCTTCTATTTCCTCACCCATGAGACAAGAGCAGCTAGTGAATCTGTAGTGACAGAATGCAGCCAGAAGAGGAAGCCTGACTCCTCATTAATCACAGCAACTCAAAAGGTCCAGTCTAATGCTGGGCCATGTGGAGAAAACTCAGCTTGGAAAATTGATATCAAGTAATCCAGGCCAACAGCTCTCGATGACAGTTTGCTTGCTACCTACCCGCAGTCTGAGAGAGCCAAATGAGGGCCATGTAGATCCAAATTGCCTTTGGAGGAGTATGCTACTTCCAAAACTGATTTAAGGCACCCAGCCCTACACAGAGCCCAAGCACCAAATAGGATAGGATGCCAACATCAAGCATAATCGCACTCTTTAGAGGGGGAAAATGATGCCTTTGTCCTCCTAGCTCTATCCTGGCACTGCTAGTTCCGTGCCCAATGACAACAATAGCAGTGTTCTGATCAAAGGGAAAAGGGATACCTCTCAACAGCATGGCCTGGCTGGCTCATGCGGAACATCTGCCTCTGCACTGAAGCAGTAATGCCCTGATGGTTGTTGCTCCTACCCTGCCCTTTGCTATTTGTTTTTGTTTTGCATGAGACTTCAGGATCGGTTTTCAGAATCCTGAGATTTCAGTCCCTAAATCCACTTCCCCATCTTGTTTATAAATCAAACAGAAAAATCAGATGCTAGAGAGGGCTCCTGAATCTCCTCTTTTCTATCCTTCTCTTATAACTGATCAGAATAATTAGCAGAATTATTGCAGTGAATGGAATGTGGGGGGGAGTGACTTATGAACTCAGGATTGTGAACAGGGAGGTGTGGCTGAAGCACCCTGGATGTCCCTGGTTGTGTACGTGGGTTGGCACCCTGAGACAACAACCTCATGCTAACTTTAAACACTCAGATCTTAACTCACCAAACAATACAAAGCTTGCATCTTCTGAGCAATGGATATTGGTATGATAAATAGAACTGCTTCCACAGCCTGTTAATAGCATCAGCAGGTGTTGCTCCATTAGGCATCTAGCCATAGCATCCTCTTCCTAAGAGAGAGGTAGGCTGGGACTTCATTATTGGAGAGGAGAAAATGTAGTGGCTCAGAAACATACACTTAGCCAAATGTATGGGCTTTCCACTGGCCAGCTAAGAATCCAGTGGGCAAATGCCTCCCCAAGCTTCAATAGGCTGAAGAGATTACCTGCTTTCCTGGCCCTACTGAGTGTCAGGACCTCTGAGATGAACAAGTTGCTAATGAGACCTAAAGGGCCACTTCGCCTGGGCCCTGGAGGTTCCTCATTCCCTGCCATCCTAGTGCACAGAGCACACTCCTTGTACACACACACACGTGGCTGCCCGCAGATTGCTAGCAATTGCTGTAAGCGCTCAGCAAATGGAAGCCGTCATTTCAGTTCTGTCTCCTGCTGCTGGGATGGGAGGGGGCTGGCAGCCGGGTGAGTTGTGCACCTAACCGTGTCATTCAATTAGAGACAGCAGCCGCTCTGGCACAGGGCTGCCAAGAAGCCATCTGCTACACTAACTGGGGGGACTGGCAGGGTGCAGGAAAGCTACAGAGCCACGCCTACTTGGACTGATCCCTGCTGTGATCCCAGCCAATTGAGGCCTGAGGAGGAATAGCTGATGGGGACCCAAACCTCCGGGCCTGATGGGAGCAAAGAAACATGAGTTGTGGTGGGAGACCTTCAGGACTGTCATTGAGGATTCGCTCCATCTGCAGGATATGTGGAGCCCCTGCAAGCACCTAGCCTCCTGTCCCTGCTAACTTCGCTAGAGATGACTACTATTGCTTGGGAAACACTGCTAGGCAACACTGGACAGTTACTCTTCTCCCAATTTCTCACCATAATCTGAGCCCTTATCTGCATCTGCTCTGACACGGGGAGGCTTGAAACTCTCTCCTCACCATAACTGAAATTTTGGAGGAAGGAGTGGGTGGCAAGTGAGTGTCCATTCCTCTACTGTGTATCCTGGCTGGGCCAATCATATCTGCAGGAGGTTTGGGGTAATGGGCTCTTGGGCAGGCATCCAGAGGCAGAGCAGTATCAGGGCTGGGTTGGTCTCAACAGTTCTAGGTGCTGAGGTGTCTGCCTAATGGGAGAAGTTTGTGCGTTAGGGACAGCGAATGTGGTCCCCTTATTTAAAAATCTCTAGCATAATGGACCTTCATAGGGATTTCCTCTCTGTCAATTTTGAATTGCTAAATGGGATATGGACAGATCTCCAGAGGGCCGTAAACAAAATGCTGTGCAGGTGTGTGAGAATTTTTGCATACCTGTCCATGAGTCCTCTGTATGCTTATTGCACAACTGTAGGCATGTGTGTGTGTGTGGATGCACACATACACACAAATGACACCATGGGGCTTGTCTGAAGAAGGAAAAGGCTGACAATCCAGGCTTTGCCAGCAATCCACCCTCATTTCTTATGGGTAAAGCTAAATCAGCCCATGAGAGGCCTTTAATCTCAGCGGCTAAATTGAGCCAAACACCCTCTTCCTTTCAGCAGCCGCCAGCCCATTATTACATAAAGGGCAGATACCTCAGCACCACCCTTCCACATCAGGCATGAGCTAGCAGTCCCGGCTCACTTGATTCTAGCCACGTTAGCACAGCTTCGTGCTGGGCCAGAATGCGTAGGGGGGGGGGAATTCCGTGTGTACTGCTGGGGAGCCACTTTCTCTGAAGCAGAACTGGTGATTTGGATCGAGGCACAGGAAGAACATGATATTCACTGGTGGCTTTCAAGAACAATTCATTACCAACGTTCTGGTCTCTTGATCTGTGTCCACCTGAAGGCAGCCTCTGCCTTTGGCTCTGTAGGAAGTAGGCAACAATAGAGAGCAGAGGCCCCTCAGTGCCTTTCACCATGGCACAGCAGGGAATCTGGGGCAAAGAGAGGAAGCGCTAGTCCCCCCCCTTCCCCTCACCCGCGGAAGCAGGGAGTCCAGATGCTGTAAATCAAGCAACTAGTGCATTCCCAGCTCCCCTCCCGCTATGTCCCCCATTCCTCCCACATTGATCGAGTCCCTGCCAGGTGCTTGCGGCCATTCATGTACCCTATTGCAGAGGCTCAGGACGAGATGTTCAGGCTGCAGCCACATGTGACTGCATGGCACGTTTTCCTGCACAATTAATGGAGTTGCCAGCCTGGCTATGTTGCACTTGGAATTAGGTGCTCACTTAGTAGCCTTGCCCAGAAAAAAGTCATGATAATAGGAAGGTACTCCAATATGGAGCTTCTGGGTCTCCTGCTGCAGTCCACAGCAGAGCCACCTCTGGTCTAGATATCTGGCTTCTTTTGCCACAGGCTGGTGTGTGTCAGCTTGGCTGCCTAAATGGAGACATCAAGCCAGGACTCTACAGAATGTGTGGAAGGAGCAAGATCACCCACTGGCCCCATCCTCTTCATTCCTGGCTTTTGGAACCCAGTCTGCCTGCTCTGAGAAGGCTAATCTGATGGCGTTGCAAAAGGAGCACTAATGAGGTTTCTGTTTTGCTTAATTAATGGAAGCTTGGCTCACACTGGCCACCTGGTGGTCTGTTGGGCAGAGGGTTCCAACGGGATCAAATGAGGGACAAGAAAAGTGCTCATTGAGTTGGGCAGCTCCCAGCATGCACGGCTTTTTCTTAGCTTATTAAGGCCAGGCTATTCCTCTCATGGGCTGCTGTCATCTTGTTTTGGGGGGAAGTCTGGGCCCATTCACCATATTGTCTTAAAGAAGAAATGCTGGGAATGAGCCTTCCGCTGTTTCTGCCTCTTGTCAGGAGAAGGAGACTGCTGGGACTGATCCGCAGCCACCCCTGCCTTTGTAATCTGCTGGAAGAAGGCAGCACCACTGCCTTTGTTTGGCATTCAAGACAAGTGGTGGCTTTAGCAGTAGGGGACTGGCTCCACACATCATAAGGGGGAAAAATGTGAACTGGCTCCCAGAGGGTGTCAGGAACAAAAACTGTTGCCACTACAAACCCCTCAGCACATTGGAACGCAAACTGCATCTCAAGAACCCGCGTGCGGGGAGGGCGGGGTATAAATAAAATAAAATAAAATAAATAAATAAATAATAAAGAACACAGCCCAAGAGACTCTGCCCTTTAAGCATTCTGCTAACAGAATGGATGGCTCCCCCATGAGTGACAGGAACAAAGCATGGCCATCCTAGGATTGCCATCTGGCCTACCCTGAATCAGACTGATCACTTCCTTTGCCAGCCAGGTGGCTTTTGGTATTTAGCCACTGTATTCCTCTGGAAGAGCTTGGCATGATTGTTCTATAAAATACAGATTTCTCGGCAGGAAAACAGAGGGCAGGAGGGCATAGCCAAGCCATTTGTTGGTGCCAGTGATCTCACCAAGACTCCAGAGGCCAGCCCTCTTGTTCTGTGGCACTGCCAGGATACCAAGGAAGTCTCACCAGACTGGAAGGATTGGAATGACATCCGTGAGCAGAGCAGGCTGACTGGAATCAAGGGGAGTGAAATCACTAAGAACCAGGGCTTTTTTTGTAGGAAAAGCCCAGCAGAAACTCATTAGCATAATAGGCCACACCCCTGACAGAACAGCTCGTTGGCATATTAGGCCACACCCCCATGCCTTCCCTTGGCTTGCCCAGGTGCCCTGCGGTTGATTTAAATGCCTCCCCAATCCTTCCAGGGCCCCACGGCCCACCTGCCTCGGAGTCATCGAGGGGGTCACTCTCCAGGCCTTCCCTCTGTAGCCACACACACAGAGGTTTTGGCTGTAGTGGGCGTGGCCAACTCTGAAGCCAGCCGGAACTCCGTTCCTGTGCGTTCCTGCCCAAAAATAGCCCTGCTAAGAACTAATATAAGGCATAAATTTAAATCAAGTTTCTATTTTTCTAACTCATGTTCAATGAAAAAGCAATAATCAGCTGCAATAATGTATTTGTTTTCAGCATTTAAACTACCCAGGATAATAATACAAAGTAAGAAATTAACAACATTCTAGTGTTCTCAGGATGCCAGATTCTCAGAGGACAACCTTGCATTTGTAAATGTAAAGGTAAACGTAAAGGTTCCCTTGCTCGAAAGCCAGTCGAGTCCGACTCTAGGGTTGCGGTGCTCATCTCCGTTTCAAAGCCAAAGAGCCAGCGCTGTCCAAAGACGTTTCCGTGGTCATGTGGCTGGCATGATTAAACGTCGAGGCGCATGGAACGCTGTTACCTTCCCACCGAAGTGGTACCTATTTATCTACTTGCAATTTCTTGCTTTCGAACTGCTAGGTTGGCAGGAGCTGGAACTAGAGATGGGAGCTCACTCCATCATGCGGCACCCGGGTCTCGAACTGCTGAACTACTGACCTTCCACAGCCTGCAGTTCAGCGTCTTAACCACTTGAGCCACCGCAGCTCCATTTTGTAAATGTACACAATGCAAAAATATTGCCCTTAATGCAGAAACCCAAGCCCCTTATAGGGACAAGGCAAGTTCACTCCAGTCCATCCCCACCCTCCAAGGCATACAGACTAGGATCCGGGAGTACCACATTCAAATGCCCCTCCTCCCACAGAAGCCTGCGAGGTGACCTTGGGTCATTCACTCTCTTTCTCAATCTCACCTACTTCACAGGATTGTTGTGAGGGAAAAAACAGAAGAGGGGAGAATGTTATAAGCCTCTTTGGGTCCTCACTAGGGAGAAAGGTGAGGTATAAATATCTAAGCAAACATGTACACACACAGACCACACCTACTGGGATCTCAAGGTGAAGTGGCAATTCTAGGTTATTGAGGAATCCTGTCTTTTGCCCAGCTTTAATCTAGATGACTCAACAGTGGAATATATATGGACACATTGTATAAGGATATCTGCTGACGAAGATATGGAATATAAATGAGAATCATAAAGCAAGAAGTCCCAAATTTAAGTGTACAAAGAACAATATTTTTGCTAATTTATGGGATGGATCTTTCATAATATAATGAAAAGAGAAGCATAGGAACACAGAGAAAACTCACAATGTATGCAGCTCTAGCTATGCTCTCCCAGGTTTAGAAAATGATAGAATTGACTGGTGAATCTGTCTGGCTACAGGAAAAGACTCAGTGGATTCTTCACTCAAATTTCTGCCAAATTTTTCAACCTCCTTCCAGAATGAGTTTGTTGTTGTTCAGTCGCACAGTCGAGTCCGACTCTTCGCGACCCCATGGACCAGATCATGCCAGGCCTTCCTGTCTTCCGCCGTCCTCTGAGTGAATGAGTTTACAGTTCTACAATGTCCAGTTCAATTTTGTTCTTACATGAAACCAGTAGGTTTGAGGAGATTCCAGCAGTTCAAGATATAGTTGTGATGCTCTTGGCTTCACTAGGAATGTACACCAATGTGTAAAAATAACATCTTACCACAAATGGTTCAAGAGCCTCTTTGCATGCACAGTGAGTCCTAACACATCACAAAAATTATGTTGAATCTAGTAAGCCTCTGGTGTGCTGTGGGATCACAGATGTCCAAGAAATTCCACTTCTGGCAGAATTTTGAGCAAAAAGTTAAATGTATATGTCTGAATTTCATTCCCACCCATCCATGGCTTTTATTTCTGTACCTTTGCTTCCTGCTGTCTGTGACCAGTGCTGTGATGCTCAATGGTTCTGTGGACAAAAGGGTATTTATATACATACGCAGTGAAACCAGTACTGAAGTATTCCTAGGCAATAGATTGATGTGGCACAACCAGGAGAGCCATTTAGCAAAAGTTCCCACTTCCCACCATCCAATCATCAGTTACTATAACTGTAAGTCATCTGGCTGTGCTCTGGATCAGTCAAAGTACAATGGGGTGGGGACTAACTTGAAGTTTGCTTTCTACTAGGAAAGCCAGATAACCCAGAAAAGGTGTGTGAGCATCAGCTTTCACATTTGTGCGTATCCATTCACCCACCTGCAGAAAAATTCTCCTCCTCCTACATTCACATAGATAATCCATACGTAAAAATCACAACATGTATGTTAAAGCCAAATTCATGCAAAGATTGACTAAAGTGATGGCTGATCAGAGACTTGCCAATGGTATTTCTCAAGAGTTACCACATTGTTTCAGGGGCATGGAAGGGAAGGAAGTTTTTACCCCATCCCATGCTAATCCATCAAGGCTTGCTGACAATGCTACCTTTCGCATGCAAATTCACCTGCTGGCTCAGCTGGTGAGCCTTAGGCTGCACTTGTAGGGGCTTCCAGAAGGAAACCTCAATCAGACACCAGATTTATGTTTGAGAAGCTCCTGTCGGCTGTACAGCCCCTTCCGGTAAATCGTTCTCATGGGACATGTTGCCCTTGCAGTGGCAAGGAAAGTGGAGCAGGTCTGGGCTAGGAGCCAGGTGGCAAGAGAGACTTAATAAAAGCCAAAGGAAATCCTTCTTTTGATCCCAAATCAGCCCTAGTTCCACCGAAGCCTCACCTAACCCTGCACAACACTGCAAAAGCCTCTAGCTCCAGAGCAGTTCAGGCATGGAGCTACTTTCAGCAGTGCAAACACTGGCATTAGCTGCATCAAGCCTGTTTATACGGTGATGCCTTCAGTACCTAAGGGACTTGGAAGCATCAATTTTGAGTGCCAATGATATGCCATGGGCAGAGCAAATGCATTCCTTTGGCATGGGCCTGGGATTGGCAAGAAAGCTATAAATATATACTAATTAAATGTTTCTAAATATCCAGTTTCCCACGAGACTTAAGCGGAAGACGCAGCAACTGAAATTCCCAGGGAATATTTTCCTAATGTGTGCAGAGTAGAAGCATTTGCTAGTCAAAGGACTCCTGTGTTTACCGTTATTAAGAATGATGTACCTGATACACAATGGGAAAGGCAGTAAGCCCCCTTCCTTTTTGTTATTGAATCACAGATTGTGAGGACCTCACACTTGAGCCCCTACATTTTAGCCAAAGTCACACAGGACACTGTCCAGGGAGGAGCTGCTTGGTGTTGCTACCAAGAAGCCCTTAAACATGTTGCCCACAGAAAATGTGACTGCTTCCGTCACTGGAGACAAACTCCTGACCAGGATCTAATATGAAAATGGCTCTTCAAAAGTGCTATCCTGAAGCAAGGTTACACTCTTCTAAGTCAACTGAAGTCAGTGGACTAAAAAGGGTGCAACTTTGATCAGGATTTCAGTGTTGGGGAACTGTTCTCATAGACTGCCATTCTCAGACAGACAGCATGGTGAAGTGGCTAAAGTATCAGACTAGGATCTGAGAAGCCAGGTCTGAATCTCTACTCAAGCCATGGAAGCTTGCTGGGTGACCTTGGGCCAGTCACACACTCTCGACCTAACCTACTTCACAGGGTCATTGTGAGAATAAAATGGAAAAGGAGAATGACGTAAGCCACTTTTGGTCCCACTTGTGTGGGGGGGTGGAATATAAATAAAGTAAATAAATATCAGATCCCACTCCTCCTTTAACACAGGAATATCGGAAGGACAACTTTTTAGGAGAAGAGGCAACACTGAAGATTTCCCACAATCGCAAAATCTTCCAGATTGCTATGGCCACTAAAGGTGCAGGTAATCATAGCTGGTGGGAATCCCTCTTTTGGCTGGAGTGATAAGGTAACTGGAATTTTAACACTATGCTGCACCTATTGTGGTGCTAATTGACTTCCATTTTTAATCACTAGTGTTGTTGGCATTTTTCTACCACAAGCACATATTTGTCTTTGGTGAGGTAAATGATCTCTAGTGAAAACCCACAACTTACACTAACTTATTGACAACTGTAATACTCCACTTAAACGCTTTCTTGGATCCGTTTTGTTTGCAAAACACATGGGATATTTTTAAACCATGTTACATTGGCTGGAGTTTTTAAAAAGTTCCCCATTAATGAAATCAACAGATTTCTAGAGTTCTTTTATGCCCCATGTGCTTTTTGTTTACAGAAAGAAAATTGTAAGGGGTTGCACTTTGGGGACATCAATCCCCAAAATCAATCCCCACTGGTTGCCAGGAGATCTCCTTGCCAAGTCCCTCCCGGCAACCAGTGGGAGATGGGGGGGGGCTTACCTGGAGAAAGAGAAAGGGCCAGACCTTGTCACTGATGTTGCACAGTTAGTGACATCATCACGTCAGCAACATTCAGGCTTATACCATAGAGTTTTTGCCCAAGTACCAGAGCATCACCTGGACATCACTGTTGTGATGACATCACTTCCGATGCAAGGTAAGTCCCCCCCGCTGGCCAGCTGATTGGTGGCTGGAGGGCAGAGTCTGGCAGCAGGGGATCCCCGCCTCCACCAGGTGTCTGGCAACCCTACTCCCACCATAGCCTGGTGGCTGGAGCCACACAACCAGGCCCAGCACTGTGCAGCTTGGTCAGAATTTTCCCACCTGCCAAGAGGGAGGGAAGGAGGGAAAATGGAAGGCATTGATTGGTGGGTGGTTGGGAAGGAGAGGAAGCAGCAGGAAAGTGGGAGAGGCTATGGGGGCTTTTAGGAAAGGGAAAGAAGAAATCATAGGAGAGGGGGAAATGAGACTCCCCCCATAAGTCCTTGTAGATCCCTACTTGTCATTTATTAATGTACATGCGACAATGTCCTAAAAGCACAAAATTGTACAGCAACTCCTATGTGCGTTCTGCCAAAAAAGAGCAACCTGTGTGGGATTTTCCCCTTCAGATGAATTAAACAGAGCATTGAGCCTCAAATTTGCTTTAGCCTCAGGGTCAGCTCAGCTTTTTGTCACTTTTGTTCTTCTCCTCACTCAAAATCCTATTTATAAATGCATTATTTGCCTATTTTACTGAGGTCTGAATTCAAAATCCAGTATGGTTTAAAGAGGTATGAACTAATTTGACTGACCCTGTTGGATTATGGGAATGAGAATCTGTAGAAAAGTCTGATGCCTAGATTATGGGTCCCAAAGTGATCAGCATCTGGCAGGGCTGGTAACAGGATAAGACATAAGAGGACTTTCTTAATAGGGGACGGTTCTATCCCATACCACTGGTCCTAACTCATACCACATAGCAGTTTTGTACTATATTTAGTTAAGCAGTTCTAAGGTAGCTTGTGAATGTAAACTTATAACTCTGACTGTTTGCCTCTGAACTCAGACCTCTGTCCCGGGTTCCTGATGATGGAGTTTGTCAAGGTGGGTGGGCAGGTGAGGAAGTATGTTGTGTGTTTACATCTTTTATCCTTACAGGCCCATAAGAAAGGAATGCAATTGCTTTTTTTTTAACCCGTGCTGTCCTTCACATACTATTTAAATAGATATCCCCAATCCTATAAGAATGTCCCTCACTCCAAAACATAACTGGTTCACAAAATATAAATGCTACTTTTTATACCTGATATCACAACTCTGGGGTGTCCTTTATGTTTACATTTTAGTCTGGCAACCATTTTGCATAGAGACTACTTTCAAGCTTTTTGAAAGTTTTCCTTCAGTTGCCTTGGCTTGAAATTGAAGAAAGGCATGCTAGCAGTTAAATTCTGTCTTAAGTTCCATGGAGTGTGTTCACAACTAAGAAGAATTACAAAGCAGTTATTCCAAGGATATCCGTTTGAGCCAGAGGACAGAGACACCTGGAGTTCATTACACAACTTGTTACATTAAAGACTACCCTTCAGTCCAAGAAGCTACAAAAATATTAGCATTAACTGGTACATTTTCACTCTAACAAATGCCAGAAGTGTAGCTTTTGTTAGTTTTGAAGCACCTTAAAGACTGCACACGTTTACTGGTGTTCTCCATAAGAGAACAGGCATGTGTACTTTCCCTCTCACTGCTGCTCCTCCCAGTACAGCACAACAGCAATGGGGCTTCTATGTGGCAGGTTTTCTCATAGTTTTCATGCTCCAGTCCCACAACAGTGGCTATCCTGCCCATCCTCTGCACCACTAGGACTTTTTCAGTTACAATTTTTTGGGGCAATACCACTATATTGAAACAACATTATCACAATCCATGTAAGAAGGGAAGGTCTCTGAAATCCCATATTTCATTTTTTATTTACAGAGATATGCCCTCACTCTTACATCTCTGCAATGAAAGGTGCCAGAGACTTACTTTTCAAAAAATGAAAGCTGGGAATTCACAGAACCAAACATATACGTTGTTTATAACATCACGTTGTTATAACATTATACTGATATGATAGTGGGGTACAATGCCACAGAATCCACCCTCCAAAGCAGCCATGTTATCCAGGGGAACTAATCTCTGTAGTCTGGAGATGAGCTGTAATTCCAGGGAATCTCCAGGTCCCAGCTGGAGGCTGGCATCCCTAGGAAGCAGGGGGGAAACCCTACTTCCCAACAGCACTGAACCTGTGTGAAAATAGCCACTGTGGCATGACCTTTTGTGGACCAGAGTAATTTCATCACATGCAATAAAGAGTTAGTCTCAGTCAGTAGTATATGCAAGGATATAGAGAAAAATTGTTGACTAGGAAGACTGGAAAACCTACCATGAAGTGGGCAAATGCCACAATCAGTTTGCTAATTTTAAACGTGCCACAAGATATTTTAATTTGTTTTCTCCAGAACAGAAATCCCATTTCTAATAATGTTTGAAAGCTGCTCCCTTGTTGAAAAACAAGTCAATAATTTTGGTATTTGTTTTCTCCCTTTGTATGTGCTCATTAGCATTTTTTTTAATCATGGGAAATTATTTGTCTGCTTCACTGACTGCAACAACGCTTTGGACTCCATCTGGCACCCAGGGCTGAACCTTAAATTGCTACAGAAGGCAATTGGGGGGAAAACATATGACCTGATTAAATCTATGCATCAACCCATCAAATGCAGGATAAAAATAAATGGGCAAACTGAGGCTTCCAAACTGGCATAAACAAGTTAGCCAGGGATGCATCTCCATCCAACCTCCTCACCCCTACCCATCCACAGGCTGCAACCCATCTGGCCAAAGATCTGCCATAAAAGGAATACATCAGTTTCTGTAGTCATCACCTTCAGGGAGACAGCCTGGAAATATCCTGCAGTTTCAGAGTCCTCCATGTCAGGTGGGAAGAAACAACCATTGCAGTTGTCTGCTTGGAGTGGGGAGGTTGTCTCAGGTTTAGCCTCTGCTCTTTTAATGCTTTGAAGAGCACAGTCATGGCTGCTGTAGGTAAAGTAGCAATGGAAACACAGAAGCCTCTATATATTGAGGAAATGAGGAGGGGGGGGGATATCCCAGAACTGCCCATTTCATAGTTCTTATGCAAATACACATTTGTTTACTGGCAGCAGGTGCGGGACTTCTGTGAAATTTGCATTCCATTTACTAGAGAGAAATCCCTAGATTTCATTCCCATTTAGGTGAATTATTTGGAAGGGACTTTTGAAAGAATTCCACAATTTTTCCGTGAACATTTTCAACAAATGAATGGGTTTTATTATTATACTTTCTTTTCTAGTACTGATAATTTATTTTTTTATTTAATTTATTTAATTCATTAGTATCCCACCATACTCCCCAATGGGACCCAAAGTGGCTTACATTGTTCTCTCCTCACACATTGTTATACTCACAACAACCCCGTGAGGTAAGTTAGGCTGAGAGAATGTGACTGACCCAAGGTCACCCAGCGAGCTTCCATAGCAGGAGTAAGGATTCAATCTTGGGTCTTCCAGATACTTGCCCAATTGTTTGGTGGAAATTAATGGGAAAACACTTACAGCTGAACAAACAGTCAGCGTCTATTCTTGAATAAAATGTTGCCGCTTTGGGACTTCTTTTAGAAGTTCAGATTTTTTTCCAAAGTCAGTTACTGGAGCTTTGAAATTGCAATTGATTTCTAGGCTTTCATGAATTAATATGTTGTCGAATTTCAAGAATTCTTGGTAGATAATACCATAAATAATAATATGACAAAGTCAGTATTCACAAAATGCCCATACAGGGTATTTACTGCTGGGAAAACTACCAAAAGAGTAAATCAACTTATTCTACGATGTGGAACAGAAGCCATGTATTAAACACACACATACCAGTTTTCTTGTTTTTAAAAGAACCGTCTGATTCACTGTTTTCTGGGTTTTATCTTTTTCTTTCTTTCTACATATTCTTGATAGCATAGTTTCTGCAGCTTAAATGCCCCTCTTCAGTGGGTCAGATGGGAACCTTTAACCCCAAGACCTGCCCATCAATGCTGTGGGGCTAAAAGGTTTCCCTTTGCCCCATGCAGAGCAACAGTCTCCTTCTAAAGGGTCTTGAGAAAGGATGCCGTTCAGAAGCAAGTGTGGTCACTGACAGCTACACAGCATCCGAGGTCCCTTATACAGCTGGCCTAATAGTAAATATTTGGGTGGGTTGCATCAGGATTAAATGTATTCACTATCAGGTGTTACACTTAAACTTTGACTGCTTGTATTTTTTAAAAAGAGACACCCGTAACCAAAGAATGCAAAGTTTAAATTATTAACTACTTGTTTGTTTGTTTTTGTTTGTTTGTTTGAAGAGCATAAACTTTGTACCAACTATCTTTGGAAGAGCCACATTGCATGTGTGCGTGTGTGTATGGAGGGCACTGTTTGGGCCAGGGTAGCACAAATGACACTTTGCACTGTTGCAGCTGAAAAGCATCTTCAGGATCATGCCTTCTGCTGCTTGTAAATGCTGGGGTTTTTTGGTTTTTTAATGATGTTTTTCTTGCTTCTGGGTTATAGTAATTATCAGGCTGTTAGCTTGCCAGAATCAGGCAATGCTTTAATTTAAGCTTTGCTAATTTTGTTGGTGCTGCCTCGGTAAAGAAGCTTCCATTTAAGAAAGGAAGAAAATATACGTAATGTACGCTGGAGTGTTGTTTATTTAGAAGGGACTATTAAAGGAGATGGGCGCTACATATAGCATGGCATCTGACTACAAGAACTCCAGTATTCATCACTGCAAAGCAGAACAAGGATCCCTTCCAACACAGCTCAAGGAGCTGCATCATTATGTATTGCTATAGATAGAGCCTTGACCAATGAAGAAAATGGTTTAAACTTTTTAAAAATGCTCTAGACGCTATCATTAGGTCAGAAAACAAAAATAATCATTTTGTTTTGGAGAAAGAAGTCACAAGCCATAAAGAGATTAATAAAGCCAGGGCAGACTCTCATCCCACAGAAAACTGTCAAACATGGGATACAAACAGTTTCTCCATTTCATGAATCTATAAGAACTTTTTTTTAACTTGCAAGATCAATTGGAAAATTGTGAGCTCCTAAAATAATAAATCTCCTGCCAACCTAGCAGTTCGAAAGCAAGAAATTGCAAGTAGATAAATAGGTACCACTTCAGTGGGAAGGTAACAGCGTTCTGTGTGCCTCGATGTCTAGTCATGCCGGCCACATGACCACGGAAACGTCTTTGGACAGCACTGGCTCTTCGGCTTTGAAACGGAGATGAGCACCGCAACCCTAGAGTCGGACTTGACTGGCTTTCGAGCAAGGGAACCTTTACCTTTACCTTTAAAATAATAAATACAGTCTACATTATTTAGTAACATAATTTATAAGTCTGCTTTTCTCCCCAACATGATGAATTATTAGTATGAATATCTGTTTTCTGATCCTGAAATTGCAAATTTTAAAACCTACTGTTCACAAGAGTTAAAGTTTGGTCATGGACTCTACACAATAGTGGAGCAATCCATTTGCACAGCAAGGAGTGTGCTGGAAACTTCTCTCTCCTCTTCCTATCCTGTTTATCTGCTCTTTTTTCTTCCTGTTTAATTTAACCCATTAAACTTTATCATAGCCTTGCAAATAAGTCCTTAACAGGTATTAGCTCACATCAATTTGTATCAGTTCACCTACTAATGCAGACTAATGTTAGTTATTTGTGCCACATCAAAATCTGTTCTCAACCAATTAAAATGACAGAGAGAGAGAGAGAGAGAGAGAGAGAGAGAGAGAGAGAGAGAGAGAAGAGAGAGAGAGAGAGAGAGAGAGAGAATGCCTGTTGTCATACCTAGCTGAAATATGATGTTGGCAGTGCTAATAAAATGGCTCTATAGCATTGTGAACATGGGAACAGATGCTTCAAAGCGCACTATATCCATATTCGCCATCCTTGTAAAGACTTGTTCTAGCTTTTAGTGGCTAAAAACCTTCAGAAGTCCCCGGTCCAAGTCTCCTTTCTGCCATGCTCACTAGGTGAATTTAGGTAAGATTATCTCAGCCTCAGCCTGCCATCAGTAATATGGGGAAATCCTTATTTACCTTACAGGGTTGTTTTTAAGGATTACAAGATAATGTAAGAGAAATGCTTTGGACATTTGACAGTGCTACACAAATGCTAAGTCTTCTCTGCAGAGTAAGACAGAGAGGTGGCTGTGCAGCTCCTGAATAGGAGGACATTTCTCATTCTCATGGTCATGATGTGTGTGTGTGTGTGTGTGAGAGAGAGAGAGAGAGAGAGAGAATATACGAATAAAATTAATAATTTTCAGAATTCTCAAAATTCTGGCAAGCAAACCAGAGTCCAATACAGAGAGCAATGTTTATATAATAAAGCACTGTGAAATCTGTGGTGGCACAGATTTTGATTCCACCTATCTTCTGTTCAAGCAGGGAACCTATGCCTTTAACTACTATTAGAGAAGAAGTTCAGCAAAACCCACGCCGAAGCACTGGATTTGTAAGTTTAGAAAGGCTTCATCTGATGAATTTTTGCCTGATCATACTGCTGTTAAAAGCATGATGCAAAGGTGGAGGGGGCACCTATTCACAAGGCATAAAGCCCCTCTATGTAATTCATTGTCAAAGCAATGCATTGAAAGGGCAAGATAAAAAAGTTTCAGAAAGTTTAAGGCGAATTCATGCATGGGTCCATGGATCATCATTCTGGGAGTACTTGAGAAACCTTCAAATGATAAGAAATAGGAAATGAATAAACAGATCATCACTCACACAAATCACCCAGAGGTTTTTTGTTCTTCTTTTTGGATTACCTGTCTAACAGGCATGATGGGCAAACTGGCAAAAACAAAGAAGTGGCCAAGGTAGGACATGAATTCTCTCAGATAGCCTTGCAAGTAGAGGGCTTGTGGGAACAAAGTCTGTTACTCCCGCAGAGGAATGCTGCCTAACCTGTTGCAGTAACAAACCCATGCACTTCATTTGATAGCCCACCATCCCACAATTTACTTGTGCTATTCTGTGGCTCACTCTAGAGGCAGAGAGAAGACACAGCAGGCACAATGTACTTAATGTAGAAACCGCAAGAGTGCAGTGATGGCTCCCAAGGTGTGTGGTAGTGAACCACATTGGTGGCAGTGGTGAGAAGTTCTGGCTTCCCACTGGCACACACAGAATCCCTCAGGAAATGGCAGGCAGTCTTAGAAGCAAGGACTAGAATCCCAGGGAATGGGAAAACCACTTTGTGGGAGGTCACAGGTGCCCACCGCTCTGGGCACAAATACACTTGTACATCCATAGAAGTTTGCTCCTTCTATGAACACACCTCCAAGCCTCTTGGCTTCATAAGGGAGGTAGAATAGCAGCCAAGGAGCCCTTCTCCAGCGTAATGTGCTGGGCCCCTGCACCAGCACTTTATGCATCTCCACCTTCATGACAAACAGCCTGGCAGGGATGTGTATGAGGCACATTGAGCCTAGGAATTCCATACCTCTTGCCACTGTCTCCCTGGGAGCCAGCACAAAGAAGCTTTGACAGAGTGTAGTTACCAGCTTTCACTGAATCTCCGGCACTAACTCCCCCCCCCCACACACACACACAGCAACTCCCTTGCTAGATACCCTGCTCTTCACGTGCCTGCATGCACAGAGGCATTTACCAGTCCTTCCTCCCCATCCAAAAGCTGCTCCCCCCTCCCTCAGAGCTTTAGGAAAGGCTCCCCACTGACCTGTTCTTGGGGACAGGGAACCCCTTGTCTGCTCATTCCTGGTATCTCCGGATGCTGCTAGAGCTGCTGCTGTTGGCTTCTTTCTTCACATCCAGCCCTGCTGCTAGTGGGGCAAAAATGTGCTTGCCTCTCGCTCATGAACTTGGCATTACTCTCAGCTCAGTGCCTCCAGCACCACGCTGCCCCCGCCTGCCCAGTGCTCAGCACCGCCTTGCCCAACATGCATCAAAATGCTACACTCAGAGTCACAAGGTTCTACTGCAGCAGTCTCCTATGGAAGGCAGGAACTCTCCACCGCCGGAGATCCCATCAGCACCTCCTTCCCCTGCTAGTGACATCCCACCCAGGTGGGCAAAAGGTGGCTCCTTTCAGGTTGTTCAGCTTTCCCTGTCTATGCCAGTGCACCCACATGTACAAACTGAAATGAGATGACAATTTCAGAGGGAGGCTGGATCCCAGTAAAACCTGCCTTCTTCGTGCTGGAGACAATGGAGGCTGGGACTGGTGAGGCAGTACCTGGATGGACCTGGATCTCATGCAACAGCAGTGGTGTGAGTATAGGCCATCCCCTTTGCTTTCCAGAGGCACTGAGCAATGTATGGAATGCACCGGCACAAGCTGGCTTCCTAGGTTGTGGGTTCATTCCTCCCCAACTAAGCTCCTCACTTTGACACTAGGGATCAATTGTATCCAGCATCTTAATGCACAAGGCACACATTGCAAAGAACCTGTTTCACTATCTATAGAGTTAACAGAATTGGCACAGTGAGCAAATTCAAGAAACATTTTAGGACTTAATACCAAAGCAGGAATCTGCCTTACCTGAAGCCAGGCCCTGTGTGCCAATATCGCCATTCAGACATGCAAAGAAGTTTCACTCTGCCTCTCTAACACCAGCTGGAAGTCAAAATACAGAGAACCAGATCTCAAGTGCTTGGGATGGGATTTGAAGGTTTCACCTTTTGTTCTGCCTCACATCCCATACTGGCACGGCCCTTTCCCGTCTGCCCAGCAGGCCTGCTGTGGTGAAAGAGCCAGCTCAGCCTGACCTCATCCTAATGAGGCCTCATTAGCAGCGTCCAGCTGTTGGCTGCCCCTCCCCTTCAATTAGCCAACATAGGGAGGGGGGCTGCCTCAAAGATGGGCTCAGACCCCACAGTGCCTGGGCAAGGAGCCGGACATCAAGAAGGGAGGGGAGCCAGGAAGAGCTCTGTCCCCCTTTCTTCTCAGGCTGTGATGGAGACTTTCTCCAAGGCAGCCTGGCCTGGCTCCTTTGCGGCAGGAATACCTGGCACAGACAGAAGACTTCAGCCTTGCTGGACTGGGTGGAGACATGCATCATGGGCTGGGTCTGATTTCATAACAGCTCATTCACAGTGCTCACATAGCCTCTCCTCGCTTGGCTATTTAAGTCCTGGCCTGACCCACCGATGGCCTCGCAGGGATTTCTCTGCCTGCACACACCTGTTGCAGGGCATCCTGGGAAGCCCAACCAGTCCTAGACGTTAGAAGAAATTGGAGCCACAAAGAAGCAGCCCTGAAGCTTATATATACGTAGCTCTAAAACCAGCTTGAGATTTAGTCTCCTGTGGCTGGGCCAGGTCTTGTTGATGGTATGAACTCCAGAGACCTAGTTTTCTAATGTTCGCAACCAATACTCCCCCTTCCCTCAGCAGCTCTGGTGTGGGTGCATGTATTCCATTGCCATGGACTGGACTTGCCAACCAGCTATCCTGCCTAGTCACACTTAAATGTTTTCCATTCAGCCAATGAGACTTTCTGACGGCACAGTGGAACCAGAGTGCAGGAATGCAAAGTGCAATGTTCCTTATGTATGCACTGAGATGGGAAATGCCCTCTGTTCAAACAGGGCCTTTGCTCATCTGGTTCCAGGGCGTTGGGTGCTTGAATCAGAGATGCTTAGACTCCTACATTTTGAATCTCCATCCTACCATCTTCAGCTGCATGAGCTCCCTAAAACCACACAAGTGGTAGGAAGAGTAGCCAAAAGTGCATCCCCACAGATCCAAGTGGGAAGGGGAGCTTATTCCATCCTGTGACCTCATTCAGCCATCCCAGGTTGTTCTCCCTCCAGGGTGCAACATGCCACTTCCTCTCCAACAAGCTCTCTATTCCTCCTGACATCATCATATCCATTCCCATGGTAGCCATTAGTGAAGTCATAATGCTCTGATTAGACTATCTGGAGATCACAATAAGAACTGGATTGATCGTTGAGAGTGATACAACCATGCATTTCATATTTCCTCCAGATCTGGGCTCTTTGCAGAAACAACAAGAACCTGATCCTCATTCTTCCTTTTGCCTTTTGCTCCCTGCCTTGTTCTGTTCCTTTTGTGATGCTCTTGCCCCTATGCCTGATGACAGAACACTAAGCATCCCCACCTCTCTGCTATGGCTTCGAGCGTCCCAGCTGTTTTATGAGCATCAACATCCAAGGAGCCCAGTGAGGCATGAATGAGACAGCAGAACATGGCAGAGAAGAGTGGCAAAAGGGGGGGAAGAGTAGAATCCAGATGGGATCTAGGAGCCTGACATTGCTATACATGGATGGGGCAAAGGTCAGCAAAGAGCTCCCTCTCGCTGCCACACATGGGGGGGGGCAGCAAGCAGTGCCAATGCTACCTTAGAACCAGTTCCATTCTTCAAAATCTTCTCACAATATTGCTGCAGAAAAGCCAAACTAAGGAACATGCCAACAGAAAACTAATTCAACCAGAAGGTGGAGCTAAATAGGCCAGACGGGATAGGAATCCTGGGTTAGAAAAAAACCAAGGACAGGGAGATTTGGTCATCCCACATAACAGTCTCAGCAAAAGTATAGTCAGCCCTTCTGCTCTCCAGAAACCCGGTATCCTGGCACTAAACCTTTAGACAAAACTATGCTTGGAGTGTGGGAATAGCATCCTATTGCAGAGAGCTAGGTATGGCCACCATACAAAAGGAGCATGACCAGACTCTTCAAGCTGTGTTCTAGAAGGTCACATCAATCAATGAAAGTCTTGGAAAGACCCAGCCGGGCTACCAAATCTTAAAATGAATATGAAGCCTAGTCATTTCTTTGAAAGCGGTCACTGTCAATGTTCCCTCTAAACTATGGATTCTTGTGAGCAAAAATTCTTCTTTGTGAGCTACTGGCATTAAAGTTGTGAGCGAGCAATGTGGCTACTGCATAAATTAGTTTGCTCTGGAGCCATCCTTTCTGAGCTAAGACAAAAATGTGTGAGCTGGAGGCTAAAAAACTGTGAGCTAGCTCACACCAACTCAGCTTAGAGGGAACACTGGTCACTGTGCACATTCTGCCTTAAAGCATTACTAAAAGAATGTAAAACAACACAAAGACACAACCTAATTCCAGACAACCATGCAAACCACATTTTCATGTAGTTGTCACAGAATATACTCCCACCACGTTTAGGGTTCCTTTCTATGATCCCATTTGCTATCCAGAACCAGAACCAGAAAACCTTTATTGGCATAGTATAAGTAAATCAAACAAAGGACAGAGTTTAAAGAGTAGGTACAAAGAACAGCATCGACCAGTATTCCCGATCCCAAGATACAAAGCAATCCTAACATGGTTTACAAGATTTACAGAGTATTACTCCTGACTTCCATACATAGGTCAAAAATTCAGCGACAGATAGTGTTATTGCCGGGCTCTTGTCTGCTAAAAAAAAAAAAATTAAATCCCCATCCAGAAAATCTCTCTGCAAAGGGAGAAGGCGAATGAAAATATTGCGCATAACAGAATATTTAGGACATCGAAGAAGGATATGGGTAATAGAATCGGGTTCCCCAAGATTACAGTTGCAAAGTCTATCCTTATACGGGACACCCCTGTATCTACCTGAGACTACTACTGAAGGGAAAAGGTTGAACCTTGCAAGCATAAAAACCCTCCTAAAAACTGGGATTGTCAGGTTAGCAATGTACGGTACCATAGAGGTATGTGAAGGAAGGAGGGGTAATGAGTAAGGAGAGCAAACTCCGAAACTACCGGCATGAATGATCTGCGCCTCTATATCCCAAACTCTCCTCCTAATCACCTGCAAGGTTGCTACCTCACCACAGTTATAGAGGGGTTCCAGGTCAATACCTAATGTACCCACCTTTCCCACTATGGCCTGTGACCACTCTGATATATAAGGGTCAGTTAAAAGTTGGGCCATTAGGCTAGCAGGGGGAGATAAAAAATGAAGCCAAAGCCAATATTTAATCGTAATGATCCAAGCCCGAGATTCTACCAAGTGAAGACCCAGCTCCTTGTAAAGAGCAAAGAGCAACACTGAGTTGGAAACACCAAGAATCCTGTGCAGAAAAGTGGAGTAAATGCTCTCAACTCTCCTAGTGAAAGAGTGGATCCAGATAGGAATCCCATATAGCAGACGAGATATAACAGTTGCTTGAAACATCTTAAGCACAGCCGGTACAAACTGGTTGCCCTTTTGGAAGAAAAACCGAATTAGGGCTGCAGCCTTATTCTTAGTTTGCTATCACTTTCCATCTTTTCTTGTAGGTTGATAGCTTAATGCACTAAATACCAGTCTTCATTGCCCATGGACAAGTAAAGGCATATTTTCACCTTTCCACAATGCAGCACCACCAAAATAGGACTCATGATGTGCATGCCCATGTTGCTGCTCAGGACAAAGGTGTTTGCTATTTTCTGCAATCCAGCGATCTCCCCTGACTTACTGCATATGCATTCTGATAATTTGTCATAATAAATGCACTGTGGCCATCTGTCCAACTGCAACATCTATGGAAGTAGTGCACAGGTGTTTGGAACCAAACCTTCACTCACAATGCACACAGATGTGTACCGTGTAGTTCTCATGTATCCTCTTCTGGGCATACTCTCCAAGTTCATTCAGAAAGCTAGCAGGCAATAAAGCCCATAGAAACATATTAATCTTATTCCATTTTGTTCAGTATTATCCACTTTCACTGGCATCAGCTCTCCAGGGTCTTGAACACAGAAGGGTCTGTCTGACACCATTTTATTGAAGATACCAGGAATTCCACATGGGAAATTCCGTGAGTGTTCTACCACTGAACCATAGGCCCCCTCCCTTCCCTGAGCACTCCCTTGCATTATGTTCTCTTAAAGCATAGTTTTGTTCCTTGCAAGACCTTCTTCCTCCCTATGCCTTCCTTAGATTCCCAGGTGCAGCCACAAGAGAAATCCGATGGCCCCTAGATTCAGAAAGGGTAGCAGTAAGGTTGATTCCCCCCTCCCCCAAATTCTTAGGCACATAGTATTTTTCCAGGCTTAGGGCATGAGGTAAAAAGATGGACTCTGGCCAAAGGCTAATGCCTCCGAGCAGGGGAAATTTGTGACAGGGTGCCAAAGGAGGACATGCTTCAGGGTTCATAGCTAAATCAAACAAACTAGGATGATGGACACAGAACTCAGGTTTACCTTTTGCTTCCAATAATTTTCTCAAAAAGAAAATGCCTGCTGTGAACTGAAAACATAGCTTTCACCACAGGAACAGTGGAAAGGCCTGCTATTTTGCGTTTGGTTGGGGGTGGGTGAACTTCCTGGAAGGAAGTTGCAAAAGACAAAATGATTCTAATGCAGAGAGATGAATTCTGAACATATTCCTTATTATATGTGTGTGTGTCTCCCACACATCAGAATAAAACAACAGTGAGTTTTTGTATAACAACAACAACAACAACACACTGAACACAAGCACTTCTCATTTTCTAATGGCCCTGGAGCTAAAATAGCAGCATCCAGTCTCTTTCACAATTTCATGGGTGTGGAATTCAGGGTACCAATTGAAATAATAAACTTATGCAACAACTTTTCTGTGCATACAGGAACTCTAGCAAACACAGCTATCAAAATGAACTGGGATTCTTCTTGTTGCTCCTTCAATGGTTTGCCTCCTTTCTTCAAGGTCGGGGACAGAGGGTGGCAATTGGGGATCAGCGCTCCCAGGGGCATCCTCTTGAGTGTGGGCTGCCTCAGGGGGCAGTGCTGTCCCCAATACTATTTAACATCTATATGCACCCCCTCGCCCAGATTGCTCGGAGCTATGGGCTGGGTTGTCATCAATATGCGGATGACACCCAGCTCTATCTAATGTTGGGCGGCTGGTCAGATTCCGACCCGGATGACCTTCATCGGGCATTGCAAGCTGTGGCTGGTTGGCTCAGGCTGAGTCGACTGAAGCTAAACCCGGTGAAGACAGAGGTCCTGGGCTTAAGTTGGGTCGGTTCAGGGTTGGGGCTCCCTCTCCCGGCCTTCGACGGGGTGCCTCTGGTGCCGGCGCTGAGGGTTAGGAGTTCGGGGGTGCTCCTGGACTCCTCTTCAACGATGGAGGCCCAGGTAGCAGCCACTGTCAAGTCAGCCTTCTACCATCTGCGGCTGGCACAGCAGTTGGCTCCCTACCTTGACC
This sequence comes from Gekko japonicus, assembly GCF_001447785.1. Lineage (NCBI taxonomy): Eukaryota > Metazoa > Chordata > Lepidosauria > Squamata > Gekkonidae > Gekko > Gekko japonicus. The sequence continues at coordinate 1,313,926 of NW_015173676.1, forward strand.
GCGATGACTTGGCCACAGTGATCCACGTGACGGTTACCTTGAGGTTGGACTACTGTAACGCTCTCTACATGGGGCTGCCTTTGTCGCAGATCTGGAAGCTGCAGCTGGTGCAGAATGCAGCAGCCAGGCTATTGATGGGCCACTCTCGGTGAGACCACATCCAGCCTGTTCTGAAGGCGCTGCACTGGCTGCCAATAGCGTACCGAGTCCGCTTCAAAGTGCTGGTTCTTACCTATAAAGTCCTATATGGCCAGGGTCCAGCTAGCCTAAGGGACCGCCTTTCCCCATATGTTCCCCCAAGGGCACTACGGTCGGGGGCAAAACACCTTTTGGTTGTCCCAGCCCCTAGAGATGCCAAATATGCTGCAACTAGGGCCAGGGCTTTTTCGGTGGTGGCTCCTATCTGGTGGAATGAGCTCCCGGAGGAGATCAGGGCCCTGAGGAACCTTATGCAGTTCCACAGGGCCTGCAAGATGGAACTCTTCCGCCTGGCTTTCGAGTAGGCCGCCATCACTGTACCACCACCGTGCTGCCATATCTGGCAATGCGATCTGGCCTTGGGAATGAAGAACGGACATAGCGTAGACCGATCAAGAGGAGACAGTAGATCCTCTGAAACATTGTATTGGAGCCCCGTCTTGGATGACATATTGTTACGAGCACCGATTTTAAATGTAAATGTAAATATAATTGATTGTTTTATCTGGTTTTAGTGTTATGTATGGCAATTGCCTCTTGTTAGCCGCCCTGAGCCCACGTGGAAGGGCGGGGTATAAGTCAAACAAATAAATAAACAAACCCAGCAAAACATTTTCAATTTCTGATGTTGCCTGAACAAAACATCCAGAAATGTTTTGAAGATCAACCCCCCAAAAACATAAATGTAAACTAAGTCCCAGTCTATGAATGACTCTCTTCCTGAACAGTTGTGATAATTAGATTGAAGGATGCTCAACCTCCCAACCAATACAGCAATGTGTGAGTCAATGGAAACAAGCAAACACAAACCTATCAACAAGCTTGGATGCTATAGAAAGCCCTCTGTGTGCACCCGCTCTCTGCAGAGCGTGAAAGGCCCTGCCTTTGCTGAATTTCGCTTCAATGACATGTTATCACCATGGCAAGGTCTACAAAATATACTATAAGGACTAAGCTCTTGACTGTTGATCAGGGAGATAGGTTAGAAATCATTGCCATACAATGTGATGATGGCCACAGATTTAGGCTGCTTTAAGGATTAGATGTCTTTTAGCAACTACAGCTAAAAATGGAACCTCCGTATTTAGCCTGTTTCTGATTGCCAGGGGGGCAAGCAAACAAGAGGCGCAAGCATGGCTATCGTATGGCTGTTTTTAGCCCGTATGCAAACAGTACTCTTGATTTAAGTTGCTTCTTCACTGAAAACACACAAAATACACCTTTTTTAAAAAAAGAAAAACACAAGGGGTCATTTAAAAAAGATTATTACATTATTAGAGTATCTTAAAGGTAAAGGTTCCCTTGCTCGAAAGCCAGTCGAATCCGACTCTAGGATTGCGGTGCTCATCTCCGTTTCAAAGCCGAAGAGCCAGTGCTGTCCGAAGACATTTCCGTGGTCATGTGGCTGGCATGACTAAACACCAAGGTGCACGGAACGCTTTTACCTTCCCACCGAAGTGGTACCTATTTACTTGCAATTTCTTGCTTTCGAACTGCTAGGTTGGCAGGAAGAGTATCTTAGAAAGACTTTAAAAAAAGCGTAGACTTCAGGTTAAATACAGAGTTTAGATAAAGCATATGCAAATACACCTATAGTCTGCCAAGGCTTTTAGTACTTGAATCATGAATTAAGTGTAACTGATAGCTGATTTTTATCAGCTTTTTGTCATAAAGCAATATCCAGACTTTGAAGAAAACACACAATTCTTCTCAGCCAAATGAAGAGTTTGGTAGACAATCTTAGGATCTCCTGGCCATACTACAAACAATGCCATACGATAATAATAATAATAATAATAAAACTTGCCCGCTACACCAACAGAAAGAGATCCAATAAAGGTTATCAACTTGTATGTGTTTTTAATTCTTTAGGACCCATCTGGCAGCAAACATCTATGCCAAAATAAAAAAGATGGATCTGTATTACTTAAAATATCTTCCAGTGTTAACTCAGACTATTATAACCCTTGAACAGCTTGAAGTTATTTAATTTGCCCAAGACAATTATTTTGCCCTTTACACTAAAGAATGGTGACTCACATCTATTTTCTTTGTATCAGGAAACAGTGAAATAGAGCTGCACTTTCTGCTCCAAGGTATCCCAGGAGGAAAGGTATGAAAGAAGCCTGTTCAGTCTGACAGGGGTTGCAAAAAACTTTGCAATCTAAAGCTCAAGCAGAGAAAGCAATCCGTGCCTGATTCGGAGGGATAAAGACAGAAAACATCAAAGTGTGCCACTGTTTCAGCACAGTCTCTGTGTTGGCCCAAATCAGAGTAACTATTTGGGGAGGGGGAATATAAGGGTTTCCACCAGCTAAGAAAGCATGTCAAGGGGAGGGGGTTGGCTTTCTGGCCCAGAATGTGCAACATCAGAGAACCCAGACAAACTGCAAGAGCAAACTGACCTATCTGGTCTAGAAAAACTGATAAATGTTCAACTCTGCAAGCCCCACGTATAAGTACAAAACCACCTTTACTTTGGTCAGTCTCACTTGCCCTTTAAAGGCATGATCTGAAGTTAAGGGAGGTATTCTGTAAGACTGTACAGCGGAATGGCTTATACATATAGTACAAATTCCACTCAGGCAAACAAACAATCACAAATGACACACATCACAGGTTTAACAAACTGGGAACATCCATCCATATATTTTAGAATAACACAGTCCTTGAGGACCCCTCTGCACACTCTGAATTTCTCATTGTACATTTATAGAAACGGAGCCACTTCCAAAGTGAGTGTCCATTGTACTTGCATGCATAAATCTGGTGCCCAGTCTCTTGCTGTCACAGACCCAATGTGGGTCTACTTAAGTCAACATGCTTTTTATACACAGATCCAGCCTTGGGATGACAATTAACGAATAAGAAAATCAACTAACCAAACTTCATTTTGGTGCTTAACACAGAGTAACAGTCCCTAATGTGACATGTATTTGTATCTAGACATGTAAAGATCCCTGATGAACATGAAAATAGACATATATGGCTTTGAAATTGATGCAGCCTTTCCTGAATAAACATAGGGAAGCTTCCCAATTTCACTCCCTACCCTCCTGAATTTACATTAAATGACTAAGATGCATTGGCAATCAAGAACTTTTTGAATAACCTAGAACAAAAGAATGATCCTACATAACAAATAAATTGTATTTAAGGCAAAAAAGAATACAGTGGAAAATGAGGCATATAAAAAACAAATATAAGAATAACAAGCCAGCTTAAGGCATTACCTTGTGTGACCTTGCAAATCATGTTGATTTTTCTCTAAAGAGAGTGGGGGACTATTTAAAGTGCAGTATGGGTGGAGAAGAGGAAGTACTAAACTTACCAGACTGCACTCTCCCCTATGACACTGCTTTTCCCTAGCCATTTTTCTCCTGGTGGCGGTTACTTCCAGTTTCATCACTGTGCCAGGAGAAAAACTGTACCCATTTTCTCTTGAAAGGAAGGCCACTTCCATGAGCATCTGGACAAACCCAATTGCTGCTTTACAGGAACATGTCACAGCACCCATTACAACACATGGATCACATGCCTTCAAAATTTACAGCTTGTCCTTAGTCTTTAGTTCAAAGAAACAAACTATACCACGGCACACGGGTATTGTTATGGGTATTGACACAAAGTAAATCCCACTTGAGTCCAATGGAACTTAAGTACACACAGGATTGTGCTTTAGCCATAGAGAAAAGAAATATTTCTCACAACACCTTACACATTTTCCCCACAACTTCTTTTTTCCTATGGAAGGAAACCTTCAGCTTTTATTTATGGCTAGTGACTTCATGAGGAGGGGAGGCAGCATGGTATAGCCAGATCTTGTCAGATCTTGAAAGCTAAGCAAGATCAGTACTTGGAAGATCACCAAGAAATACTCTGCAGAGAAAGGCAATGGCAAACCACCTCTGCTTCTCATTTGCCTTGAAAGCCTCTGGCTGGGGTCACCATAAGATGACTGCACTTTACACACACACACACAGTGATTTTGTGAGTTTGGATAATGAACCAATTAACAACACGGTCACCAGATTTCAACTTGGGTAAGAACTTCTGGTTGTTTTTTGTTTTGCATTTTTCTGAAGAAGAAAGTTGACCAGGAAGAGCTGGTTGACATACAGCAGGGAGTAGCTTAGTTTCTGCCACCTTAATGACTTCCACTCATGGAGCACATGAAATGATTTGGGGGACTGTTTCAAGCTCCTGTAGGAAGGGGAAGGGGGGGGAATTGTGCTCTACAAGCAGAAGTCCTTGTGCACATAGAAACACTAGTTGGGATCTGGAAAGGATGCCTACCAGCAATCAGTCAAAATTTATTATTGATAACATGATTCATAACAGACTTTATAAGCATACATCATTACATAGTTCAACAAAATATTTTTAAAAGCAATTATCTGACAGCAAAACAGAATGGGTGTGCATCTATACAATACACACATATAGAAAGGGACTGACCAAGCCAAAATGCTTAGTATTTGACTCTAGCAAGTATCGCGTGAGAAACAAGCAGGGGTGGAATAACACTGTCCTCCTAAGCAGAGTTACACCTTTCTAAGCCCATTCCTTTCAAAGGGTATAACTCTGCTTCGGATGGCATTGTAAAACAGCCCTGGAGCAAGCTAACCTGGGCTATGGTGATGTTGACAACCAATATAGGCTTGCCCAACAGCACCCATTAACAGGGTGTAGCCCAGGTCCAAGCTAACACCATGAGGGTCACTTGGCTTCATTTGCCTCTCCAGGGCTGCAGCCCATCAGGAACTTCCCTAGTAAGGCAAGGGGTCAGTCCATCCCTAGAAATGATAGTATTTTGGTGAAGAAAAACACCAAACATCAATATACAAAACTAGCTAAGCAACATGGAAGCAAAGGAACATAGGTTTCATATGCATATACATGCATGTTTGCACATATTCAGCCCAGAGTGGCTCATGTCGCTTCTACTCTGATTCTGGTGAGGGCTTAAAACTTAAAAAAGTGATTCCCATCACATGGCAGCATATTGATGGAACTGTATAAACAGCTAGCTACCCAGATATTCAGTTGTACCCCTCGCCACTTCTGGCACAGTCCCAGCTGCTTGTTTGTTAGAACAAACCTAGCCAGCTCAAGAAACTTCCCTCATCACTCCTGAAACAAGTAGGTTGAATATGGGAACACTGGACTCGCAGAGGCAAACCCCCCATAATTATTTAACCTAATTAATGTACAAATATGAATAAACAGAACTTATACACTGCCTACAATATGCATAACGGAGAATCTGTTTTTGAAGGGGTATTGCAAAACCTGGAATTTTATGTTCAGAGTTTTTTTTTAATTGGAAAAAAGGGTTGGGAAGGGGAGGGAAATTGAGTATATCTGTAAGGGAATGGAGCTAGGGCCCTGTGGAGTGCAGCACAATAGCTGTACTAAGTGAAGAAATGTGGACATGATTTCAGACTTTTCTCTGCAACCAGGTATGCTGCAAACTTGCAGCTCCAAATCTGTATTACACCCAGGGCTTTTTTTCTGGGGGATTGCGCCGGAACACAGTTCCAGAACCTCTTCGACAAAATTCTTTTAAAAATGTTTAAAAGTTCATGAGTTTTCAGTATACAGATTGAAAACTTCATTTCCCTCTTGAGAGTTCCGGCACCTCTTTTTCCAAATAAAAAGCCCTGATTACACCCTTGGCAAATGTAGAATGTACATCCCAGCACCGTGGAGAAAAAGCTGCCAACACCCAGCAGTACGTTTATATCAGAACCAGTTTCTAATATCAAAAAACCTTCATGTGTGAACATTCTTCTAATCTCTTTTGAATCTTAGATTCTTTATTTCTAAACTGAAATCCAGGATCCTTGGGATTTCACTCCAGTTCTCGGACTTTATGTTCTGTGCATTGAACAGGTGAGGTGGCTAATGTAGTTGAGCCCTGTGATCCTGAATTAGACTGTGGAAGTCAGGATAAGGACAGATACAGGCATGAGAAGCCTATTTCCCAGGTGTGAGATGAGGTCCTATCTGGCTACCCCATTCACAGGTGGTTTCTCTTGCCTATCGTTACGGGAGGGGGGAGTAAGGGGGGGAGGAGAAGTCCATGCCAGACTCATACATCCTCTGGCGACTTTCTCAGGCTCCTCTGATGGCTCGGCCTCAATTATCCAGGGCAGCTCAGGCAGAAAATTCCCTTCAGCCCCCCTTCCCCTGCTCCCCCTTATTATTCCAGGCAGAGGCGCTTCCGCAGTCCAGTAAAGACTCAACACCCACAGCGGGGGGTGGGGGGGGGAATGGCTTGGCCAAAGGCCAGCTTGCATGAGCCAGGGTCAACTTATTCAGCTTGTATATCCAGGAGGAAACCTGTCCTTTAACTCTTGTACCCCACAGCCAAGCAGAACAGAACCCCCTGTGCAGCCTGCAGAATATGCACCACTGACACCCCGTCTCCTTGTGCTCACTCCTGAAAATTCCCCCAACAGATGCTGCAAGCCCCCAAGCAGCCAGGAAAACTGCCTAGGAGTCAGAGCTTCTGGCAGGGGCTGCCATGCAAACAAAGGCAGCGGCAAATCCAAGGACAAAACATAATGTCCTTAAAACGAGCAAGTGAGAGTGTCTGGCACTGAGTTGTGCTGGGGTGTGGGGAAGTGCCCCTGGAGAAAATATCACACACACACAAACAGAGAAAGAGACCTTGGGCACTGTCAGGGCAGGAGAGGGAATTTGTGAATGGGTTTCAGCACTGCTGGAAAAGGCAGCTGCCCAAAGAGCCCAGCAACCTCTTTATCTTTCTGCTTAGCACCCTCTTCCCAATTCACGCCTCCACATGATGGCTTTCTAGAGAATCAAGGCTCCCACATTGTTATAAAGGGGTTGGCTACACAACCTTGCAGTCAAGTGCTACCCCTGTGACGGGCAGTTCCCCCATACCACCTGAGCCCTGACCCTCTTGTGGGTAGTCTATAGGGAAGCTGTAACTGGTTGGAGTCCAAGTCTTCTCTCTCCAGACTCTGGAAATAGTGGGTCAGAGGTGTTCCCCCCCCCAGGTTGGCACTTCTCCATATCCTAATGTCCACAAATGGCATTGAGACGGCCCCATTTGAAAAGGCCTCCAAGCCAGAAGGGAGGGGGAGGGGAACAGGGTCTTAACCACTACACCAAACAGAGCCAGTTTGGTGTAGTGGTTAAGTGTGCGGACTCTAATCTGGGAGAACTGGGTTTAATTCCCCACTCCTCCACTTGCACCTGGCTGGATGACCTTGGGCAAGCCATAGTTCTTGGAAAAGAGCAGTTTCTGTCAAGAGCTCTTTCAGCCCCACCCACTTCACAGGGTGTCTGTTGTGGGGAGGGGAAGGGAAAGGAGTTTGTAAGCCGCTTTGAGACACCTTTGGGTAGTGAAGGGTGGGGTATAAATCCAATCTCTTCTCTTCTTCTTCTTCTTCTAATCTCCAAATAAGCTGCGGGTGTTTAAGATTTGTAATATTTTCCCTTACCATACACAGGGCTCTGAAAATGTATTTTAGTACATTTTTGTCCTGCCTATCCTCCAAAGGGCTTAAGTCAGTGAACATTGCTTGCCCCTCCTCCATTTTATCCTCAGAACAACAACCCTGTGAGATAGGGCAGACTGATAGAATGGCCCAACCACATCCAAGCTTCATGGCAGAGTGGGAATTAGAACATGGGTCTCCCACATTCCAGTCCAACAACCACACCATACTGCCTGTCAGCTAGGCATCAGAAAGTTTGTTTCCCCCATCCTTGCTCCAAGACTTCTGTATTGTATCTTATGCAAATCTAGATATAGGTGGATTCTTTGGGGATAATCACTAAATTCTGAGAAGAACTGAAACAAAATGTTCCAAAACTGGGCCCAGAAACAGAGTTAACGCCCAACACAGCTGTTTGCTACTGTGACTACCTCCAAATTTCTTCCAAATTCTCCATTTTGGACTGCTCTAACACACTTTGCCTACAAAGTGTGCAAACACAGCTATACCCTGGATACACACACTCCTAATGTCTGCTCTGTTATTCTGCACTGAAAAAGAGGTTCCCCCATGTTTTGCTTTCTTGAAAGATGTATTGGAAGGAATTCACCCCAGTTCACTAATACCTGGGGCTAATCCAGTTCTTTTCCCTAATTGATAATCCTTTTTCCCAGCTAGTACTCAAATTATACAAGATGGTTTGACACCAGCACATGGACTTCACCCTGCAGGACCAGGATATATATTTGACCCTCAGGCAAACATGGGGGCAAGGAAAATCATGGATGGAATTGGTTTTAGTGACAGAATTTCCCCAGGAGGGGGTGAATGTTCTGGCTTTGGCATACCAGCTGTGATTAGAGGTTTATCATTTATCTAAGGTAGCTGCTTCACCAGGTGTCGATTGAGAAGGTAGGAAGCTGTCTCACCAGACCATCTGTGTTTTTATTTGGTTCTCTCCGTATATGTTCCATTTTTCTTTTACTGAAACATCATCACCTACAATAAAGTTCTTTTGTGTTATTTATTGTAAATAAACACACTGCATACTAGATATGACACTAAGGTAAACTAGTCAATTCAGCGGGATTTTGTCTTTTCAGAGACAGCAATACTTTTTTCCTAATTCTTCTTGTATACCTGAGTTTGAGGCAGGTGCTGGTCTCCAGTTCCTTCTTGTCCAAAGCATCTCTTCCCCAAAAGCAAAAAGTCATTCTGGGATTTCCTTTACCACACTGTAACAAGGGGTACTTCAGATGGGCCCTTTGCTTCTTCAGAAGCACCCGTTTAGAAACAGCTGTCCCCATTACAGGACATTTGACATGGAAATGCCTAACTTCTTATGGAACCTCTCTGTATTTTGTATTACTTCTAGTCCCCATGGGCAGGCATTTTGTTGTGACACTGATTTTGTGTTGTCAAAATCCTAAAACTGATCACAGGTTCAATGAGGCTGGGGGCTCACGATATACTCAATTCAGGTGATCTTCTTCAATGCTTTACCTTCTCCCTCATGATTTTGAGGGAGTGGATCCTTTGTTCATTACCCGTCCCAGACATGCTTTTTTTTTTTAAAGAAAGAAGGAAAAACCTTCTAGCTCCAGTAGTAGAAATGTCCTGCGCCCATAGACAGACCAAAGGCTAGTTGACTTGAGCAGAGGCCAGCTAGAAAAGTTGCTGGACACAGATACCTGCAAACCTATTTATCAGTTCCACTGTGTAGATGCTATCACCAGTTAAAGGGGGAATGACACAGAATATCTTGCACACAGTTTTGTGCCCAGTTTGCTCTCTATCTCCCAAGTGCTGTGAAACTCTAGTACTTTTCCACTTCATCAAATTGATGCCTGCCATGTCACTTCAGGTAAAGGTAAATAACCAAAGACTTAGCACCTCTGGGCACTAGAGGTGCTTGGCCACTGTAAATATCAATCCAAACAACAGTACTCCCCATCAGCAATTTTTGAGGGGAAGTTGAAAACAAAGAGTTCACTTTTCTTCTACACCACAGTATAGGATTTCATTTGTCATACAAGCCAGGCCATCACTACAAACTCTGGATCTTGCTACTTGTGCTAACAGTCACACATCTCTTTCTCTCCAGCCTTTATGAACTTTAGGAATATTTATTTGCACCGTACACCTGCCCATCCAAAACCAATAAATGAACACAGTTGTACAGATCATATAATGTCTAAATAAGGGTTACTGGTACCAGTTTCAAAATACATGTTCAAAGATGGGGAACAGGATATGGCTAAGAGGCTAAAGTTACTCAAGCAAAACTCACCCCCAAATTATTCACTAGCACAACACTCCATTGTTATTTTGCTCTGTGTTGTCCATATTTACATGGAGGGCCCAGAGTTCGTTTCCCCAAGTGTTTTGCTTTATGCCATATGAAAGTATCAGGACAGAGAAGTCCCAGAAAAGCCCAAGAGAAATTATTTTCTGGGGGATAGTCCCAGCCATGCAACCACAACTGGGCCAACATTAACTTGAGGAAAGGGAACGAACAAAGAGGGTGAAGTAAGCATCAGCAGCTGAACATACGGCATGAAAGGGGATGAAGAACAGATTCTGAGGTACCTTTAGCCACCCCCCTTGTATGTCTCTTCCTGGAAATATGTGTGGCTGTCTGACCAGGACATCCTGTGCCAGGCTGTGTTTGTTTATTTAGGCATGGATCGTTGCAAGACAACTGACAGGAGATCTAGTCTGAAACCTGCCCCACAGTAATCATTAAATTTCCCAAAAGAAGGATCTTGGAGAGATGATACATTCTTTCCCAGACACAGAGGGAAGCTATTGGCCCTGAGATGCTATTCCTGCCTTGGGTTATGAGATTAATGGGTGATGGGTTTATGCAGCTATTTCAATGATGTCCAGGCAGCTCAACGAGGGGATTAGCTCCTTCTCTGTGGCCAGAAAGTTCCAGGTGGCTGTCCCAGTGACCTAGACACCATATAGTCTGTGTGGATCAGTCCAGGGCTCCAACAGTAAGTGAAATAGGTAATGATTTACCTATTTTTGATTTACTCTCCTCTTTTCCTGCCCTCACAGTATCTACAAATATTGTTGTTCCCCCCAAATAACACCTGACTCCCAGAACTGGTTAGACTAAGAGCAGAATTATCACTCCAAGACTGTGACGGACCCTCCCTTCTACATCCTGCTTTCTCTGCCATGGGCACAATGACACCTCCAAATGGCTCCAGAGGCACAATGGGGAGCCAGAGAGTTAGAAGCCAGCATAAATCAAGATCAAGAAGAGAACAAAAAAGCAAGAATGCACAAGACAGTATACATTATGCATCCAAGAAGCAGTGAAAGCTGTGCAACAGGAGCAGCGCTTTTTGTGTTTTTGCATATGCAAACATGTGCATGCATTTGTAGGCCTGTTGGAATGCCCCCTAAAGCAGTGTGTAAAGCTGAAAGCAGCCAGTTGCCAGCCAAACATATGAAACAGAATTCTTTTACTCATACCCTTTGCTTCCCAGATCAAGGCAATCTGGCATGCAGCACCACTGAGACCAGCAGGTGGGCTGGTGCACCTTTGTGCAGTACCTCCATTCACCTAGATGAAGAATGACTAATCTGTTTCCCAAGCACAACTGCATTCAACTGGATGGGCATGAAACACAATGTAGCATCAATGAAGGCAGCATCCTATTTATACAACCCCTAGATTCCAAAAGGGAGCTGTGGTGGCTCAAGTGGTTAAGACGCTGAACTGCAGGCTGTGGAAGGTCAGTAGTTCAGCAGTTCGAGACCTGGGTGCCGCATGATGGAGTGAGCTCCCATCTCTAGTTCCAGCTCCTGCCAACCTAGCAGTTCGAAAGCAAGAATTTGCAAGTAGATAAATAGGTACCACTTCGGTGGGAAGGTAACAGCATTCCGTGCGCCTTGGGGTTTAGTCATGCCGGCCACATGACCACGGAAATGTCTTCGGACAGGGCTGGCTCTTCAGCTTTGAAACGGAGATGAGCACTGCATCCCTAGAGTCAGATTCGACTGGCTTTCGAGCAAGGGAACCTTTACCTTTACCTTTTAGATTCCAAAAGGTGTATGGAAAAATGATCTGGATATGAATATATAAAAGCCTGAACTCTGTTACGCTGTATGCATAGAAGAAAGCATATGCTCTCACCCATGAGAAAAAGAAAGCAAAGATGCACGTGTTCTGTGTTTGTGTACATGAAGCTGCTCAAGACAGTGTGAAGGAAAAGCATCAAAGCAGCGCACGACAAGACGTCTGCCTGTGAAATGCTGGAGGAGAGAGCAGTGTCCTTTAGTCATGTGCAAGGGATTCTATGTATGTCTGCAGTCTATACATGTTGTAGCTATCCAAGCTTCCCCTTCCCCCATGCGTCCCAGCCTGAAGCTGGCACGGTGCCCCCTGGCTGGGGTGCAGACTATTTCAGGCGCCTCCTGGGAATCTCATTTTTAGTGGAAGGAGAAATCACAAACACAAAGTAGCAGTATGGTTGAACCAGGCTTTTATCCTACCTGATGGATTTTGTGTGTTTCCCCAGCAATGTTTGGTAACCTTGCAACACTTTGCCAGGGGGAGGGGAATGATATTTCCTGTACTTCTCAGAAGCAGTCTGATTCTGGTGAAGTTTGCAGTGGGGAAGGTACATCTTTCCTCTCTGTTCCCAGAGCTTTTGCAAGAGAGGAAAGAGCAATGGGCCAACAAAGACAGTACCTCATGATATACAGTCCAAGACAAATGCAAACAAACTCATAACCTCCCCCCTCTGCCATCACCAGTTGCCTTTGTCCTTGGCATGCTCCAGTTCTCAGGCCCACCTGTTCACGTGTATACAAACCATATCAATCTGATCTCATCAGTACTCCAAGGTAGCAGCAATCTGCTAATGTGGCAACAATTCACTCCCACTACAGTCAAGCCCTGTGTTCAGAATAACTTTCCTTTGCTCTCTCATCACTATCATCATTTGACTTCAGTTATTAAATGTCAGTTAGTGGTGCCAGGACATTTCCCCCTCCCTGCTTACTTCTGTGGCAGGCCCGACAGGGCAGGCACCAGCAGCTGGGAAAAGTGGTTAACGGAGGAACCTACATGCAACATAGGCTGCATCCAAGCATAATGGCAATACTCACTCCTGAGGAACAGAGCAACCAGATGGAGGGGCAGGAAGATATGACAGAAAATCAGAAAATTCCTATGGTTCACCCAGCCAAAGGTAGGATTTTTCGCAACAAAGATCCAGGAACTGCTCCATCTCTGCCCCAGACCACTCAGCTTCCCCCATACCCAAGAAAAGGCAGCACCTAGTATATTCCAACACAGACTGGACATTACAGGATCCCAAGAGGAACACCGTGGACTTACCAGCAACCCCTCGCTGCATTTTTCTGCCATGGTTGAGGGCTGTGATGTGGGCACCCACCTGCCCACTATCCCGTCTTGCTGGCTACGCTTCCCAGGCTACACAGAGACCTCAGACGGCAGCACAATTAGACCAAGGAAACAGCAAGCTGTAGAAAAGAAAAAGGGCACAGGTCAGAGGATGAGGAAGGGGTCAAGCAGGAGGTTTGCTTCCTATACCCTAAATCTCCAGCAGGAAGAAGTCCCACCAGCTGGGTTCTCTTCTAGCACTGGAGCTCCTGCAAACCTCTTTTTTTTTACTGCAGTAATTAGACTGTTGACATTAAACAGATACCCAAAGATGGTAAAATGACAGAGGCTGAAGGAATCCCAGATTTGGGGTGAACATGCTCCCTATCTGCCCCCTAGTTTCCAATCCATCCAGGCCACTGCCCCTTTTGCAGTGGGAAGAGGCTGCAAGTATTCCACATGGTTGGAAAAGAGCATAGCTAGTGCTCCAGGCAGAGGAAGTCTTCAGGGCACTGAGCACGCAGAGGGGCACAGCTGCCACCAAGGACACAGATGGGAGGCAATTGCCTTCCACCCTGGTGCACCTAGTCACGTTCTGGGTTGGCTCGGCCATTGTGCCAGAGACCAGGTGGTCCTGCCAAGCAATGAAAAGGGGAGAGGAAATTGTCCACCCATTCCCTGGTACAATACAGAGTGGTACGGGAAAGCAGCTTCCTATTCAGCTATTTTGTGTGTTTGTGTGTGTACGTCCACTCGTGTATATATCATGGGCATCTATCTGTCCATGGTAGGAAAGGGCATTGCCCAAAATGTCTGTAAGCACAATTTAAGTATAGTCATGACAGGGAAAGTATTGCAAAGTAGAAACGGAGCATGAGGTGATTTCTTTACACTGTAGTACATGGGAGCTGGGTGGAGTAGGGAAGGGTGGGAGGAGGGGTGTTTCAAGGGCCTGAGTTGGTAAGATAAGGAGTTGAGCATTCACCCACTGTCTCACACACTATCTTAGGCCTGGGGCACAAACCATGACATTTGCTCTTTACAGGATGGTGCTACTGCAGAGAAGGTAAGCAGGGAGGTGCAGAGGACTGAGGCAACCCTAGAGCCAGTTTGGTGTAGTGGTTAAGAGCGCGGACTCTAATCTGGGAGAACCGGGTTTGATTCCCCATTCCTCCACTTGCACCTGGCTGGATGACCTTGGGCAAGCCGTAGTTCTGATAAGAGCTGTTCTTGAAAAAAGAGCAGTTTCTGACAGAGCTCTCTCAGCCCCACCTACCTCACAGGGTGTCTGTTGTGGGGAGGGGAAGGGAAAGGAGCTTGGAAGCTGCTCTGAGACTCCTTTGGGTAGTGAAGGGTGGAGTATAAATCCAATCTCTTCTTCTTCTTCATTCAGTCTCTCAACTCAAGTAGGGCCCCCAAGTCCCAGCTTCATGTTTTTTGGGGAGTCAAATGACCCATAGAGACTGAAGCTACTTTATCTTCTGTCCACACAATTGAAGGGAGACCCTTTTTAAGGTTATGTAACTCTCCCAAGGTCATGGCTTTTGGGAGGACAGAGCCCTAAGACACTTCCTACCCCACTCCAACAAAGGACTACTCAAATACTCTACTCCTTTTCTGCCTTGTACCATGAGGGAACAGCTGCCATGTCTTGCCCCCTAGAGGGCCAACTTGTCTGTCTCAGAAATTTCTGACCATAACAGGGTCAAACTAGACTCCTTCTTCCTGGAACATGACTTGCCTATAATAGGAGAGCAGAGATAAACTAGCACCCAAAGCACAGCTTGAGAACAAGTCAGATGGCACAAGATATCTTTCATTCCCCATAAATTCCTATGCTGAAAAGCCTGGAGCCAAATAGAAACTTTAATACCACTGTATCCCCAATCAACAAGTATAGCTGAATGTGAGTGGCTGAAATTTTCTGTGATCAGAAATTGGCAGAATCCTCAGGACCCTGAATATTTCACTGAGGGACAATCACAGCAACTGCCAAGTGGTGTATGCCACAGGAAACAGTAGGGTCCCTTTACGGAGGTCATTGCCATATCTTTCCTATTGTTAGATGTGGCCCCACTGTAGGGACACATTTGGTTCCTGGACACTTCAAAGAGAAGCTCCTGTACAGATAAAAAAACTGCAAAAAACAGAGAAAAAACTGCAATGGAATAAATAAGACCATCAATACGCAAGGTGCATGTTATAGACTAGCCCTTCTCATCCACCTCTCAAGATCATGTTATTGTGGATTAGTTACCTAAAATTAATCACACTCATAACTAAGACTTGTTCCAAAGCATACTGCTAGTAACATCTACGTACAATTTTACAGGATTTAAAACACTGCATATGCATAATGTTATCTAACTTTTACAATAGCCCTCTAAGGCTGTCTAATAAGGCCAATGCAAAGAGGAGAGTTGAATGAAGGGCTTTCTCTTCAGTGTTGTGGCACCTTAAAGGTCACTGGTATTGGCCCTTGTGTTCAGGTAACTGTGTAACAAGGCTTCCATTGGGCCCTTATATGTTTCTAACTGTCTTTCTAATAAATATATATATATTGTATATAATAAGTTAACACTAGGTTTTTTTAATATTGACCTTTAATCAGGTTTCTTTCTTACTTTAAAGAGCAACACTGACATAAAGTTGCACAGTCTAGACTCCATCTCACAAAAGACTCTAGTCTGCAAAAGTATATTCTATAATATATCTGCCCCACAAGATTCTTTTTGGCTTTTCTGCAACAAACCAGGGATGCTCAAACACCTGCTGGTTCACCTCACATACTATTCGCAGGTTGCAGACAGAGACCTGACTTTTCAACTACCAGTTTGACAGTTTGTTGATCTGTTTGGCAGTGTTTGGCAGGTTGTTTCATTGCATCCCTTACTAACGAAGCAGCACAGTGCAATTGGCTTTTCGCACATTCACCTTCTCGCAAAGCCCAATTGATTTCTACTACCCCCCCATCTTTGCCATGTAAGTGCTCTGATGAGCAGGCAATTCTTTAAATAGACAAACCACTCATTAAATCACTCACAAATCATATAAGTCAGTAATCAATTAATGGTGAGTTTCAATAAAGTCCTACCCTTTGGTGTTCATCTACATAATTCTTAGTGGAGCTAATGACCACCAATCAGCTTGAATCAGCAGTGTCTTTTCTTTCTGTCACTTTTGGGGAAACCTAATGCAAACTATTTTGGAAGGTATGCCTGGCTGCTCAACATGAACCATATAGACTTGGCTCACATCTGATCGTCACCTTCGAATATCGTAAGTCTGACAGTCGAACGTGTTTGTGGTGAAATTCACAGCATCCTTGCTACAAACTAACACCACTATTTCTTCAGAAATGGTCACTGTACTACACTAGCTCTTATTATGCTGATATACATTCAAGATCCCTAGTAGCTCCAGATTAATACAAATGTGTGTGATTGTGCATGTGTTATACTGCCCATATCTGAGCCTGGAGAGGTGGGGACAATAAGAAGGAACATCTGTTAGGCTGCAGGAATGAGTTCTGTATGGAGGGAGCTACTGGGGGGGTTGAGACCCAATAGCAGTAATATGAGCAGAAGGGAAATTATTGAGGGGAAAAGTACATCATTAGCATAAGCACAGAAATTAAAACTGGGCATGGAATTCAGCACCTTGAGAATGTAATCATTTTTAAAGCAGATTCCTAGCAGTTATGAATTCAAATGTAAGCTAGAAAATACTTGATAAAATCCTACCAGGCAGAAGGGAAAAATAAGTAGGATTTCCTCCAGGCAGAAGGGGGAGTTATGATGCCACAGAACAAATATAAGCAAAATAGTCTGATTTAGATACTTCATCATCAGCACAAAAATCTGGACAACCTTGGCAGAGTGCTATGGAGTTTTAAGTGCATAACACAGTTCTGGGTGTATAAACTGCTAAGCGTGGGAATTTTTGCCACCTGCATTTAAGGTAAAAGGTGAAGCCTCTGCAGCACTTCTACCAGGAAACAGGCCCTGACATAAACCACATGCAACAACCACCTCTCTGCTACTGCTGTAGCTCAGCTTCTGCTTCCAAATAGGAGTTCAAAATGTATCCAACAAATACATCACCCCAGTAAAAATCCAAGTAGCTCAGGAACCTGCCCAGAGGAAACACACAATAAAAGACAAGGCTGAAACTGCTTCCCAGGGCCTTCTTTGCAATTCCTGGTTCCTTATCCTGCAAATAGGGCCCTGGGAACCAACTTCAGCCTAGTAAAAAATAAACACCCATTTCTCTTCTCTCCACGAAAGGACAACTAAAGCAAACTCTTTTTGCAGCAAAGTGAGTGGCCCGGGAACAGAGGTGGCCATGCAGCACAACAAAGAATCGTCTGAGGCCAGAGAAGAGGTTGTGCAACCAGAAGGACACTGAGAGGAGGCTGGAACAGAGGCCCTTTCTGCACCAGTGTCCTACGTATGAGCAAGGACATGAAAGAGACTCAGAAGGTATTATGTGATACGGCATCCAACCCCGCCCCTAGGCTGAAGTGAACTACCCCCACTCTAGACAGAGACCGGAATGATGTTTCCCTTTTCATTCTCAAGCAGCCCTTGTCCTGCCAACAAACTCCTGGTGAATTGGGATGCAGAAAAGTTTTCTACTCTGCCATGCCAAAAACAAGGAAGCGCAATAAGAATCCCACTAAAAGAGCTGGGTACATCTCACAAAGGGACTTGAGGGAGCTATGCCCAGGGATGGCACTGTGTCTCAGAGCCACTTGTCATACACTCTCCAGAATGGAATGCCTACCTTGTCCATGTGACAGGGCAATAAGGAACTCCCCCCCCCCATCTTTTTGGCACAGTGCAGGGAGCTCCCCTGCCAACAGTCTCTCAGCCAACTGAATGGACTTTGGCAGCCACACATCAAAACTGTAAGGGGATCAGAAGCCCTGCGAGGAAAGCCAGTAAAGTTAGCTTGGGAGAGTGTGTGATGACTTTGAGAAGGGTGCTAGACCCTGTTAAATGGGGGGTAGGAATATATTGCACCTTGAAAAATCTGGACCCCTGCTCTGCCAAAGAGTTATATTTGCAGGAGGCAGCTCTTCAGCTATGCTTGCTACAGATACACTACTCCAAGCTAGTACAATGCAAGGAATGCTGCCCTAGGCTGCGTCTTTCTGGTTCTTTAAGCAGGGGAGCTCAGCACCTGAGAAGCACCGCGGCAGATTCCATATTCCCGTCATGCAAACTGCCTGCTGTTGAAACATATTTCTGCAGTGTGCTTGTATACCACAGACAATCCCTACTGGTCTGGATCTGACCCTTTTAGAACGTCCAGGGGTTGTATCTGGGGACTAAGTCCAGCCACCTTCATCATCCCAGCTCATGTCTGCTGCCTGGCTTTCCCCCCTCCTGAAATAAATATCTGGAAATAAAACTCTACCATCTAGGACTCCAAATTGACTATTTGGCGTTATCTGCTTTTGTTGCAGCAAAAACAATAGAGACTTGTGGCAAAGAAATTGCTTCCCCTTCACTTTTACCTCTTCTTTATACACATATAAGTATTCATGTATGCCATTTAATGCATGCAATAACGTGGGCTCTGTGGCATGTAAACTTGAAACATAATAAATGTATTTCATTTCTAAGGTGACCAAAGATGTTGATTTCTGCATTTGAAAGAAGAGTCCTGGGTGAAGGGAATGCTGCTGCTCCATTCCGCTCTTCCTTTGCAATCCAGGGATCTCATTTCCTGGATCTGATGTGCAGACTGTGACCTTTCAGCATGCACATTAGTGAATCTATGACTTCGAACAGGATTTTATGTTGGACATGATTGTTATGGCAAGATATCAGCTGCTGCAGGTGAAGAGATCTGCATAGCCACCCAGCCTGTTGCTCACTCGTATTTATTCCTCCTCGGGATTACCGCGTTCAGGGCCCTCGGCAGCTCCAACGCCTTTGAAGTCCAGCCTGTCGCGGGGAACTTGTCCAGGGTGTGTCTGTGCGACCACCTGACCGGCCCCCACCGCCCGTGCGGCAAGCAGTGTTAGTGGAGCACTAAGTTTTGACTACTGAAATGGGCAAAAGAAACGTGAACTTTTTTCCAGCCACAGAAGCAGGAGCCGATTCCTTGTCCTGCCTCTTGGAGCGAGGGCTGGGGAGCCTGGGGGGGGGGGGGGCTTTGGGGCCCCGGAAAAACGATGACCAGGGGGGGTGCTTTCGTGCGCCTGAATAACGATGACCAGGGAATCTGGGACTAGCATGTCGGGAGACTGGCAACAGCTCTCCCAACACGCCCGCACCCCAAACCGCCCCCCCGGTCCTCCAAGCAGCCGCCCCTCGGGTACTCCAGGAGCCGCACCGCAGCAGAGCCGCCGCCGAGCCCCTAGGGAGCCCACCTGTCGCAAGAAGGGGCGCGCGGCCCCTTTAAAAGCAGCCGTCCGGGCAGGAAAAGCGCGCGCGCGGGGGGGGGGGTTACATCAGCCGCCACGTGGGAGCCGCTCCGCGCCCCTCCCCCGCA